>NC_059370.1:9403967-9771467 GCF_019703515.2 Myxocyprinus asiaticus | reverse complement strand
CTGTCTATCTATCTATCATTGTCTGTCTGTCTATCTATCTATCTATCTATCTATCTATCGTCTGTCTGTCTATCTGTCTATCTATCCTTCTATCGTCTGTTTGTCTGTCTATCTATCAAACCTTTTTTCCTTTTTTTTGTTAAAAGATTTTGTTTATTTGTTTGGTCTTTGCAACTGAACGTGCAGGGAGAGCATGGTGATTACTTTTTAAAAACAAAAATTATATAATATAAATATATTTATAATATAAATATAACATAAATAGCATATGTCAAATATAGGCTATGATCCCTGTAAGGGTTAGATTGAAATATTTGAAAAAAGAAGAAAATATTTAATATTTATAAAATATGTCTTTCAAAAAAATGTGCTGAACTAAAATATACTATTATTGTATTTCCATTGTAGGTTTATGTGTATTAATTTGTATTCATTAATTTTCATTCATCTCAATAAATAAATGTAATTTATTTTTAAACTCGATCACATCTGAAGGCTTTATGTATAAGCATCTGAAAAGTCATCATTCAAGTATGATTAATGTTCCCCTACGTTGCTCACGTGGTCGAATGAAACACAACACACAATGGTTGTAATCTCCACTCCCGTTCACCCCTCCTCCCATTCAACCGTTATGCGCATGCGCAGCAGGGCGCCTCTGTGCGCTGGTTCGGCCTGTTTCGGCAGTAGCCGGATATTTTCGCCTCTTTGTTTTACTGACAGTGGATTTAACTCGAATTCAACCCAATATCCAGCGGACCGCTCCACCAACAAACAGGTTTGTTCCTTTAAACTTAAGCCGATTCCCGCAGATCATTGAACGAGCGCGTCTTCCAACCTTGCTGTCGGACGGCGATCGGAGAGTTTTCATTTATTCTCGGTGTGTTTTTCCGCTTGATAGCAGCTCTGCATGGCTATACGTGCTGCTGGTGTATGTGTGGTCGTGCTGTATGTGTGTGCATAACTGTGTATGCTGTGTGTCATCTTTTTATAAAAAGGTTAAAAGTGCAATTTAGTGTAGCTGGAGTTTCATAAGCAAGCATGCACGCCTGTGTCTAATTACAGTTGTGGTGTTGGTCAGCTCAGCTCTCCTCTGCTTCCTCCTGCCTGGAATGTTCTTGAAAGCTTCCTGCCCATCTCATAATCATTTGCCCCACTGGGTTTTGTAAGTTGGGGTGTGATGATCTGGGATGTTTGAATGCAGACTAAGATGAAATTAGGGCCAGAGAAAAAGTGAAAGCCCAGAGGGTGATTGGGTGCCTGCATGCAAGCAAGCATGTGCAAACCTGCACCCCAGACAGGAGCAAGAGCTGGCAACAAGTCTTACTTCATGTGCATTGAGAAATGCATTACTCTTTAATGCACTAGTGCATTATGCTTAATGGGTGAAATATAACGGGTGTTTGGAGGTGTTTGAGGGGCACCAGCCATGACAAACAGGATATTGTCTTTACAATATTGATTTGGAGTGTAGACAATTCAGCGTTGGCCCAAAGTTGGGGGGGACGTGTCCCTCTTGACTCCCCCTGGGATCTCTGGCCCTACATGATGATCATATTGAGTGGTTAGATCAGTACAGTTGTTGGTATCTACAGTGATCTGGTTTTTGCTGAGATGGCTCGCTGGAACTCAGAAGAATCAGCAGTGAAAGTATCAAAAATTTGTGGTCTGTATTTCTAATGAACAATTTGACATCCTTGGCTTATCCAAGTAAATAATATGTTGATCTGGAACACTATTGTTAATATAAAGTATATTATACATGACTTAACTGTAAGGTTTTTTTTTGTTTTTTTTGTACTGGCCTGATTGGACTTGTAGTTCAGAAGACGTTTACTTGCCCTGCCACACAAAAACAAGCATTTTATTTTTAGCAGCATATTTTTATGTGTTGGAGAAAACATATTTTTATTTTTTATATTTACATTTTTATATAAGTGTTAGAGAAAATATTTATTTCTATTTATTTTTAAGTTTCTTTAAAAAAAAAACAATTCATTGTACTAATACTTGGAAATTACACATCTGTAATGTAGACATTTACCTGTGCATCTGAGTAACTCCATGACATCTATAAATTCATACCAGTTGCTGATCCTGGCATAGGCAATATAGGCAGGCGCTTAGGGCAGCACGGCAGGGTACCTGATCCAAATGTATTTCACAGAGCTCGCAAGATCGCAATGGGAGAAAGGTGTCCTGAATTTTGCCGCCCCGTCCCTGGCTTTCGATGGCAGAAAGGTGCCCCAAATCGTGCCACCCTGCATACACACACTTTCACTGGAGAACAGTGGCAAAAAATGCAAACCCTTACTGCTTAAATTAGAATTTTGGCAAAAAAAAATTCATTTTGGTGCAACACTACTTTAAGAAAGCATTATTTAGAATGGGCCAAAAAACTAAAATGATTATTTTAAATTAGAGTTTGATTGGAATAAGTTAACCAAAAATATTTATGTTATTGTATTATATTATATTTCTGTATTATGTTGACAATTACATAACATCTATGCTCAAACAACTTAACTCAAAGTAACTTTTAATAAAGTTAATAAAAATTTTACCATCATGAGGCTATATCATCCATCATCAGCCAGCATTTACATTAAATGTAATTAATACACAATTGTTTTACATGGATGCTGTTTTTTTTTTCTCCACCCATGTATGTCAATATTTCTGTTGTCAGATTTTAAAGCAACAATTTCTGTTTAAAGTTAAACTAAGATTTTCTACCTTTTTTCTCTTAGACCGAAAGCCAAAATGGCATATTATGACATTTTAGGATGCAAATTTTCGGTGGCCGAAATTTTGGTGCCTCCCTGCTTCCAAGTCTTTCACTAGATTAGTCATTTTCACAGTATTGGCCACATCCACAGGGCTGGGCGATGTGACGATGCAGTCGGATATCGACAATGTCTTACAAAGATCCCGATGCTGAATGCGAACAGATGATGATCGACAATATCGGGAAATGGCAAAACCATGGATCTGGGAAGCCACCAGATATATTAAACAGTGGCCAGAGTGTGAAACTAGCACCCGCCACCTGCAAAATGCGACGAGGCTGAAACCAGTTCGCAAGCTCCTCATCCAAATGTATTTCATGCGCGGGTAATTTTGCTCATTTATTATATTTTTAAGAACAGACAAAAGAAAATCCGTCAATGCTTGTGTCTGATTCGCTGTTTGTTCAGAGGTGTACAGCACAAGCCTGTCTCGTGGAACAAGCACATGTAAAGAGTTTTCACTCTTTTTTTCTTTGTTTCATTTGTCTGAAAACCGTTTGCAAGAATAATATTGTCTATGAGAATGCTGCAAATTATCTCAGATCATTTCGGGAGGTGCTGTGAGTTTAATACTCTTTATTACCTCGCGGTTGGCATGCATTGCTGATTCCGTGATGCAAATGGAGCCATTGGTAAAAACGGTTGAAACGGTAAATGTTTGGCATTTGGGGAGGTGGTTAAATACAATTTTTTTGTCACTTTGTTGTTTTATTGCTTTTTTCATTTAGTTTAAAATGCAATTTGGAAATGTCTTTGTTTTTCGTGTTTCAATAAATGAATTACATTTTTAAAGCAAAATTAATAAGCAAAAAAAAAATTAACTGACCCTCGGCAGGGGGGTTGACGATGTAATCAGATATCGCGATTTTTTTTTTTAAGGCAATTATCGCAAACATATTTTTACATTTCGCCCAGCCCTAATCCACACTAAAGGCCCCTATAAACTTATTATGAAATTGTAGAAAGAACAAGTGTGACATCATTAAGAACAAAGTCTGGCCAAAACCAGTGTTTTTGAGTACGTTTCGGTGGTTCGTAAAAGCTCGCTAGTGTGAACTTTCAGGAAAACTTCGGTTTAGTCTGAAACGGATTACGATTCACATGAAAAATTGGTAATATGAAAGCTGTTTCGTGAACTGGGGCATTCGGATCACAGCAAAAGTGCCCAGTATGAAAACCGCTTTACTGCTATTGGTCCACATCATAGGTAGGTGTGACCTGGAGCTCCACCTACTTTGAGTCTGGCAGTTATTTCAGGTTATGTTGTTTAGTCAGGTAAGATCAGTCAACATGAACACAGACGTGCAGATTTATTAGTGAGCTGGAACAAGTTTACCTCAATCTGTACAATTGTTTGCGTTGAGACATTGCCCAAGATCATACAGTATACAAAAATCGAGAGTTCATGGCAAACTTTAGGCAAATTGTCCATTATGGCCAAAGGTTTGCTGCAGGTACCACTAGAGGGGAAGAGCTGCAAACTTCTGGCAAGCATTTGCGGCAAATCACAAGCTCATTTACATGTGAAAATAATGAGTGGTAAATCTGCAGCTAATTTGTGGCCAGTTTGCGGCTAGTTTGCCAGAACTCTAGATTTCTTGCAAGGGGATGTCATACTATTTTCTTTTAATTTTTTTGGTTGTTTAATTAGTCTACTAAAGGAATCAAATCTACTCAAATACTCTTAAGTGCCTTTTCACTCTGTTGTTTGATATGCTGCTTTAAGCCCAAAGTAGACTATACTTAGATTTTGATGCGAACACTCAGCATTTGCGTACAGTCGAACACGAGCCTGTCAAAAGTATACTCCGTTTGATGGAGGCGCATACACAGGTGGTTGGCGCATGCACGCTACGACTGTACGAGACACCAGACTATTTCTCTTCAGGAGTTCAGACCTATAAAGATGTCTGTATAGTCCTTTAGACTCGAGTTAAACAATTACAGGTATCTCCTGACCTCCTCAAACACGCGCTTTTGACGTGCACATCCACTGTTGATGTTTTTACCTTCGTCTCCTGTTGTTTAACGGCGATTAAATCATCTTCTAGCACGTCTTCGTGACAACAACGGCTCAAATGTGAGTTTTGCTACCTTGTGGACACACTAATTATTGCAAATAATTCCATGTGCATTCAAAGACATGAGGTTAGAAAAATTGGACTGCGCACCTTCAGTGTTCGTGCACTCTGCTGATGACGAGTCCCTTTTTTTTCTTTTTTCTCCCCAATTTGGCATGCCCAATTCCCAATGCACTCTAAGTCCTCGTGGTGGCATAGTGACTTGCCTCAATCTGGGTGGCAGAGGACGAATCTCAGTTGCCTCCGCGTCTGAGACAGTCAATCCGCGCATCTTGTCATGTGGCTTGTTGAGCGCGTTACCGTGGAGACATAGCGCGTGTGGAGGCTTCACGCTGTTCTCCGCGGCATCCACGCTCAACTCACCATGCACCCCACCGAGAGCGAGAACCACATTATAGCGACCACGGGTAGGTTAACCCAACGTGACTACCCATCCTAGCAACCGGGCCAATTGGTTGCTTAGGAAGCCTGGCTGGAGTCACTCAGCATGCCCTGGATTTGAACTTGTGACTCCAGGTGTGGTAGTCAGCGTCTTTACTCGCTGAGCTACCCAGGCCCCCGTGACGTGTCCTTTTTGACCGAAGTATACTTTGGGTTCTTTCACTGATCTTGTGTGAATTGTACTTTAGAATGAGACATGAGTCATTGATAACACATTATAATGTCATATTAGTTGATGTTTTAAATGTTGTCTTAAGCGTCTTGTACCTCTCTAAACGCCTCCCCCACCGGTGTGGCCAGTGTCTGAATGTTTGCAAAAAGTATGTCGTTGCTCAGCTTTTTCAAACTTTTTTTGGCTCTGAGTGAAGAACTAAGAAGTACTTTGTTGTGAGTGTGCCGGTGTCTTAATTGTTTCTCTTGATTTTGCTACATTTATGCCTCTCATTGTCACTGAAACAGCGTTTTGCTCCACCAAAATTTGAGACCTTTGAAAACCCTCTCCATAACTTTATACTCTGGAAAACTGTGACGTTAGTCTGATGGCACCACCTTCATGTCATGCTATTTACAGTGTTGCACATTGAGGTGTTTTACACTGCAACTCATTTCACATGAAGAAAACAATTAATCGTTGTAACAGATATTAACTTGAGTCAAACAGTCAGATGATGGCTCTTTTATGATTAGGCTGATTGCTTTGTCAATGTCATGCCTTGTGTCAGAACTTTGCATGTGTGATGATGGCCTAAATGAATTCTAAATATGTCATTACCAGTATATAACATGTTGTTTATAGTGTTAATTAAATGTCTGATATGCCTTTTTGTAGGACTGGCTTAAACATGTGGCTTGCGGCAATTGCGCAGCCCTCTAACATGCTAGCAACAGCATAATGGTTTTCAGTGAAAACAATGCCTTTCAGTTTGTCCATTTTTTTTTTAGTGCAAAGCCAGAAAAGCGAGTTGTGAAACAGGTCAAGCCTGCGGTCTGGCATCAAGCAATGTAGGCAGTTATTCCAGCTGATGTGACGTTATCTCACATAAAAAAAAACAAAAACTAAATTTAAGATTTTACTGGTGAAATGAGACCCTGGTTTTGCTGAGATGTTGGTTTACGTATGGAATAATGAAGGTTTGATCAAAGATTTGATGTAGATTTAATTGAAGCCCTTAAATTAAAGAGAATCCTTGAGTTATAAGTGTGTGTATGAGTGTGATAACTCAAATGCAAATTCTTTGAGGTTTTGTGTGATTCAGCTCTAACTTCATAAACTGTGAAAATCTTTCAAACTTCAGCTTGCTTTAATCGTCTCTTCAGCTTCACACTTGAGGCCTTTTTTTTTTTTCTAATGAGATGTATCAAGGCTTGGTTGATGCATAAAGTTTCAGTTTTTTTTTCTTTTGCCAAGTATAGTGCAGAAATTAGGTTTTCAATGGCAGATGCTGATTTGTTCACATGAGAACTTGCATTTTTTAGCGCCTAAAATAACACAAGTTCTTGTGTGAACATGCATTTAGCTGTGAATGAGCTTCTCTCATACCACTCACAATCATACAACGGACATCAAGATTTTTGCTAGGAAAATTACTTAATTTTCGGGTTGTTTCTCACCAAAATCAAATGCCTTCGGAAGACCGGAATATAATGCATTGTAGGGTTGGGCGATATCAAAGAAATATGTTCACAATATTTAATTACATCGTCAGCCCCCCTGCTGATAGAGCGGTGAATATTCTTGCTTTATTGATTTTGATTTGAAACATAAGATTTATTTGTTTAAACGAAAAACTAAAACCCAAGATATTTCTCAATTTAAAATGCACTTTAAATGAAATGAAAAAGCAATAAAAAAAATTGTATTGTAAAAAAATCTTATATAACCACCCTTCCGTTTTCCATCCTGCATGTGTTAGTTTATGACAACAGATGGGAATGACTAGTACATATATCTAAAGATAATAATAAATGTAAACATAATAGTAATGTTTATGATAATATTAATAATTGAAATATAAATCCATTTTAGTTTCAAGGTGGACATGTTTTTAGATTAGTTTATGATTTAATCACACATGTATAGTCTATTTATAAAGTGAACCTACAGAGTTGCGTTCACAATGCATGTTAATTACAAATATCACGAATATCAAAGATCTGCTCCTTGGAACTAAAGCGAACTAAACTTCGAGCATCTCCAGAGATAGTCTGAGGTCATTTGCAGCAGTCTCATAGACGACACTATTCTTGCACAAAGTTTTCAGACGACTGGAAAAGAAAAGTAAGTGTGAGAACTCTTTAGGTACATGCTTGTGTTCAACGAGACACACTCCTTCTGCATGCCTCTGAACAAACAGCAAATCAGACATACGCATCAGCTGCTACCTGCATTTTAAGGATGCTAATTTCATACCCTGTGCTGCTATTTAATATATTTGGCGACTTCCCAGCTCTATGGTTTTGTAATATCCCAATGTTGTCGATCATCGTCTGTCAATGAGTGTTGCAATCGCATCAGGTTAGATATTGTCAATATCAGATTACGTTGTCCTGTCGCCCAGCCCTAGTTGCATGGACTACTTTAATGACACTTTTTGGTCAATTTAATCTACAGTGAGGCAGTATCCCCTGCCATAGTATTACAAGGGGGGTCTTCATTAAAATATCCTAGAAGTCTCTGAAAGTCATATGGGTTTTGAATGACATGAGCATTTTATTTATTTATTTATTTTTTATTTTTTGGGTGGACTTTTCCTTTAATCGTCCAGGAGGTCATGGTTATCGGTCTTTGCAGATCATCTCAAAATAGCCAAATTTCAACCGATTATATGGCCTGGCCAAAGGCCTGTTATGATACCATAAAGTCAATTAGTCAATTTAAACTTAAAATTTATTTGAAATACACTCAAAAAATAATTCTGAACTTGATTCAAACATAGTCAGTGGTTCCACTTGTTTAAAATGAGTATTCTTAAATTAAAATTACCATGCAATTTCAACTTAAAGGAAACCTCACTGAATTAAGTAAACCCATCCAAATTTAACATGTCAAAATAACTAAAATGAAACTATTTTAGTGATATGCTGGCTAGTGACAGGAAATCTTAGCATGCCAAATTCATGCCAGTGGGAAGAAGTACTAAGTTCAACTTGGTTACTTTACCAGGGTTTTTCCAGCATGGATCCTATGATATTCATCTTGCTTTCGGCGCATTATAAGCGCTAAATATGCTTCTCATATGATACGCGTATGTGCGCGGGGTGATTGAAAACTGGTATTGCATGCGTGATGCATGATCCAACGAGAATCTCTAGTGAAAGTGATCCACTCTGCTCTATCCTGCTACTGTATATAGGAGCATGCAGGTGCACGCGAGTCAACCAGGCTTCCCTTTATATGCAAGCTCCAGTAACAGGATAGCGCAGAGCGGATCACATGCACGATTAAACTGGGCTTCCCACAATATCATGCCAAACCTTATGCATGAGAATTTTCTATTTTAAAGAAGGGATGTGCATGAGTAGTCGAATACTTGAGTATTTGTTCTACAATAATTATTCAAATAGTAAAAATACTATTCGAATTTCGCAAAGTTTTGCTTTGCATGCCATATATACAGTGAGATGCATGTTAAATCCTGAACGCACAAACTAAAACTGGCAGTTATAACAGAATGCACTGGGTGGCGCTGTTGAGTGTGGACACAAGTTGATCACATTTGATGAACAAACTGTTCTGTCAGTACGTTTAGATGGACACCAAAAAAGCGGGTTATTGTGAGAATGTGGCTTACTGCGAGAAAGCTGGGTTCCTGTTTAAATGTACTGGATAACGGTGTACACTTTACTCGTGCAGCTCGTCAGAAAGCAGCGTCCCCGTAGCAATGTAATCCCCGCAACGCTTCTGTAAACAACAAACATGGCATCCGAGAAAGACTTTGCTAGTTGAGGTAAGGGACATTCCATCATTTAAACTGGGGTTTACAAATGAGTATAGTTTACTGAGCACATGGACATGCTTGTTTTTCTCAACAAAAACATGAGATACAATATAAACATAACTATTATATGTCAAGTGTTTATATTCATCCTGTACGTTAACTGTGTTAGTCTACTTCCTTAGCGGTTTCTTTTTCTTCGCGTTGCATGAGCTTAAATGCTTTTATTCTATACTTTTTTGTTTTCACGCATTGCTTGTTTAAGTATAAAAAAAATAAAATAATAATAAAAAAACGGGACATAATATAAGCTTGTTTTGGATATAATTAGAAGCTTGTTTTTAATGGTGATGCAACCTTTATGACTAAAAAAACAATTTTATAACTTTTCTTTCTCATTAATTATTCTTCATTTAAATAATAGAATATTCAAATATTTGTTTTTTATGAGCTTAAATATTCGAATACCAAATTGTTGATGAATGCCCATCCCTATTTTAAAGCACTATGGAGCAATTCAACCGTTTCGACGGCAAGACAACACTGACATTCTAAACAGCATTGATGAGGGAAAGAGAAAGCACCTGCCCTGATTCCTATAATCAAAATGATTCCTAAATCATTAAGAGACTAGCAATATCTGTTATGGAGTTGGAAACAAACATTTTTACTACAGAAGAACAGTCCCAAATCAGTAAAGTGGTTTACTCATTAATATTATTTCGAGCCCTATAGAAATAAGGTGTTAAGTTAGTTTGATTTCCCACAGCCCCTTGAAGTACAAAAAACTCTGTTGAATTCAGAAGTTTCTAGATGCTCAGATGATAAAAAATAATTAAAATATATTACAAATATGAAATGCTACAGCATCTCTTAAATATTAATTGCAATTATGTGAAAAAAAAAAAAAACTATTGTGATGATTGTGTACGTCAGCCACCACCGAAAACCGTTTTTGACACAGGAAATACCCTGTATACTAACTTAGCACAGCAGTTTCTCAATGGATAAAGCAGTTTGTATGATACTTAAATTGTCTTGGTCCTGAACCTAGGCTCCAGCTCAACTCTTCACCATGATGGTAACTCCCAAAACTATAACATAAACTTTTTTTGTGCACTGCATCCTAATTAGCGAGATCCCGTCAGTGTGCAAGATGATTATAAGTCAGAATAATTAAACATTGTAGAATTCTGAGTAAAAAAAACAAAAAAACAGCTTGCTGCAGGTGAGAAATTGCATGTGCTCATATGGCGATTTAATTGCGATTGCAATTAATTGCACAGCCCTAGTCGCCATATTTGATTTGGATTCAAATATGCATGAGTTTATTGATGATTTGATTTGAGAGTGAATAACGACTTAAATTTTGATCTGTTAATCATATGACGCACGAGTCGCTTGGCCTAATTTGTACGTACATGTATATGTAAAAACCAAGGTATATGAATATGGTAATTATACAGTACTGTGGAATCACAGTAGCATGTTATTACCATCTTATACCATCACTGAACCATGGTACCACCACAGTATTTTTTTAGTAAGGTATATTACTTTCTGAGTAAAATAAGTTTTCTGTTGCTGAACACTGGCGTGTTTGGCTGCCGCTGCTCACCGGTCTTTTCAAAATTGGATTTTAAGCTCTGATATGGGCTATTTTCTCTTTTATTGGGACGACCGCTCGTGATAATAAGTTTCAATCTGCTCATGGATGGTGAACTGTTCCATTGTTTGGGATTTACTTAACTTCTGAACTAAACTGTGTTTCCATCTGTGCAAAACCTCTACCAGCCTACTTGGAGCCCTCGCAGCCCCAGTACATTACACCGACTCCAGTGAGTGAATGTACATTTCCCCACTTGTCGCTGGCCGTTTGGTGGTTCAGTTATGAGCTGCCTTTGGCAGGCTGCTTGACCGCTACTTTGACAGCACTGGGGTGTGTGGGCTTAAGTGGACTGAATTTCGGGGTCTGGTTGAAGGGCCGGTAATGATGGATTATTTTTGGTGGTTCGCTCTGGTCTTCTAGATTTTTATTATTCATCTACGCTATCTGCAGCTGGAAATACGCGGCTCTGTTACGGATTCAGGCTCTAATCTTCTCAATATGGTTTTTAATTATTCATACATGGACTTACATCGCTTGAACGCCACATATCGGCTCTCTGCGGGAATCTACAATCAATGTGCCACCCTGGGAATCACACACCGGCCACGGTATGTCCACAGAGGAATTCGTCATCATTCGAATCAGCTTGTGTTGGATGTCTCCTCTGATGATTCCCGCATACCGTTGATGTGGTCTTCAGTTCACCATCCCCCTGCCTGGGATGTGGATAATCAGGGTGTTAATCCTGATAATCTCTGCATGCTGAAGCATTCTACTCCTATTTCTACCATGGACTCTACTCTATGGAGCCTACTACCATAAAGATGGCCCTAGTAAATGCAAGGTCGCTATTGAATAAATCCTTTGTTCTAAATGACTTTTTTATGTCGTATTCTTTAGACTTTTTATGTGTGACGGAGACTTGGCTCAGCCCTGGTGACTTCATTGCTCTCGGAGAACTTTCTCCCATGGACTGTGTATTCTTTAGTTCTCCAAGGACATCTGGACATGGCGTTGCCACTTTTTAAAAACAATGTAGATGTAAAATTCTGCCAACGGACATGTTCTCGAATTTTGAGGTACAATTATTAAAGATTGACATCAGGGGTACAGACCTCCAAAATATAACAAGGACTTCATCCGTCAATTTTCTAATTTTCTCTCTGATGTAGTATCTCGTAGTGATAGACTGCTGATTCTCTGTGATTTTTAACATCTACCTTTGTTGTCCATCCAAACCTCTGGTGAAGGAATTTTTATGCCTTTTTGAATCCTTTTATTTTTTACAATCTGTCTCTGGTCCAACTCATAACTTGGGTCACACACTTGATTTGGTTTTGTCTTATGGTTTTTCTTTAACCAATCTAAAGATTTTTGATGTTGGTATTTCTGACCACTATTTAATTGTATTTGATTTTGTCAGTTCAGGTCCTCCACCCACTATCTCACACTTCTCATATTACCCTTGGGGCATTCATTCCTCTACTGCTAGTCAATTTACAGACTATTATCAGGCCCATTTCTCAGACTCTCTATTCACTGGACTGGATACTGAGGAGCTGGTTGAAGTTTTTAATAAATCATGTTCTTCTGCCTTAGATTTTGTTGCTCCTGTTAAGGCCAGGAAAGTTAAGGGCAGAGGTGCCATCCAGCCTTGGTTACATGACTACACCCGCACTCTCAGACAAGAGTGCAGAAAGGCTGAGCAGAAGTGAAAGAAAGACAAACTCCAGGTTTCATATGACATTTTAAGGACTTGCTTTAATAACTACCAAAAATCAGTGAAAATGGCCAAATCAAATTTCCTCTTTAAATTAATCTCAGAAAATGCAAATTTCTGTTCACCGCTGGAATGCTAATTTCTGTTCACCACTGGTATTCCAGCCACTCAGCTCTCTAACTTGCTATCAACCAGTCTCTTCAGCTCAACTTGTCGATTTAGTTTCTAAGATGAAGTGTTCAAGTTGTAAAATGGATATACTGCCTGCTTGTCTTTTCAAAGATGTCTTTGAAACGATGAGCTCTTATGTGACTGTAATTATTAACAGCTCTCTAGCAAATGGGGTAGTTCCAGCTAGTTTTAAACAT
The DNA here is from genome assembly GCF_019703515.2 of Myxocyprinus asiaticus. Lineage (NCBI taxonomy): Eukaryota > Metazoa > Chordata > Actinopteri > Cypriniformes > Catostomidae > Myxocyprinus > Myxocyprinus asiaticus. Next base: position 9,758,524 of record NC_059370.1, on the reverse strand, counting down.
GCAATTGTCCAGCCTCTGCTTAAAAAAATGCACCTTGTTCCCACTGTATATACCACTTACAGGCCTATCTCCAAGTTGCCATTCATCTCAAAGCTTTTGGAGAAAATTGTTTATTCACAGTTATACTCATACTTGAATACTTTTAATGTCTTTGATAAGTACCAGTCTGGTTTTAGAACCTACTGAATCTGCTCTTCTGAAGGGCACTGTCAAGTGCTGTTTTGATTTTATTGGATATGAGCGCAACATTTGACACGACTGATCACAAAATACTTTTAAACTGGTTGGAGTGTATGGTGGGTATTCAGGGTCTGGCTCTGCAGTTGTTTGCTTGCTATCTGAGAGAGATAACTTTTTCCGTATATATAGGTAATTTTTTCCTCTACAACAGCTCCCCTATCTTGCGGTGTGCCCCAGGGTTCTGTTCTGGGAACATTATTGTTCACTCTCAATATGCTTCCCCTGCGCTCCATTTTTCAAAAATATAATGTCTCCTATCACTGTTACGCAGATGACTCACAATTCTATTTACCATTTAGGCCTGATAGCAGCTGCACTGTTGATTCTCTTCTTATGTGTTTTGAGGAAATTAAAGGCTGGATGGCGAATCATTTCTTGCAATTAAATGAAAGCAGAACTGAAATATTGATTTTAGGCTCTGCCAGGACTTAATCTGTCATTGAAGCCCAGTTAGGTCTGCTCTCCTCCAATATACATATGCATTTCAAACATCATGGGGTCATTTTTGACAAATAATTACTGTTTGACAAACAGATAAGTGCCATTACTAAGTGACGTTTCTTTCAATTGAGGTCTATTGCTAAGACCTTGAAACTGTGATCCATGCTCTTATTACTTCATGGCTGGATTATTGTAACTCTCTGTATGCTGGTCTGCCTCAGTCTGCTTTATCTTGTTTACAAAATGCCGCAGCTCGATTTTTAACTGGGACTTCAAAAAGGGAGGGATCACATTACCCCTGTATTGGCTGCTCTTCATTGGCTTCCTGTCAATGCTGGAATTGATTTGAAAATTCTTATCTATGTGTACAAGGCCCTGTCTGGTCAGGCTCCTCAATATATTACTGACCTTCTGCACCCATATTTGCCTCCTAGAATGCTTAGATCTTGTATGCAACTTCTTTTATCAGTTCCCTGCTGTCGTTGCAAGTCTAAGGGAGATCGAGCCTTCTCTGTTGTCACCCTCAAACTCTGGAACAGTCTCCCTTCACACGTAAGGTCTGCCCCATCTTTAGCCATTTTTAAATCTTCTCTTAAAACCTATATTTACTCTGTATCTTTTGATACTATTTAATGTCAAGGTTACATGTTGTTTGCACCAATACCACTTTTTGTCTTCCGATTCCGATATCGGAAATCTCAGTATCGGCCGATACCGATCCCAAGCCGATACCAGTGTTGTTTTTTTGCATAATCAGTTTAGAATATCTTTACATTATTGCATGGAACTAATTGGGAGTACTCTTTAATATGTAAAGAAACACAAACCTCTAACTACACATTATTTCAATATAAATGTATAGCTTATTAAGAAACACTTTATTATTAACTAGTATACTGGATAATGTAGTAACAAAATTAACAGTAATTCCAGACTTCAAGTCTTCAGTAGAAAAGAAATCAGTGTTTTATTTTTGCCTTTTTCTTTTCTTTTTTTTTTTTTCTTTTTTTTTTTTTATGTTTCATCTTGCATCTGGACTTTAAATGGTTCAGATCTCTTTTTTGTTCAATTTAGTTGTAAGACATCAGTCCACTTTTCATTCACACAGTTATTTTTTGGAACCCATTCAACTTAAATATTGTTATAAATTGTAAACAAATACACAGCTGTGTACATCCTGCCACAAGACGACACAGACCGGGCACTCAAAGGTACTGTATGGGAGTATAAGCAAGCAGGAAACCACAAACCCTGAGGCTGCGTTCATTGTGACCGGGGACTTTAACAAAGCCAACTTCAAGTCAGTAGCACCGAAATACTATCAACACATCAGTTTCAACACACAAGGGGACCGGGTGTTTGGACCATTGCTGCTCTCCGGGATGGCTACAAATCCCTCCCCCACCCACCATTTGGCAAATCGGACCACTCTTCTGTTCTGCTTCTGCCCACTTACAGGCAGAAACTGAAACAGGAAGCACCCACCCTCAGAACGATCCAGTGCTGGTCAGACCAGTCAGACTCTACGCTACAAGACTGTTTTGATCATGCGGACTGGGAGATGTTCTGGTCCGGCTCTGATGACGACATCGAGCTTTACGCTTATAGAGTAACGTGTTTCATCAGAAAGTGCGTAGAGGACAATATGGATCTACCCCAACCAGAAACCTTGGATTAATAATGATGTTCGCATGGCACTTGATGTGCGGACCTCCGCTTTTAATTCCGGTAACGCGGAGGAGCATAAACAAGCCAGTTATGCCCTCTGCAAAACTATCAGAGCAGCAAAATGCCAGTACAGGAACAAGATTGAAGGACAGTTTAACACCACCAACTCTAGAAGCATGTGGCAGGGAATTAATATCATCATGGACTTTAAAGGGAATAAAAACTCCACCTTGAACACCGCTGCGGATGAGCTAAATACTTTTTATGCTCGTTTAGAGGGAAATAACACCACCCTCACAGAGAGAGCTCTCACGGCTGAAGCTACAGAGGTTAGTTCACTCTCCGTCTCTGTAGCGGATGTAACCCGATCCTTCCGACGGGTGAATATCTGTAAAGCCGCGGGTCCAGACGGCATTTCGGGCCGCGTCATCAGAGCGTGCGTGAACCAACTGGCTGGTGTTTTTATGGACATTTTCAACCTTTCCATCTCCTTGTCTGTGGTCCACTGATGATGCCATTGCATCTACACTACACACTGCTCACTCCCACATGGAAAAAAGGAACACTTACGTGAGAATGCTGTTTGTAGACTGCAGCTCAGCATTCAACACCATAGTGCCCTCCAAGCTTGATGTGAAGCTCTGGGCTTAAACCGCTTGCTGCGCAGCTGGATCCTGGACTTCCTGTCAAGCAGACGCCAGGTGGTTAGAATAGGCAGTAACATCTCATCACTGACCCTCAACACTGTATTCCCTGTACACACATGATTGTGTGGCAACACATAGCTCCAATGCCATCATTAAGTTTGCTGATGATACGACGGTGGAGGTCTGATCACTGACAATGATGAAACAGCCTACAGAGAGGAGGTGCACACTCTGACACGCTGGTGTCAGGAGCACAACCTCTCCCTCAACGTCAGCAAGACAAAGGAGCTTGTGGTGGACTTCAGGAGAAGAGAAATGAACACAGCCCCATCACCATCAATGAAGCACCAGTGGAGAGAGTCAGCAGCTTCAAGTTCCTCGGTGTCCACATCACTGAGGAACTCACATGGTCTGTCCACACTGAGGCCGTTGTGAAGAAGGCTCATCAGTGCCTCTTCTTCCTGAGATGGCTGAGGAAGTTTGGAATGAACCGCCACATCCTCACACGTTTCTACACCAGCACTGTAGAGAGCATCCTCACTGGCTGCATCTCCGCCTGGTATGGCAATAGCACCGCCCACAACCGCAAAGCCCTGCAAAGGGTGGCGTGAACTGCCAGACACATCATCGGAGGTGAGCTTCCCTTCCTCCAGGACATGTATACCAGGCGGTGTGTGAAAAAAGCTCGGAGGATCATCAGAGACTCCAGCCACCCGAGCCATGGGCTGCTCTCACTGCTACCATCAGGCAGGCGGTATCGCAGCATCAAGACCCGCACCAGCTGACTTCATGACAGCTTCTTCCCCCAAGCAATCAGACTTTTGAACTCTTGATCTCTCACGATCAATATACATCAGCACTGCACTTTATTAATCTTATTATCTCACACTGGACTATCATAAATTATATTCTCTCTTAACAACACACTGGCAACTGACTATCAACCGACAGCCTGAATGTCAATACAGTACAACCTGCTGTACATTTTATATATACTATATATACTATTTTTTTATTGTATAATGTGTATTCTATATTGTGTGTATTGTATACTGTACATTCTGTTATTATTTGTATATTGTGTTGTGTGTAATTATGTGTATATTAGATTTAAAATTGTGTTGTGTAAATCTAAAGTTTATTGTAAATTGGTATATGTCTCATCACTGTCATGACACTGTCGTGATTTGATTTGATAATGATGACAATAATAATAATAAATTGTTATTAATATCATTATTATTGACTTTTAATTTTAAAAACAACAGTAATATATTTAAATCGTGCACTTTTTAAACCCTCACGCTTTTATTTTGACATTTGAAACTCTCCAGGAAGTCCTGTATGTGTCTGTTTGTAGGCAATTTCACAGTAGTTTAATTCGCTTCTTATTCATATTCTGGTAAAATGCACCTCCGGTGCTGTTCTAAATGCATATTATAAATGAACCGAACTATTGAGCATCTACATCTCAGATGCTGTTCTTGAGTAGTGCTCAAATATCGCACACCGCTGTGAAGGCTAAAAATAGCCGCGAGTGCATCACCAGCCTATGCGTGAGTTTGTGTCAACAGAGCAGCACCATTCACTAATGCGCTGGCGTTGCGCATACTATATTTTTACTTATTATACACAGCCTTTTGTGATTCACAGAGCTATCACACGTCTTCAAGTGGCTTTGAATAAAATGCACAAGTCATATGAACTGCTTTAATGGTGTTTTTATGGTTCTTTATGTCATTTTTTGAGCTTGACAGTAACGAACATGACTAACACACAGTATCGGATTTGGATCGTGCTCGTCGGACCGATACCCGATCCGTCTAAAAGTTTCAGTATTGGAGCCGATACCGATCCAGGTATCGGATTGGTGCATCCCTATTGTTTATTGGTGTTTAGTTCTCTTTGTTGTTATATTGTTTGATTATTTTTTTATATTTGTGTACTCTATTACACTTTTGTATGTAATTGTACAGCACTTTGGTTCAACTTTTTTTTTTTAAATGTGCTTTATAAATTAAGTTGACTTGACTTTGTTATAATGTACTGTCAGCATGTCATAGCGGTAAAACTCAGAAACGTTGACCTGGACCTTGACGCCAAGAAGAATATGTAAATAAATGGACATCAGATATTTATTTCAGTAGAAATTATTTTATCATTTGTGTAGAAAATGACTGCAGAGTAATACAACATAAAACCAGTACAGTTAGGAAATTGGTTGCCTTTCCGAATATAGGCTAAAGTCTCTAAATTACACAAGAGTAAACACTTTACTGCGGTGCCTTTTGTGCACATTATCTCCAGAAGACAACCTTCAAACATAGAGTCTTTCTGTGTGTTCTGATTGCAGATTCTGGAACACAAACATGCTGATGTGGAATTCAGTAACTGAAGTTCCAAGGCAATGTAAGGCTTTCTTTTGTGGCCCATGTAAGACTGGCAAAGGTCTTTAGAGACCTCAACATTGCTTGCCTTGTTAAAAGAATCCATGAAATAAGCCGATGATCTCAGATTAAGTGTGTGTGAGGGAATGAGGTCACTGGGACAGGAAGGTTCAGTTCTCAGGTGAGCTTTTAATCACAAACTTAGGGACAACACAGTCACAACTGGCACAGTAACTTCTTCAGCTTCCCAAACTCTTTAGCGTCACAGGCTTCTAGTCACAGCCTCTTAATCATCACAAAGTCTTTATCACAACTCTGTAGCGTCACAAACTCAATAGCTTCACCGTGAGACTCTCGTGCCAGACTCTCTCTCTCTCTTCTGGTGGTGGCGTGGCTGTTTATATGCCGCTCTCCCCAAGCTCACTGGAATTAGAGACAGGTGTTAGACATAATTTAGCTCAGGTGTAAGCGCCCTTACCTCTTTCTCTCCGGATGGGCACTCGACCACGCCCCCGCTGCCACAGTGTGATTTAATTATTTTATATGAGGTTAACCGCTGGCATTTAAAAGATACTGGATATTCATGCCTTCTCGCCTGATGAACCTATTTTTTATTTTTTTGTGTGGTGGTGTTTTAGTGATAAAAGATCTGGGTCAGTACCCTGTAGTAAACGTATAGCAAGATAAGACCACTTTGGATAAGAAAGTATCTGCTAAATGACATAAACAACAAGCACACTATTCCTTTTGTAGTCCGAGGCACAGAAACAGTAAACGCTAGCTTAAAAGTGAGTGTCTGGCAATGTGTCATAGCCCACCTTGGCACTGAAATGTCAACGTTTGATGAGTTGGCTCAGAAATACCTAAAACAGCTGCTGGCCTCTGATTTTTAAAAGGAAGTCCAATAAAATGCCTTTTAAATATAAAGTGGGAGGAAAGAATTGAAAGCTTGAAGCTGTTTGCTCATGAAGCAACCAGACAAATTTATCCCCACCTGAGCTTAGGTGTATTCCAGGTTCAAAACAAGTAGGGATGCACCGATCTGATACATGGATCGGGTATCGGTCCGACGAGCCCAATCCAAATCCGATACTGTGTGTTAGTCATGTTCGTTACTGTCAAGCTCCAAAAATGACATTAAAGAACCATAAAAACACCATTAAAGCAGTTTATATGACTTGTGCATTTTATTCAAAGCCACTTGAAGACATGTGATAGCTCTGTGAATCACAAAAGGCTGTGTTTAATAAGTAAATATATAGTATGCGCATTTGAGCGATATGTGAGCGCTACTCAAGAACAGCATCTCAGGTGTAGATGCTCAATAGTTCGGTTCATTTATAATATGCATTTAGAACAGCACCGGAGGTGCATTTTACCAGAATATGAATAAGATGCGAATTAAACTACTGTGAAATTGCCTACAAACAGACACATACAGGACTTCCTGGAGAGTTTTGAATGTCAAAATAAAAGCGTGAGGGTTTGAAAAGTGCACGATTTAAATATATTACTGTTGTTTTTAAAATTAAAAGTCAATAATAATGATATTAATAACAATTTATTATTATTATTATTATTATTGTCATCATTAGTATTTGTTTACAATTTATAACAATATTTAAGTTGAATGGGTTCCAAAAAATAACTGTGTGAATGAAAAATGAACTGATGTCTTACAACTAAATTGAACAAAAAAAGAGATCTGAACCCTTTAAAGTCCAGATGCAAGTTGAAACATTTAAAAAAAAAAAAAAAAAAAAAAAAATGAAAAGGCAAAAATAAAACACTGATTTCTTTTCTACTGAAGACTTGAAGACTGGAATTACTGTTAATTTTGTTACTACATTATCCAGTATACTAGTTAATAATAAAGTGTTTCTTAATAAGCTATACATTTATATTGAAATAAGGTGTAGTTAGAGGTTTGTGTTTCTTTACATATTAAAGAGTACTCCCAAGTAGTTCCATGCAATAATGTAAAGATATTCTAAACTGATTATGCAAATCAGCTTGGGATCGGTATTGGCCGATACTGAGATTACCGATATCGGAATCGGATTGGAAGAGGAAAAAGTGGTATCGGTGCATCCCTAAAAACAAGTTAAGCTCTATCAACAGCACAATGTGGATTACCACAGAAAATAATTCTGATGGTATATAACATGCCAAAACTGCAGTTACAGTAAGGCACTTGCAATTGAGGTAAGCAGGGCTAGTCAATGAACATTACCTGCAACACACCCTGTTGGGAAAGTTTAGCTGCAAGACTTAAAGGGATAGTTCACCCAAAAAGGAAAATTCTCTCATTATTTACTCACCCTCATACCATCCCAGATGTTTATGACTTTCTTTCATCTGCTGAACACAAATTAAGATTTTTACAAGAATATTTCAGCTTTGTAGGTCTGTACAATGCAAATGGATGGTGATTAGCACTTTAAAGCTCCAAAAAAGCACAGACAATCGCAGTAAAGCAATCCATTAGACTCCAGAGTTTAAATGTCTTCTAAGGTGATACAATCCATGGGACTCAGGTCCCTCCGTCTCTCGCATGACAAAAGCACATTGGCATGTTAACGAGAGAACTGATGTGATACAACCGGAAGGGCAGGTCGATTTGCTTACAATAGAATGCTGTTTACAAGCTTAATTGGTTTTGCATTCATTTGAACATGCCAACTTGCTTATGTCGCTCGAGAGTCGGAGGGAACCGAGTCCCGTTGTGGACAGGCATCGGAAATCGACCGGAAGTAAACAATTATAGTAAAAAGGACCTAAATATTGACCTGTTTCTCACCCAAAGTGATCATATCAGTGATTACATTAATTTAACCTCTGTAGTCGAATGGATTGCTTTACTACGATTGTCTGTGCTTTTAGGAGCTTTAAAGTGCTAATCACATCCACTTGCATTGTAAGGACCTACAGAGCTGAAATATTATTCTAAAAATCTTCATTTGTGTTCTGCTGAAGACAGAAAATCATACACATCTGGGATGGCATGAGGGTGAGTAAATGATGAGAACATTTTCATTTTTGGGTGAATTGTCCCTTTAAGGGGCATTCGGTCATACAGCAATTAAACACTCATATTGGTCGTCGCCATATTGAGCCACTGCTCATGGCTAAACTCTGCTTAACATTTTAGCACCATCAACAGTTGCTGTCGTTAATGTCACTGGAAATAAAGCACAATAGTCTGGTTCAGGAAAAATTCATTTTTTTTTTCCCATACGGGAATTGATTATTACAGACAGTAATAAGACAGACAGACCTACCTGAGTTTGTTATTTGATGGTATATGCTTCTGCTGAAGCTATCAGTCCATGTTATTTCAACTTTAATAGCGTAATTCCTGGTGAAGAACTATACTGCCCATGATCCTGAAGGGAAACGATCCACCAATAAGAGAATCATGGCAAACAGACCATGCCAAAAGAGCCCTCAATCCCTACACTTTCAAACTACTAACTGCATATAGCCTATTTGTATATATCTTTTGCAATATACTTTAAATATACTGATTCTGTTCATAAGAAACAACTTTAAATCATTTTTCATTTGAATATGTCTTTTGCAATGTTTCATGGGATTGTAGTGAGAATCACCAACTGAAATGAACTGGGCCTCACACAAGACACCAGAGTGTGGTGGTGGCGTAGTGGGCTAAAGCACATAGGTAACCATAAGGTTGCTGGTTCGATCCCCACAGCCACCACCATTGTGTCCTTGAGCAAGGCACTTAACTCCAGGTTGCTCCGGGTGGATTGTCCCTGTAATAAGTGCACTGTAAGTCGCTTTGGATAAAAGCATCTGCTAAATGCATAAATGTAGATGTGGTGATTTTTTTTATTTTTAAACACGGTGATGTCACTCTTACTTTTGTTCGCCGGTTAGATGGAAAGCCTGGAGTGGGACTGATAAAACACGAGGACAGCCTCCCAGCCACAGCAAAGAATAAGTGGCATGTAATAAGCATTTACCCTGCGGTTGGTTGAGGCTGTCATATTAATTTATGTTTTTCTCTGTTCCCACCTGGGTGCAATCGAGAGGGAAAGCTGGCCCGGAGAGGTATCCCCCATACACCCACTCTGACGGTAGGGCCTGGTTGAGGAAGTAGCATTCCCATGCACCTGCCGGGGCAACATTTGGGGGACCTTAACGGAGCCCTATATCACCATTTTCCCCCTTGGACACTATTTTTCCCATTTATGAACATTTCATGCTTATTATTATTTCTAATAAATGCCTCTCCGAGGCTTGACACCACGCCCACTGTATCTGTCTCTTGCTCACCCCGCCACAACATGTATAACATTAGTAAGGACGAATTAAAGCTAATGACATTAATTCATTTACGTATTGATGTAGGTCTGAGTAAAAGCGATAGTAAATAAAGAGTTATGAGATGTTATGAGCAGTTCTGTTCACTTGCACTAATGTTACCTAAACCACTAATCAAATGACACTTCTCTTTTCAAGAGACTGTGATGATCGTTTGCCTCGATTCTGATTCACAGTCTCCACAATTTTCAATCAAATTACTATGTAATTTATCCATTTCTTTTTGCAAAAAAAATCTGATAAATGTGCTTTACAATGTCACTCTTCATTTCAGCCCACATAAGAATATTGTCTATTCAGCGTATTAGAATATTTTGCCAAAAACTGCACTGTTCACGGTAATCTCTCATTCATCAGAATAGGAAGTTCTGCAAAGCTAGAGCGAGCAACGGTAGCCATGGGGGCTGAAGCTTAGTGAAAGATCAATTTGAGATGCACCAATGTTTTGGCCAAACATTATTATCGGCTGACATTTGTCATTTGTTTAAAAACAGTTGATGATCAGGAATGAAGAAAGAGGTGGAAAAACACATCGGACAATTAGCCTACAACTCGTGCTGTGTCTGAAAGAAAATGTCTCTTGTGTGGAATCGCTTTGAATTGGGTGACAATGACAGCATAGTTGCTGTTTGTAAGCTTTGCACTGCTAGAATTTCACGAGGTAGAACTACTTTTTTCTTTTTGTTTGTTTGTTTTTGTTTTTTTTATCCCCTTTTTCTCCCCAATTTGGAATGCCCAATTCCCACTACTTACTAGGTCCTCGTGGTGGCGCGGTTACTCACCTCAATCCGGGTGGTGGAGGACAAGTCTCAGTTGCCTCCTCTTCTGAGACAGTCAAGCCACGCATCTTATTACGTGGCTTTCTGTGCATGACACGAAGGAGACTCGCAACATGTGGAGGCTCGTGCTACTCTCCGCGATCCACGCACAACTTGCCACGCGCCCCATTGAGAGCGAGAACCACTTAATCGCAACCATGAGGAGGTTACCCCATGTGATTCTACCCTCCCTAGCAACCGGGCCAATTTGGTTGCTTAGGAGACCTGGCTGGAGTCATTCAGCACACCCTGGATTCCAGGGGTGGTAGTTGGCGTCAATACTCAATGAGCTACCCAGGCCCCCAAGGTAGAACACCGTTAAAACTTTTAACACAACTAATTTGATTACTCACCTTAAAGCTCGACACAGCAAGGAATATGATGAGCTTGTTAAAACTAAAGCGGAGACTGCTTCAGCTTAAAAGGGATAAGCTTCATCATTCAGAATTCAGTCAATGTGATTAATAATGTCCCTTTTGTTTCAGGGTTGTTTATAACTAAGACCACTTACTCTTAAACATGAAAAACATTTAGAGACAAAGAGAATAAAGTTTTATTTACATTTCTTTCAAAGTTGTCTAATTCACTACCAGTGATTTGAAACAAGGTAGCATGAAAAAGCAGAACCACCAAACTGTTTCGGTATTGGCATATGTTGTTCTAAATAATCAGATATCAGTATAGTCACATAGATTTTCTAATGGTGCCTTCCTAATGGCAATACCAAGCGCATTTGGACATCTATCTTGGAAATACCAATTAAGTGCCTTTGGATTAGCATGTTAATACAATGTTATATGAATATGGTAATCAGTCTGTGCCATGGTACCATATGTCAAAAGCACCATGGTTTTACCCTCTGGTACCATTACTGTGCCATAGTGCCACCACAGTTCTCTTTCAAAGGGTTTATTGTATCTGTCATTTAATAATTCACTAGGCCAGGTGCTCTTTCACTTTGAAAAGCAGTGACCAGTATTATCAGGTTGTTGAATGACATCAGTAAATCTCAATTGTTCAACCATGTTATAGAGTCATTTCCAGCTCCTCAGATAGACCTTTCTATCGTCAATGGATGCTTCTTTTTAGTGCTACACCATGAAAGACCATTTGTAACAAGCGTAGACCACAATTTTGGCTGATTGCCCTTCCGTGTTCATTTAAGCATTGGGGTCGCACACAAACCCATTTTTCCAGAGACAAAACTGCTCTGCTTAGTAAGTCTGTAATACTGCGGCCTGTTGTTGGCCCCTCACAGAGCGCTTCGTACAGCTGGCAGTGTCTGTGTGCCTAGCTGTCTCCTACAACACTTCAATAATAGCTGATGGATAACAGCGGGCTCTTTGTAGCTGCCAATGTGTGAGAAGCTGGTCAATAGGTGTTAACGGTGGATGTTTTCTATGAAAGAGTCAGACACACCCTGTTATAAAACCATATTCATCTCAGGAATATGAGACGCTCTGGCTGGAGGGTCAGGAAAGGGAACTGTCTGTGACCTCTTGCACGTGTCAGTCCTTAGAGTGCTGGCTGTCCGTGAAGATATTTCTGTTAGCACCTCCCCTGTGTGTCCTGGCTGATAGTGGTTTTTGGTTTCTCCCACAGAAAGCTCCAGCTGAGATTGAAAGTGAGAGAGTCTTTGACTTTGACTGATGATCATTGGTTAATAGAGTTGAAGAAGGTTCTTCTTAAGCACTTTTTTATGTTTAAAATGCCTGGTTTGGTCTTCAAATGTTTTTTATTATTTTTACAACATTTATTATAAGTTTAAATAGCTTGGCCATACAGTAACAAAAAAGTGCCAAAAAGTACCATGGAACTGCCATATTTTTTTAGATATGTTACTGTGGTAATTCCATGTTGGTCTTTTATGGACTATGGCAATACCACATTTTTTTGGACATGTACCACAATAGTAGAATAGTATTCTTTGAAGTACCTCTGACTCTGAATATGATACTCAATAATCATTCAGTATCATGGTATTAGAGTGATTCTTCAACTTTGGGCACTTTTAGCACTGTAGATTTCTAGAAAATAAAGTCTTGTTAAAACATTTTACACACTTTAAATTATTATTATTTTGTTTTATTTTCATTATTATTATTATTATTTTTTTAATTGTCTTCAACAACAGTGTGTGTACATGAACTTCAGTTGGTTTATGCCATTTTTGTCTTTTTTTGTTTTCTTACCACACTGTCATTTCCAGCTCATCTCAAATTTTTTTTTTGGTGGAAATAACGCTGATGGAAATGACTTTTTATTATTATTATTATTTACATTTTTAAAAATAAAATGGCCAGCTTCTTTGTCTTGCTAAGGTAAATTTCAAAGCTAACATCTTATGTATCATTAATACACACAGTCAGGTAATGTTTTCACACTTTTTGCATAAATTGGCAAAATTACAACTTGATTGGAAATGACGCCCAATAAAAATATTCTGCTCACAAGTGATATTTACCTTGATTTTTCTTTGTTTTCCTTAAACATCACTTGTCTCATATTTCGTCTCAAGCATGCTCTCACTGACACTTTTGTTGACTTGCTTAACAAGTACACTAACTTTTTGGGAAAAAAGAAATAGGGGCACATTTTTTGGTGTGGTGGAGATTCGTAATTTGGGTGGGGTCATTATTATTATTATTATTTTTAATTATAGAAATTATTTTCACGCAATAAATTTAGAAATGGTTTATTTAATAGTTTTAAACGTAATAATTTCAGTCAAAGTTGTACATCAAAGGCATTTAAAAAGGACCAAAAATAAAGAATTAATCTTCTATGAATTGCAGCATGCACAAAATCCCACAAAAACTGCTAAAAGCTGGCTCCGCACTACCAGACTCAGAACAACTCAATTTGGGTGGGGGTGTCACACTTGTGACTGTTTTCGCTGATCTTGCCCTCCTAGTCAGTGAACCTGTCACACTTACCGATTAAAAACAGAGGGAAGGTGTCACACTTAATGACTGCCTTTGACTTTTCTCTACACTTCACTGTAACGCCCCATTTTCGCAGCCACTCGACGTGAAGCTTTTGAATACACAGGTATTTTTCAATATTTTCGCCAAGAGTCTGCGGCATCTGCTATGTTTGGTTGTTAAAGACATGTCCTGTTGAGAACGCATAGCAAAAAGAAATGGCATCCTTTTCTTTCACACAATTATTGTCACATTGTGCAAAGAACTGGGCAACAAACGTGTGTCATTTAGTAGAAAGTGAACTATTCAAAAGTATATTAAAACACCTTGAACTAAAATGAAACAAAAGTACAAACTTGTAAGATATGCATATTTATGCATAATGTTATATATGCAGACTACAGTATATTTATATAATCTAAAGCTGTACACAATTTTAAAGCTTATGCTTATGTTATTTAAAATAAGACCCTTTAATTGTATTAATTGTAAAAGGTTTTACACATTTATAGTCATTTTATGCAAATATCTGGGCAGCAGAAATGTTTTCCTTTCAATAGTCTGTCATGATATGACATATTAGATATGTCAAACAAACATACTCCAAAGAGCAATAAAAGCTTCTCATCCAAATTCAGGTTCGGTCGGCTTTCGGAAGGCTATATTTTAAAACAGACCAAAACTGGAAAATTTAAGTTGTGGTTATTTTTTCTGCCATTAGTTGCTTTTACATTATTTCTGCAATGAAAAATACCTGTTCTCACAGTCACGGAGCTCTCTCTCTCCCTTCTTGTGTCTTTTCTGCCGCAATTCAAAAGAAGTGATCGTGATGGAGTAACTTTTCCTTGTGAAAGTGCGTGATTGTTTATTTTTCCAATCGAGGCTTGTCGTAGAATGCATGTCAGCATGCAGCTTTCAGTGAGTAAAGAAATGCATCTAATAAAAACATGCAAGAAAAAAGCTTGGTGACAGAATCTTGATGTCTTGTCCGTTCTTCAGTAAAAGAAGAAGCTCACTGGTCGCTTGACGAGAACACAAGACCCCGCCTCAGTGACAGAATGATTTTTTCATACAAAACTGATGTGTGTTTTCAGTCTTTGAAGCCATTAACTCAGCAAAGAGTCCCGACAGTCAAGTGATTTACACCTTCCGCTGAGAGACGCTAATGTGCGCTCTTGTCTCCCTCTGCCTGGCGGGTGATTATGTTAATGAAGCTAATACTTGAAAATCATTGAAAAAATTAGCTAGTGAGATACCACCTTAATGAATGAGCGCTTGATCAGCCTTCGAAGCATGAAACTGCGTCCACTGGAGGGTGAGTTGTTGGCAATGCTAAGCATTCGCAAATTTACACTTTGAGAAATGCTGTAATTAGTTGAATATTCCGGTTTGTGATGAAAAGGTGCATGTTTTCAACAGTAATTATGGCAATAATTCTGACTGGCTGTACAGTAAGACGCGGAGAGAAGAAAGATCCTGTAAACGAATGTAACAACAAATAAAAATGCAAATACTAATCTGAGTATACTTTATGTAATGTGAGTTGTAAAATCCTCTAAGGGATCCGAGCACAATATCATAAAGACTTGGGCCAGTAAACAACCACCTAGAAAACCCTCACAACCACAAAGGAACAGGCTTAAAACCACTCACAACGCCTTAACAACCACATTGTAATGTCCTGATGACCACCTACAACACCTCTGCATCGAGGTGGCGAGTTTACACAGGCAAGCACCACTCACATCTTCTATAGAAAGTTTAAGTTTGCAATGTTATGCGTTGAGAGCTGAGCTGTGGAATTTTAAAGTACACAGATTGCTGTTTGGCTAAGGGCGTTTAAGTCCTGCATTACACATCTTCACAACGCTGTGTGTTTAAGCACTGAAGAAAGCTCTTGGGTTTCAGTTATTCTGTGAAGCCTTGGTATCTTGGGTGCAAATTCTCTGAAATGAAGCCTTGTCTGAAATGTATGCTATTTTCTTGTGTTTCATGATAACACATGGGTTTTGCTTTTGTGTGTACATTAATGCAGAGCATTTACCTCAGTGGGCGTAATGATTAGAACATAAAATATGCCATCTGTGGTCTCAAAATCAAACCACTTTCACACTTTACATTGGAGTATAGAGTACAGTATGTTTAGTGATTTTGCTTTTGGCTGTATAGCATTGATGGTTCCCCTGTCACAAGTCAGGTAGTACAACTCCCTGACATGATTTTTGTGCTCCAAACTTAAACTAACAACTGATTCAGTTTGTTCAAATGTCAGTTTGATCATTCAGATGGTGGAATCAAATGTTAGTTCAGGGTTGGACAAAACAACTGCTCTGTCTGTGTGCCAATGGTCTGAGTATTGGTCGTGTGTTATTGTAAGATCCTGTGTTGACAACTTCCACATGCAGCATTTTTGTGGAAGTTGACAAAGAAATTACTCTTACAACCAAATAATATATATATTGTTGTTGATTGGTCTAGAAGTTTAGAAATAAACTGAAATGATTTGTTTACACTAAATGAGTTTTGGTGGTATGACAAAGAAAATGACTTGGAAAAAAAAATTATATATAGATATATCAGTTGAGCATGTATATACACTGATCATTAAAACCACCTGCCTAATATTGTCTAGGTCCCCCTCGTGCCGTCAACCCACATCACAGAATAGCATTCTGAGATGATATTCTTCTCACCACAATTGTACAGAGGGTTATCTGAGTTACCGTAGACTTTGTCGGTTCGAACCAGTCTGACCATTCTCTGTTGACCTCTCTCATCAACAAGGCATTTCCATCCACAGAACTGCCGCTCACTGGATGTTTTTTGTTTTTGGCACCATTCGGAGTAAATTCTAGAGACTGTTGTGTGTGAAAATCCCAGGAGATCAACAGTTACAGAAATACTCAAACCAGCCCATCTGGCACCAACAATCATGCCACAGTCCAAATCATTGAGATCAAATTTTTTTCCCCATTCTGATGGTTGATGTGAACATTAACTGAAGCTCCTGACCCGTATCGGCATGATTTTATGCACTGCACTGCCACCACATGATTGGCTGATTAGATAATAGCATGGATGATTGTTGGTGCCAGTCGGGCTGGTTTGAGTATTTCTGTAACTGCTGTATGTGTGTGTGTGTGTGTGTGTGTGTGTGTGTATGTGTATATATACACATACTGTATATACTAATATATATATATATTAGGGGTCGAAAAATGCATTGATGCATCATCCGTGCATGCTCTAGAGAGCGCTCCTATCTCATGTTGAGCTGCGCCTGTGAATATTTAAATGCGCTTTAAAATGCCCCTTTTGACGCGAAAAGATATAAAGACAGCCGTTAATGTATTACGAGTGTGTAAACAGACGGTTTTGACACGATATTAATGTAAATACAGCCGTTATGTATTACTTCATACAGACAGGACAAAAATCAACAGTACAAGTAGACTATATATTTGAATGAGTCATATAAAGGTGCTTTTCATAGAGTATTTAGTGTGTAAATAGGTGCGTCAATGTGATATTTGAGGATGGCTGCTGCATCACGTTTTGATTTTGTCACAAATCAATTTAAATATTTGGGACTTGATTTGATGCTGTCACGTGATGAAGTAACATCATCGGGACTTGCCATACCTTGGCTTTTGATGAATTGACACCACTGTTTTCCCCTTGATAAGGTGAAAGTTTGACCATTTTCATTTTAAGTTCTACCAGTTAAAAGAACAAGCAGCAGTTTCTTCTACAAGTGCGTAATTCAGATCTTTTTTTATTTGACACTAGTTTTTCTCACATATGATGCAAATTTGAAAATGTGTTCTGATCCCAGAATTTCATTTTGAAAATGCCAGAAAAATGTGGAGTGCCTACTATTTCAGGGTTCCTAAGCGTCCTGGAAATCCTGGAATTTTGCAGTGCAGTTTTCCAGATATGTAAAAGTCATGGAAATTGAGAAAAATACCTGAATGACCTGGAAAACAATTATTTGTCCTGGAAAATACTTTAGTATAACTGTTTGATTGTGTCGCAAGGTTTTTGTGATATGTAAGTATTGATGTAGTGCAATTTTTTTTTCGTTCCAACACTGCTGAAGTGTTAACTACAAAACCATTTGAGTTGTAGACTTAAGGTAACGACGATGGTCGGACATCAGGAATTAATTAAAATGTTTGGAACTTGATTTGATGCTATCACATGATAATTGGTAAGACTGGATGACATCATCAGATCTTGCCATACCTTGGCTTTTGGTGAATTGACACCACTGCCACGAACCTACATAAGATAAAATTAATGGATGGATGGATGGAGACTGCCGAGTTCGACTTTGTCATTTTTCAAAACTGTTTGCATCCATTTGACCAAAGTAAGTTCATTGTTGTTGCCTTCCCCGGTTACGATATATGTTATGTTAATATTACTTTTGTATCTCCATAAAATGTGTCATTTCTCCATAAAGCAATTTGACCACGAATAGAACTTGGCTTAAATAAATGTAACTGGTTGGCAGACATTGGCTGTGAAGGAAAACACTCACTTGTAAATGTATTCTCTTTATAGTGAATGCTACAGAATAGGGAGCGATTGCAGACTATTCTGAAGGGAACTAACCAGTTGATTTCAGTCACCTGTGATTAGTTAATGATACGTGGCAGCCGCGAAAAGATAAAACATTTTTATCTTTTGCAGTGTGTGCCGCAAACAGTCCTGCATGAAAATGCGATTGAATTCTCGTGAACGGGCTTGACAAGCGGAGGCGTCTCCGTTTAGCCGCCTGGCGCCTCTTTCCCTATCCCAAAATGAAATGGGAACTCACGGTTACCACATCCGATGTATAACCACCTTTACATGCTACTAATAGACAGTTTTTCATTCTTTGACCCTGCTGAGCCTGCTCCATTAAAACCTGGATCGTATCTGCCTGCACATGACATTTCATCTGTTAGTCCATCTCAAGTGGTCCAATAATTGTAAAGTTGGTTGCGTGACCATTTTTAATTTTCCAGTTTTTTTTTTCTTTTTTTTTTTTTTGAGTGATTACCCATATGTATTGGTATTGCAAAACCACCAGTTTTTTAAATTTGTATCTTACTTGGTTTAACCACTACGGCCATCTTTGTGTCATGCACATGACAAATTTTGGTTATACAGCTGTTTACGGAAACCTCAATATCTCGGCTCAGGATGGTCCTAGCTCCTTGGAACAAAAACTGGTCTCTAGAGCTCATTATAAGGCACACTTTATTCATGCATTTTGAGAAATGAACAGTAGTAATATAAGCATAACAAATAACAAAAATGAACAGTATTTTACCTGTTTACATGTTTTATTAGAAGATGTGAGATTTCCTCACTCAATCTCTCTGAAATGTTGTGGGAAAGTAGTCAATTCGGCAAGTGTCTGTTTTCTGAGAACATTGTTCATGGGAACGCACACTTTGTCCTCAATAGACAGTTTGAATGATGTTCTTGGTCCAGGTGGGTGAAAGAATTTTACAAAAACATCACAGTTTTCCACACTGATGTCCTCAACCAATGGTTTATCTTTAACACTGAGTTTCTCAGCCAGCAAAACAGAGAATTCTTCCCTAGGGAGAACAACAGTGATCATATCTGCTCTGTCAGTCATAACCCACTGTTTAAAGCTTATGTTATCAGGTAGTGTGTCATCTTTGTCTGACTCTTCAAGCATCTGCAGTAAGGCCTCTATATCTGGACACTGCTCACACTTGTTGAGCATGCAGTCATAACTGTTTATGTCACAGACTAGAAGTTCCAGCAGGTCCTTGTAAGTCCACTTTTAGCTTTGCTGACTCAACCATCAGCTTGATGTTCTGATGTTGTTTGCAGACACAGACAGTGTGAGTTCCAGATGCTCCTGCCAGCACACGCCATTTTGGCCTCAGTTCACAAAATTTTGATCTCCCTATCTTTAACCCCACATACAGTTAATTAAGGTTACTTAAAACTACGTGCTTTTATTAACTTTTTGAAGAAACCTGTGATGGATCATGCTTCATATCAAAAGTAGTTACATTTTAGAACTCATTGACAAGCTCATTGACTTTTGTATGTCAATCATAAACATAATTACTGTAAAATACTGCTCATTTTTATTATTTGTTATGCTTATATTACATCTGTTCATTTATCAAAATGCATGAATAAAGTAGGTTTTTCCCCAGAATTTTTACTAGACCTAGCTCTGTAATCAAACTCAAAATGTATCATAATTGTTAGGTAGAGAATTGTAAATTAATCGAATCGTTGTCAGAGTGAATCATCACACCCCTTATAATGTACAGATTTAGCTGTTTCAGAAGGAAATTGGTACTTTAATTCACCAATTCACGTGGCACTCAACTGATCACAAAGTATAGTCAGGTCATTACTATTTGAAAAAAGTCACTTTTGATCAAATCTAGACAGGCCCCATTTCCAGCAGCCATCACTCCAACACCTTATCTTTGAGTAATCATGCTAAATTGATCATTTGGTACTAAAAATCACTTTCCATTATATCAAACACAGTTGAAAGCTATTTGGTTCATTAAATGAAGCTTAACATTGTCTTTGTGTTTGTTTTTGAGTTGCAACAATATGCAATAGACTGGCATGTCTTAAGGTCGATATTAGGTTAAAAATGGCAAAAAAGAAACAGCTTTCTCTAGAAACTTGTCAATCAATCATTGTTTTGAGGAATGAAGGCTATACAGTGTTTGAAATTGCCAAAAAAAACTGAAGATTTCATACAACGGTGTACACTACAGTCTTCAAAGACAAAGGACAACTGGCTCTTACAAGGACAGAAAGAGATGTGGAAGGCCAGATGTACAACTAAACAAGAGGATAAGTACATCAGAGTCTCTAGTTTGAGAAATAGATGCCTCACATGTCCTCAGCTGACAGCTTCATTGAATTCTACCTGCTCAACACCAGTTTCATGTACAACAGTAAAGAGAAGACTCAGGTGTGCAGGTCTTATGGGAAGAATTGCAAAGAAAAAGCCACTTTTGAAACAGAAAAACAAAGAGAAAAGGTTAGAGTGGGCAAAGAAACAGACATTGGAAAAGAGTGTTGTGGATCTTAACCCCATTGAGCATTTGTGGGATCAGCTAGACTGTAAGGTGTGTGAGAAGTGCCCGACAAGACAGTCACATCTATGGCAAGTGCTACAGGAAGTGTGGGGTGAAATGTCACCCGAGTATCTGGACAAACTGACAGTTAGAATGCCAAGGATCTGCAAAGCTGTCATTGTTGCATGTGGAGGATTTTTTGATGAGAACTTTTTGAAGTAGTTTAAGTATTTTTTTTTTTTTTTTTTTTTTTTATTGTAATTGTAATTTTTCACATTATTAATGCCCTGACTATACATTGTGATCAGTTGAATGCCACTTTGGTGAATAAATGTACCAATTTCTTTCCATAAGAGCAAAATCTGTATATATATATATATATATATATATATATATACACACACATTGATCAGCCACAACATTAAAACCACTGACAGGTGAAGTGAATAACATTTATTATCTTGTTACAATGGCACCTGTTAAGGGGTGGGATATATTAGGCAGCAAGTGAACAGTCAGTTCTTGAATTTCATGTGTTGGAAGCAGGAAAAATGGGCAATCGTAAGGATCTGGGTGACTTTGACAAGGGCTGGGTCAGAGCATCTCCAAAACGGCAGGTCTTGTGGGGTGTTCCCAGTTATGCAGTGGTTAGTACCTACAAAAAGTGGTCCAAGGAAGGACAACCGGTGAACCAAGGCTCATTGATGCGTGTGGGGAGCGAAGGCTAGCCCATCTGGGCCGATCCCACAGAAGAGCTACTGTAGCACAAATTGCTGAAAAACGTAACTTAAAACTTAATGCAGTGCATTGCAGCTTGCTGCATATGGGGTTCTGTAGCAGCAGACCGGACAGAGTGCCCATGCTGACTCCTGTCCACCGTTGAAAGCGCCTACAATGGGCACGTGAGCGTCAGATCTGGACCATGGAGCAATGGAAGAAGGTGGCCTGGTCTGATGAATCACGTTTTCTTTTAGATCATGTGGACGGCTGGGTGCTTGTGTGTCGTTTACCTGGGGAAGAGATTGCAGCATGATGCTCCATGGGAAGAAGGCAGGCCGGCGTAGGCAGTGTGATGCTCTGGGCAATGTTCTGCTGGGAAACCTTGGGTCCTGGCATTCATGTGGATGTAACTTTGACATGTACCACCTACCTAAAGATTGTCGCAGACCGCTTACACCCCTTCATGGCAACGGTATTCCCTGATGGTAGTGGCCTCTTTCAGTAGGGTAATGCGCCCTGCCACACTGCAAAAATTGTTCAGGAATGGTTTGAGGAACATGACAAAGGTGTTGACTTTGCCTCCAAATTCCCCAGATCTCAATCCGATTGAGCATCTATGGGATGTGCTGGACCAACAAGTCCGATCCATGGAGGCCCCACCTCACAACTTAGAGGACTTAAAGAATCTGCTGCTAACGTCTTTGTGCCAGATATCACAGGAGACCTTCAGAGGTATTGTGGAGTGCATGCTTCGACGGGTCAGAGCCATTTTTGCGGCACAAGTGGGACCTACACAATATTAGGCAGGTGGTTTTAATGTTGTGGCTGATCGGTGTGTGTGTGTGTGTGTGTGTGTGTGTGTGTGTATATTTATATATACTATATTTTACTCTCAGAAACAAACTCTTCTTAATAGAGCTGTGTATTGCCGATTTTCACAATAAGACACACCCTGTGACACATACAGAATATTATGATTCAATAAGTCACAAGCCATCATGTTATAATCTAGCTGCAGCAAATGTGCACAAGGGACATGTCCTCATGCTAGAGTGTGCATCAGTCGGGTGCAGTTTCAGTCTCGCCCCCTTTCACGTGACTCATAGACTGCACAGAGAAATGCCATTTTCGGAGTTTGTTTATGACACACTTCCTTATTATTTGAACTTTAATAAAGGATGCATTAAAGATATAATGCCAGGTTGTTTGCTTTTTAAATGCTCTGACATGCAAGTTTTGCTTAAGCAGAATGACATATCTCTGCTTTATTTCACAATAACTGTGCTTCTGAATTTTTGCATTATAATTCCCTCATACTTTGCGATCTATATAACCTGAAGCTGTTTGGAAAGTTTAGAGTGCATCTGGACTGTGAGCTGTGTAATTCTTTCTCTCCTCAGCCCTAGTTGATACTCACTGACTTGGTCAAAAATCCTTAGATGACCTACATCCATCCCTGTGGTTAAAGTGTACTAATTTCACAGGCTGGTGAACAGACAAAAACTCCCATGCTGTCTGCTTTCGTCTCTGTCTAAAACTGTGCAGTAAGGAAAAGGAACTAGTTTGTGGGCATCTGGAGAGGTGTCAGCCCTGACCCTTTGTGTGCCGTATCATTGAAAACGCCTGATTGTCGAAACAACTCCAAACCCTCTTGCCGTTCATACTTAGATTGTAGTTATATAGAATAGACTTGGAACTGATGTGAACGTTTCTATAATGCTGTAACTAACTAACAGTCAGGCTGACAAAAAAAAATCCTTTCTAGCTGCAATTTGGCTTATTCTTGAAAACTGAAAATTTGATTTACTAAAAACATACTGGAATATCTGCAGATATTTTGTGTATAAATGCATGTAAATAAATAAATGTCTGTGTGTGTTTTTTGCAGCTGTGTGAAGCAGAGCACAGGATGCAGAGTTAACGCTACCCTGTGTTTCCCAGAAGAAGCCTGGCTGCCAGACCCTCCGCAGTACACACATGGCGGCATTAGGGGTAAGCACATCACTTCCTGTCTGCTGGAATGTAGTGGTTCTCTGTGATCAACACAATCTTTATTTGCAAAGGATTTTCTTTTCTTTTTTGAGTGAAAAAATCTTTCCCCTAACAAGGAGTGAGCAAAATAAGAGCCAAAAAGGTCTATTTTATTCCATTCTGTTCTACCCTAAAGATTCTGTTTTGTTTTGTTCTTTCCTAAAGATTCTTTTTTTCTGTTCTTCTGTCCTGAATATTCTATTTTGTTCTGTTCTGTCTTAAAGATTCTGTTCTGTTCTTTCCTAAAGATACTTTTTTTCTGTTCTACCCTGAAGATTCTGTTTTGTACTCTTTTGTCTTAAAGATTCTGTTATTTTCTGTCTTAAAGATTCTGTTTTGTTCTGTTCTGTCCTAAAGATTCTGTTCTGCTCAATCCTAAAGATTCTGTTCTGTTCTGTCCTGAAGAGTCTGTTTTCTATATCCTAATGATTCTGTTATGTTCTGTTATATTCTGAAGAGTCGATTCTGTTCTGTCCTAAAGATTCTGTTCTGTTCTGTTCTATCCCAAAATTTCATTTCTGTTCTACCCTAAAGATTCTGTTCTTTTCTATCCCAAATATTTGGTACTATCCTAAAGATTCTGTTCTGTCCTAAAGATTCTGTTCTGTTCTATCCCAGAGATTCAGTTCTGTTCTATCCCAAATATTCGGTTCTGTTCTATCCCAAATATTGTGTTCTGTTTTATACTAAAGATTCTGTTATGTTCTAAAAAATCTGTTCTGTTCTATCCTAAATATTTGGTACTATCCTAAAGATTCTGTTCTGTCCTAAAGATTCTATTCTGTTCTATCCCAAAGATTTGGTTCTGTTCTATCCTAAAGATTCGGTTCTATCATAAAGATTCTATTCTGTTCTATCCTGAAGATTCGGTTCTATCATAAAGATTCTATTCTGTTCTATCCTGAAGATTCGGTTCTATCATAAAGATTCTATTCTGTTCTATCCTGAAAAGTCTGTTTTCTACATCATAAAGATTCTATTATGTTCTGTTCTGTCCTAAAGATTCAGTTCTGTTCTATCCCAAACATTCGGTTCTGTTCTATCCCAAATATTTGGTTCTGTTCTATCCCAAATATTGTGTTCTGTTTTATACTAAAGATTCTGCTATGTTCTAAAAAATCTGTTCTGTTCTATCCTAAAGGGTCTATTCTGTTCTATCCTGAAGATTCTGTTCTATTCTATCCTAAGGTCTGTTCTGTTCTTTTTGATTGTAATTCAATTCTGTTCTATTATTTTCTATTATTCGATTTTCTTCTATTGAAATCTATTGTGTTCTATGCTAATTTATTGTAGCAGTTTGTCTGTGCTAAAGCATTTTATTGACTAAAAATTATGAGTAGTTATGCAATCTGTGTTCAAAAAAGCAATGCTGAATTTAATGATAGAAATCAGTGCAGTTTCCATGAAGCTTGTGTAGTGTCCAAAGCTCTCAGTTTTCATAAATGTATTTAATTTGTTTTTTTGGCCTAACAAGAACTGGTATTTAATTCAGGAAATGCAAATCTAGTTTTAAGGATGGCTTTAGCAGAACATTAAGTTAGCTCATCATAAAATTAATATCGAAATGTATTCATATCTGAAAACAGGAAATTCTGCCAATCTCAAATAATCCATCATGCAATTTAAATAGACCTAGCCTAGATTAAAATGAAACTTTCTGCTTAGTTCAAACACTGTTACATTGAACCAAGTTGACTTTTCTTAAAATCTCAATCACAAATACTGAATGAAAGTAGATTGAATTACTTTCTCGGCAGTGGGCCGCTGGAGTGTTGTGATTAATCTGCTTAATCGGTATTGAATGTGAGCAGCATGTGTCCTGACACTGTTTGTGCTGCAGTGCATAACGCCGTCTGGTCAATAGAGTCGTCTGACTGCTTCACATGGGACTGTCCTAAAACAAACAACTTGTTCTAGATGAATAGAGAAGAGGAGCCAGTCAAAATAAACAAAGTTACCACCCGATATTTACTTAAAACATGAAGTTAAGATAAAGTAAACATCCACCCATTCTTTATTTTCACACTCAGTCCTACAACACTTGTACAGCACAAGTTGTTTTTATTTAATGGGTGTAGCCCTAATGGTTTTAACGAGCTGGGCTGGTAATCCAAAGGTTTCGGGGTCGAGCCTGGTGATCTATGAGGTACCCTTCCTGCCCTGTGACTATGGTATTTAACCCTGTTTTGCTTCAGGGTGACACTCCCTGCAATTAATGCAATTACTCAGATAAAAAGCATCTGCTTAATTACATGTCATCGAGATTCCTAATGGCTATGCTTTGAATTGTGATTTTGTGTGTTATTTTACAGTGGGCCTAAAATGTATTTGTACACTTAAGCCATAAAAATGGATATGGTTTTCATTGAGATGATTTCATTGCAGAATCTGCAAACAAATGTAAACAAATCACTTTTTTTGTAATTACTTTAAACCAAGGCTTAAGTTCACACAGGTGTCCATGCAGAGTAACCACAGGAGTGGTTCAGCACATTAACTATGGACATGTTCCACTAATGTTTGACAACCAGAAAGTGCCTAAATACTTTTTGTCTTCATTTTGGGCAGTAAATCTATTGTTTTATAGTTTAAAACCTAGCAAATTATTATTATTATTATTATTATTTTTCTTTTTTGTAAAATAGTTTGCTTGTAAAGTGTGCTTGTGCCATCTTTAATTAAACTTAATGCCATTTGATATAATACAAATGCAACTTTTATATGTTGTCATCTAATGCAATGATATTTATACATTTCAAGTGTGGCTTTAGTTTCCAAATATGAAATGTTTTCATTATTGACATCTTTCTCTCTGTCTGTCCCAGAACCCCGAGATGTTAACCAGAAAGATCAAGCTGTGGGACATCAATGCCCACATCACCTGTCGTCTATGTGAGGGGTACCTGATCGACGCCACAACGGTCACCGAGTGCTTACACACCTGTGAGTCTGATTTACAAACTAGAAACATTTCGATATCTATAGTAATAGTCTTTATTTTGCTCAAGAACAACATTTTGAATCTATATTTGCCTCCAAGTGTTAAAGGGATATTCCTTGAGGCTCTTTGTGTTAAGATTAAAACTACAATTAAAACTCAAGGCAGCTTGAGTAACTATTAGTACAGAGGGTTGGCGGCTCTGGAATGAATCATGCTAGAATCAGCACAACAGTGCAAGAGATTTTGGGGAGACTTCTATATACAGGTTAATATAAGTTGGGTAAGTGAATTATATAAAATGACTTGAATTCTTTTTTAAATATGCCCTCATTAAAGTAAAAAAAAATATCATGAAAATGAACTCCAGGGTGCAAATATTGCCCCTTTATTAAAAGGTACATTTCTGGCATTGATGTACTGTATATCTTACCATTTGTAATCACGTTTTAGCTTCTTTACTATTTACTTATGCAGTCCTGCGGTGTGACGAAATATTTGTATTTCTACAAATGTATTTATATAGTCTCTCCTACTAGGAGGTTATAAAAACTGCATGTATAATATACAGGAATTAGAAACGTGTTTAAAACAGTATTAGATGAAGTAAAACATGTTACACTGCAGGACCCCACTTTCACTGCTTGACTTTGCAAGTATTTCATCTGCAGTAATTGAATTGAACGCTAGAGGACGTCCTTATGCCACTAATGGTTTGTTAGCACCATAAATGGAGCTTTGAAAAAAAGTTTATTTGAGTTTGTGTTGGTATACAAGAGGTAGACAAAATTTTTACTTTTATTTTACCTCTTGCTTTGAGCCAACTCATAATTTACGCAAATGTGATTCCCTGTCAATGTGCCTCTTGGAAACCTGAATAATCATAACTGTGAAGTCAGACAGATAAAATGAGTTGATTAGAGTTATTTCTATATTGTGTGTAGTCTGCAGAAGCTGTTTGGTGAAATATCTGGAGGAGAACAACACGTGCCCCACATGTCGGATTGTCATTCACCAGAGTCATCCACTGCAGTACATCGGGTAAAGAGTATACTGCAGCACGCACACGTTTACACATATCTCAATCAATGTAAACCCCAGTACAGCCCAGCAGGGGTCCACCAAGATACACAGATGAACAGCGATGTCTTTGACTGCTGGGTGCTGCTCTCGTGCGTGTGTTCATTGCGTGTCGTGAAACCACATGGATATTTTGAGTTGACTCCCTCCAGCTGTTTTTGTTTGAGGGTGAATTATTGATGTGCAGGGTGGAGCATTACTCTCTGTCTGGGATGTAAAAGTTGCATACATCCTAGAGAAAACATCTGGTGACATAACCTGAATGTTCTGAACTCTCTTAGAGCTGCAACACTCCACATTTTGTCTTTTTAACAACAGCAGTTGTGTTCTGTGCCAAAGCATTGGCAGTAGGTTCACGAGGGAGCTGTGAAGGGTAAGTGAATGATGACAGAAAGTCAATTTGAAAATTGCAAATTAAAATTCTGTCATTATTTACTCACACTCAACTTGTTCCAAACCTGTATGCTGATATTTTACAGTGGAAAATAAAACAATAATTTTTGAAGAGTTACATAGAACGGCACTTATATACACATAGTGACCAGGTCCGTCAAGCAAGCTCCAAAAATCACCATAAAAGTAGTCCATATGCAGTGTACGCTATATTCCATTATTAAATTATGCCAAACCTAGCGGAATGCATTAAGGCACTTTTCTTTTTAAATAGGTATTCGGCAATGAGATTTTAAAGCTTTGGCATAGGGTAAGATAATCAGTGTATAATAACTTACACTTTGCTCTGTTTCTCATACAAAGTTGCGCATGACTTAAGAAGACCATAGGGCCTGTTTTGTCCTATTTGGAACTTGACAGCTGTCATTATGAACTGATCAAAAATTCTTGGAAATTTCTTCTTTTGTGCTCCATGGAAAAAATAACAGCACACAGTTTTGGAACGACATGAGGATGAGTAAATAATGACATAAATTTTATATTTGGGTGAACTTTAAAGGTAAACATGTAAATGATGTTTAGCATTATAAATTAGGATTGAGGAAATAAAATCAAATTAATTAAATTATATTTCAAGAATTTCATGAAAATTTCATGAATTTATTACATTATTACATGATGATACTGTATATATACAGTTGAAGTCAGAAGTTTACACACACCTTAGCCAAATACATTTAAACTCAGTTTTTCACAAGTCCTGACATTTAATCGTAGAAAACATTTCCTGTCTTAGGTCAGTTAGGATCGCTACTTTATTTTAAGAATGTGAAATGTCAGAATAATAGTAGAGAGAATGATTTATTTCAGCTTTTATTTCTTTCATCACATTCCCAGTGGGTCAGAAGTTTACATACACTTTGATAGTATTTGGTAGCATTGCCTTTAAATTGTTTAACTTGGGTCAAATGTTTTAGGTTGCCTTCCACAAGCTTCTCACAATAAGTTACTGGAATTTTGGCCCATTCCTCCAGACAGAACTGGTGTAACTGAGTCAGGTTTGTAGGCCTCCTTGCTCGCACATGCTTTTTCAGTTCTGCCCACAAATTTTTTATCGGACTGAGGCCAGGGCTTTGTGATGTCCACTCCAATACCTTGACTTTGTTGTCCTTAAGCCATTTTGCCACAACTTTGGAGGTATGCTTGGGGTTAGAGTTGGGGTACTCGAATTTGGATTCGGACTCGAGTCTGAGTCACGTGTCCAATTTTAATGGACTTGGACTTGTTACGGACTCGGATGCATTTTTACTCGGACTTGACTCGGACTCGAGCCTTTAGAGTCTCAGGATCTTTTTCCATGACATTTGTGATGCAATGAAAAAACAAAAATAACAAAACAGAAATTAATGAACACATCTCTGTCTGCATGCAGCTGTATTAACCCCTGAAGTTGTACACGTACCCAGAGTTGTTTCACCGTGTTTAAGCAAACACGCACACACACACATACGCACATGCACAGGCACATCATCAGTCAACCAATACGCTTGAATGTTACTACAGAGACTACTGTATAACATCGACTACCGAGGTCGCTGGCACGACAAAAACATAAAGACGGGTATGTATCCAGTGTAATAGAAACTAAACAAGGCGGTTTCACATGACACGGGACCTGACAACTGGTAAAAGTGCATGTGCTTTTTGTGCAGCCAAGACGGTGCTTTCATTGTGTAAAAACTTAAAATCAAGAACTTCATTGAGTCAAGTCACCCACATGTCTCTCACAGTTTACTAAAAAACAGCATATCAAAATAAAAATAGTATTAATATTGGATATTAAGTCTTTTTAGGTGTAATGTATCTATACATGTAGGCTTTTGTAGTCTCTTGTGGTCCACACAGTGTTGTCAGCTTGAACTGGTCCATAATAGCTTGATGAATTAACGGTATAACTTTTTAAATAGTCGGGGAAAAAAGCGTTATTGCTAAAGCAGACAGCAACTCTAAATGGATAAACAGCACCTATTTATTATTGATTGACTATTTTCAA
The DNA here is from genome assembly GCF_019703515.2 of Myxocyprinus asiaticus. Classification (NCBI taxonomy): domain Eukaryota; kingdom Metazoa; phylum Chordata; class Actinopteri; order Cypriniformes; family Catostomidae; genus Myxocyprinus; species Myxocyprinus asiaticus. Next base: position 9,728,755 of record NC_059370.1, on the reverse strand, counting down.
AGTATTGACGAGCTGCTTAAAATACATTCTTTTACAGCATTTGTCCACCATTCACAATATTCAATAAAATATTAGGATATTTTGGGCAGTGAAATGTTTCATTTATAATTTAATTATAGACTATAAAATAAATGTATTTATTCGACGACAGAGTTTGTGTATGAAGCTAAACTTCATGTTACGAGTTTATTTTTGACGTTTTTATTTTATTTAATTTTTATTGAAACCACCGGGTAACTTATGCATGTCTTTTTTTTAGCCTACATCTCTGACACTTTTGAAGGACAATTCTGTTAAATTTATGACTCAAAATTATTATTCTCTATGAAGAATGTGTTAAAGAAGAGCTCAATGAAATTTTTTCTGGTTTGTATTTAAATATTTCAGACTGATTGCAGACCAACGTGGCTGCCGCTCAAATATCAATTATTATTATTTTTTTTTATCTTCTGTGGCAGCTGCTGCAAGACGCACATGGACGCATCAGGGACTTAAGTACACGAGCAGCACGCAGAACTGCCCTGCATTGTGCGGTTTCCTGCAAATTAACTAGAAAGTCATGTCCGAGATGACATGGCCCTAATATTATCAGTGGGCTTTTCCAGTGTTTTTGGATGTAGCATTTGCAGTCAAATCAAGAGACGTAATTTCTCAGCGAGTGCTAATTACTACTGTGTTAAAAAATAAAATAAAAAAAATACTACTGTGTTGACTCATTTGTACAGTATGCATTTTCCCAAGTCAGTCAGCAGATAGAGAAAAAATATTTAGAAATAAATCTCAGTATAGACGATTATTTCTTTAGATAGGGTTAATTTTAAATAAAACTAAATTAAATTGAATTGACAAATTGAAAATAAAGTAGAAATAAAAACTAAATAAAAATTCAAAACATAACCTTGGTTGTAATGATTAACGCAGCTTTCACTTTCTTTAGTCTATGTTTGAGTGGAGGCGAAAAAGCAACAAATAATTGAAATGTCAACAGAATGCAATAAGAATTGTGTTGAAGGACAGTTTTGTCTTCATACACCTAAAGCATATGCTTTCATTCTGAAACCAATTTGAAGTTTGTTCAGCAGGAAACTAATCATAAAATATATATATGAAATTCAACAGAGGTGTTTTTGTTACATTTTATATTGAAAAACTCTTTTTCTTAGTTGTGAAGTTTAAAATAAGCTTAAAATATTGATGTTGAGTTTACAGTTACAATTTTAATTCAGATTCATGAACAGATTCATTCAGACTCCACTTGGACTCGGCCTGTTATGGACTCAGTCTTGAGTCCGACTCGACCCCTTTTGGACTTGGACTCAACTCGGACTCGATTGTTTAAAGACTCGGACTTGAGTTGGACTCGACTAAGGTGGACTCGAACCCAACACTACTTGGGGTCATTGTCCATTTGTAAGACCCAAAATTCGACTGAGCTTTAATATCCTGGCTGATGTCTTGAGATGTTGTTTCAATATATCCACATAATTTTCCTTTCTCATTATGCCGTCTATTTTGTGAAGTGCTGCAGCAAAGCACCCCCACAACATGATGCTGCCACCCCCATTCTTCATGGTTGAGATGGTGTTCTTTGGCTTGCAAGCCTCACCCTTTATCCTCCAAACATAACGATGGTCATTATGGCCAAACAGTTCAATTTTTGTTTCATTAGACCAGAGGAAATTTCTACAAAAAGTAGAAATTTGTCCTCTTTGTTCCCATGTGCACTTGCAAACTGTAGTCTGGCTCTTTTATTGCAGTTTTGGAGCAGTGGCCTCTTCCTTGCTGAGCGGCCTTTCAAGTTATGTCGATATAGGACTCGTTTTACTGTGGATATAGATACTTGTCTACCCGTTTCCTCCAGTATCTTCACAAGGTCCTTTGCTGTTGTTCTGGGATTGATTTGCACTTTTCGCACCAAACTGTGTTCATCTCTAGGAGACAGAATGTGTCTCCTTCTTGAGTGGTATGATAGCTGCGTGGTCCCATGGTGTTTATACTTGCGTACTATTGTTTGAACAGATGAACGTGGTACCTTCAGGCATTTGGAAGTTGCTCCGAAGGATGAACCAGACTTGTGGAGGTCCACAGTTGTTTTTCTGAGGTCTTTGCTGATTTCATTTGATTTTTCCCATGGTGTCAAGCAAAGAGGCACTGAGTTTGAAGGTAGGCCTTAAAATACATCCACAGGTACACCTCCAATTCAGTACACCTCCTATAAGAAGCTAACTGGCTAATTGTCTAAAGGCTTGATATTATTTTCTGGAATTTTCCAAGCTGATTAAAGGCACAGTTAACTTGGTGTATGTAAACTTCTGACCCACTGGAATTGTGATATAGTCAATTAAAAGTTAAATATTCAGTCTGTAAACAATTGTTGGAAGTATTACTCATGTCATGCACAAAGTAGATGTCCAAATCTTTAGTTTGCTAATATTAAATCTGTGGAGTGGTTAAAAAAAGAGAGAAAAAAAAAGAAGAGTTTTAATGACTTAAACCTAAGTGTATGTAAACTTCTGACTTCCAGGGCTAGACTGGGAACCAGGAGAAAGGTGTCCGAGTTGTACCTGGCAGGCCACTCAGGCTCCGATTAGGGTGGGGCCAGGGTTAGGGCATCTGCGGCCTGCCAGGAACAAATCCAGGCACTTTTGTACAATGGGCAAAACTTCATTGGCATATATATATAAAAAAAAAAATTATTGCGCTCAATGCATGCACCCGGACATAATAAACACGAGGGCGCATTTACTGCACTGTACGGAGAATGAAGACTTAACCCTCAAGTGGGCGAGCTGCGGTGTCTCTTTGCATCGCACGAAAACACTTACTGACTTTCATCTGAACCTGTTTCAAAAGCGAAACCTCCCGAGAGAGACCCAGCGTGTGTACGAGAAGTACCTGGTCGTTCAGCAAGCTGTAGACAGGTAGCCTATAGCCTACTTACAGCGACTGAATGGTAGCCAGAAAAAATAATAGTTTTGACATTTTAAACAACAGCAAATTAAACTTCAGAATTCAGTGTTTTATATCTGTATGTATAGTGTCCAGTAATTCATTGGGAATATACACTTAAGTTTCTTTTACCAATGAAGTTTGATATGAATTGAATCTGCCAATTTGATCCTATTATTTTTAAAAAGTCCACTGAAAATCGGCAGAAGATTTTGCCCAAATTGTAATTACAATGTCCTCTGATTTTGTGGCATGTATACATATACTTGAATAAAAGATTAATACATGTAAAAATTTGTCTAATTAACTCTATCCGCAAAACAAAATTAATGTTAACATGTAGATATTTAAATAATTAAAGTAAATGATAATAATTGAAATAAACCAATTTCTTGTTGTAATGCATCATGTACCATAATTATTCATGATTCATCACATAAAAATGTGATTAGTAAAAAAAAAACAAAAAAAACATATATATATACACACACACACACACACACACACACACACTCTAGCGGTCAAAAGTTTTGAAACACATGACTGAAATGTTTCTCATGATCTTAAAAATCTTTTGATCTGAAGGCGTATGCTTAATATGTTTGAAATTAGTTTTGTAGACAAAAATATAATTGTGCCACCATATTAATTTATTTCATTATAAATCTAAAATTTTATAAAAAAGTTTTTGAAATTGATGACTTGGACCAAATAATTAAGAAAAGCAGGCAATAAGTGCCCAACATAGATGAGAACTCCTTCAATACTGTTTAAAAAGCATCCCAGGGTTGAGAAAATGTCAAGAGTACATTTCTGCAAATTCTAGGCAAAGGGTGACTACTTTGAAGATGCTAAAATATAACATAGTTTTGATTTATTTTGGATTTGTTTAGTCACAACATAATTCCCATAGTTCCATTTATGTTATTCCATAGTTTTAATGACTTTACTATTATTCTAAAATGTGAAAAAAAGAAATTATAATAAAGAATGAGCAAGTGTTTCAAAACTTTTGACCGGTAGTGTGTGTGTGTGTGTGTGTGTGTGTGTGTGTGTGTGTATATATATATATTTATATGTATGTATGTATGTGTGTGTATGTATATATATATATATATATATATTCGCTCATCTGCCTTTAGACGCATATGAACTTAAGTGACATCCCATTCTTAATCCATAGTGTTTAATATGACGTCGGCCCACCCTTTGCAGCTATAACAGCTTCAACTCTTCTGGGAAGGCTTTCCACAAGGTTTAGGAGTGTGTTTATGGGAATTTTTGACCATTCTTCCAGAAGCGCATTTGTGAGGTCAGACACTGATGTTGGATGAGAAGGCCTGGCTCGCAGTCTTCGCTCTAATTCATCCCAAAGGTGCTCTATCGGGTTGAGGTCAGGACTCTGTGCAGGCCAGTCAAGTTCTTCCACACCAAACTCGCTCATCCATGTCTTTATGGACCTTGCTTTGTGCATTGGTGCACAGTCATGTTGGAACAGGAAGGGGCCATCCCCAAACTGTTCCCAAAAAGTTGGGAGCATGGAATTGTCCAAAATCTCTTGGTATGCTGAAGCATTCAGAGTTCCTTTCACTGGAACTAAGGGGCCAAGCCCAGCTCCTGAAAAACAACCCCACACCATAATCCCCCTCCACCAAACTTCACAGTTGGCACAATGCAGTCAGACAAGTACCGTTCTCCTGGCAACCGCCAAACCCAGACTCATCCATCAGATTGCCAGATGGAGAAGCATGATTCGTCACTCCAGAGAACGCGTCTCCACTGCTCTAGAGTCCAGTGGCGGCATGCTTTACACCACTGCATCCAACGCTTTGCATTGCACTTGGTGATGTATGGCTTGGATGCAGCTGCTCGGCCATGGAAACCCATTCCATGAAGCTCTCTACGCACTGTTCTTGAGCTAATCTGAAGGCCACATGAACTTTGGAGGTCTGTAGCGATTGACTCTGCAGAAAGTTGGCGACCTCTGCGCACTATGCGCCTCAGCATCCGCTGACCCCGGTCTGTCATTTTACGTGGCCTACCACTTCGTGGCTGAGTTGCTGTCATTCCCAATCGCTTCCACTTTGTTATAATACCACTGACAGTTGACTGTGGAATATTTAGTAGTGAGGAAATTTCACGACTGGACTTGTTGCACAGGTGGCATCCTATCACAGTACCACGCTGGAATTCACTGAGCTCCTGAGAGCGGCCCATTCTTTCACAAATGTTTGTAGAAGCAGTCTGCATGCCTAGGTGCTTCATTTTATACACCTGTGGCCATGGAAGTGATTGGAACACCTGAATTCAATTATTTGGATGGGTGAGCGAATACTTTTGGCAATATAGTGTATGTATATGTATATATATATATATACACATATATACACATATATACACATATATATACATATATACACATATATACACATATAAATATATATATATACACACACATATGTATATATATATATATATATATATATATATATATATATATATATATATATATGTATGTATGTGTATGCAGTAAAGTATCCATTTATCATACTTGAGTAAAAGTAAAGTTACCTTCATGGAAATTGACTCAAGTAAAAGTTAAAGCTGCTCATGAGAAAACGACTTAAGTGATAGTATTAAAGTAACTGATATTAAATTTACTTAAGTATCAAACGTGCAGGTAAATTTAATAAATTATGGAACAGTTCATGCCATCCCAGATGTGTATGACTTTCTTTCATTTGCAGAACACAAACAAAGTTTTTAGAAGAATATTTCAGCTCTATAGGTCAATTCAATGCAAGTGAATGGTGGCCAGACGTTTCAAGCTACAAAAAGCACATTAAGGGATCATAAAGTTATCCATACTACAACAGTGATTAAATCCATGTCTTCTGAAGCGATTCAGTTGGTTTTGGGTGAAAACAAACCAAACTGTAACTCATTTTCACTGTATATCTTGCCATTGCAATCTCTAGGCATGATCATGAGTTCAAGCTCGATTTCACTTTCTAGTGCTTGATGCCCTAGGTGGCACTATAGGAAGTGTAATCAAACTTGAAATCCTGATCTCCAAGAAGACTGCTAATGTCAAAATTTATAGTCGAAAAAGGAGTTATATTTTGGTCTACTCTCACCCAAAAACCAATTTGATCCATTCAGAAGACAATGGTGAAACCACTGGAGTCTAATGGATTGCTCTTATGCTTTTTGGAGCTATAAAGTTCTGGCCACTATTCACTTACATTGAATTGACCAACGTAACAGCGATATTTTTCTGAAAATCTTTTTTTGTTTGAGTTCTGCAGAAGAGAAAAATGCAAGTCACACATCTTTGATTGAATGAGGGTGAGGAAATTATGATAGAATTTTCATTTTTAAACGAACTATCCCTTTAATGGCACATTCAAATCAAATCAGAATGATCATATTTATGGGATTATGGGGCCAATAAGCAACCACCCAGAACACCTTGGCAACTGCATAGCAATGTGCTGAAACACAGTTAAAACAACTTAACAGCATAGCAACAACCTGACAACCACCTAGAACACCCTGTCAAGTGCAAAGCAATGTGCAAAAAAACACAGAAAACAACTTAGCAACAGCGTAGTAGCAACCTGGCAACCACATACTGTAGCAATGCGCCAAAACACATAGCAGAGATCACCTTGATAACTGCATAGTCTGCCCTAGCAACCATCCAGAAAACCCTAGTTACTACATACTGTAGAATAAATGTGCTACAAAGCAACTATAACACTTCAGCAACCACCAGAAAACTAGTTTTGCTTAGGCAAAGACCGTTCATATCTTCATAAAATATAAAAATAAATATTGTTGGACATTTTTATGAGCGCTGGTAATTATTCATAAACATCATGTCTTGTTTAAATGTAAAATGTGAACACATGTGATTGACTTTTATATGAACAGGTCTCCTGGAAAGGCACTTAAATTCATTATTTCACAGCTTTCATAATGTTTAAGCCTAAACATATATTTAGTTAGTCGAAGAAAAAAAATATTAACTCACATGAGCAGTTTCTTGTCTTCCCCAGAGGAGACAGATGACGGAACACGTAATCTGGCACGCACTTCGCTTGTGATTTTGATTCAGATTCGTGATTCTCAAAACGAATCATTCAGACCGCTTTTTGAATCTTTTTATTCAGTTCAAAGGAATCAAATTTAAAAGATTCTACTCAAATGATTCTTTCAACAAACCTCATATCACTATTGCCAATCTGCATGCATTTTTGCACATACTGCTGTTATTTTTTTTAAAATGTTTTTAGGTGTTCAGTCGCAAAAGTAACGAAAGGGTCTGGAGAAATTTATCAGAGTAAAATGTATCTCTTCAAAATGTAGTAAAGTGAAAGTAAAAGTCCAAAGAAATATTTATACTCAGTAAAGTACAAATATTAAAAAACTGTACTCAAGTACAGTAACGAAGTATTTGTACTTCGTTACTATACACTTCTGTGTATATGTATAATATCGTTTGTTTTATCATTGAACATAAGCCTATTACTGGCCAAGAGTCCACAGCAATCCATTTTGTAATTTAATTGTGTTCTTGCACTTTTGGAATATCTCAGTGTGGCCGTGTTGCATTTCATAAGTTTTTGGCATTTTTACCCATAAATGCTGCATTTTGTTTATAAACACTGTGTTAAGTTAAAGACTGAAACTGAAGACTGAAACTTTGAAAACTGCCTTCCCCCTGCTGACTGTGAATCGCAAAAAAACTTCAAGCTTGAATTGCTCCAATGGTAGAACAATTCTTTTGCACAAAATGTACATATAGTCAGATGTCATTATTAATTGTGTTGAATTTTTTATCATGTTAGTTTTTCATATACACCGATCAGCCACAACATTAAAACCACCTGGCTAATATGCAACAACAATCATCCATGCGATTATCTAATCAGCCAGTTGTGTGGCAGCAGTGCATAAAATCATACAGATACGGGTCAGGAGCTTCAGTTAATGTTCACATCAACCATCAGAATGGGGAAACGTGTGATCTCAGTGATTTGGACCGCGGCATGATTGTTGGTGCCAGGTGGGCTGATTTGAGTATTTCGGTAACTGTTGATCTCCTGGGATTTTCACACACAACAGTCTCTAGAATTTACTCAGAATAGTGCCAAAAACAGAAAACATCCACTGAGCGGCAGTTCTGTGGATAGAAATGCCTTGTTGATGAGAGAGGTCAACAGAAAATGGCCAGACTGGTTCGAACTGACAAAGTCTACGGTAACGCGGATAACCGCTCTGTACAATTGTGGTGAGAAGAATATCATCTCAGAATGCTATTCTGAGATGCGGGTTGGCACTGTTTTAATGTTGTGGCTGATCGGTGTATTTAAGCGCACTGATTTAATATGCTAAATCACCAGCCTTATTATAAATAGACTTCTGGTAGAAAATTACTACAAAAGTGTAGAAAATGACCCTTTTAACTAATATTAATAATATTTAGTACTAAATCATCTACTGTACCATTTTGGCATGGCCTAGTAGGCCTTTTTATGCAGGAAGCAGAAACTGTGCTGCAGAAAGATTCACAGATGTGCACAGTGTGTAGGTGTGTGTAAACTGTTGGGCGTCCATCTGTGCCTGGAGCATCGGTGCCTTTGTGTCTGATGGATTCACTAGCGTGCTTGGCTGTATGCCAGCTCTTTCATAATTGTCATTTAGCTGCATAGAAGCTTGTGGTCATGCTCTGATGAGAAACAATTTCCAAACATATTAAATATTCACCACAATCCTAGTGCTACCTTGCTGCCTTTTGAATGGGGCAGAAAAGAGATGCACTATTCCTGCTGGCAGATGAAAGCTATGTGTGTGTGTGGTGCGAGAGAAGATAACAATGTAAGGGTTTAGGGTCAGCTACATTACCGTTTGCATCATCAAACTAGCGTGAGTCCCTCCCTGCAGGATTAATGTGACCTTAGTTTAACACCCTGGTATTTATGGGCCATATTATTTGATCATGAATAAAAACGGGATTTGTCTGTGTTACAACAGCAGCGGCTCAATTATTCATCTCCCACACGCTAACACAAACATACACACAAGGTCCAAAATTATCTTTTTGCCTCGCGTGCCAAGAGCAAGTGAATTGAAAAAATTTTCCAACCATAAATATTTCATATTGGCCAATGACCATAAAACTGTACTTGGAATTGTTATTTATATATGTATGTATATACTTTGTGTATATACTGTATATGTATGTATACATGTACTGTATATGTTATATGTTTTGGGGCAGGACTAACTCGATCAGTGATTGACAGGGGAGGGTTTGGGGAAACCTGTTAGAAAACAGTCAGTATTTTTGCAATTCTGTGTGGTGATGCTAGTGGTGCAGAAATTATTAGAGGTCAACCGATAGTGCAGTTTGCTAATACCATAACTAAGGTGGTGGAAAAGGCCAAAAACCAATTAATCGGCCAATAGTTTTTTTTTTATTATTATTGATTTACTGTATTTGAATGATTTATTTATTTTTTGTCTCTCCTTACTATGAAGGGCACAGACAGTGATGCTCCAAAATGAATAAAACCCCAAAAGCAGTTTATTGTGCAACATAATTCTAATAATATCAAAAATAAAAATTAAGATTTGGTCCATAATGTGGGACTTTTAACTATAAACCCGAAATACACCAGGGACACTTATTTTGGAATAAAAAAGGGACTTTGTTCCATTGCAATGCTCTGTATGTAAGTATTTAGCAAAGTAAAGTATTTAGCTTTTTATAGCCTATATATAGATGAAGAGTTTTGTATGGATATATTTATCACCAGATAATAATAATAAAAATAAATAAATGATAATAAATAAAAAAATCCATCAGCAACTTTCAGCATAGATTTTTGCCAATAACTGATAGTTTCAATAATCAACAACCAGCACTGATTAATCTGTGAAACAGATATATCTGTCTACCTCTATAAATTACAGATTTTACGTTTTTTATTATTTTAATGTACCTTGAGGTTTACTTATAATATTAGTAAAGTTTTTTGCACAAAAAAGTCACATATTTGTAAAACATGATCAATTTCCACCCTCATTCTGATCCTCTGTCACAAACGCTCAGTTTTGATGCTGCTTCTCCTTTAAGACTTGACAGTAAACGCCCACTGTTGTTATTGGTCTCTGCTCTTGACTGACCTGCTCTCTTTTTGCCATCTTATTGCTCATTGCTACTGGGCGGGGCTACAGAAGTGATAAGGCAAAGTAGGTGTTGATGTGTTGTTGTGGAGGTGGTCAGATGCAAATATCATCCACAGTGTGACATCACAATGTGGAGGAAGTAGACAATGAGTCGTTTTGGCAGCTTGGTTTTAACAAATACTTTTTTTTTTTTTTTTTTTTTGCACTGTAGAGGAAGTTTTGAGTTCTGAAACTTACAGTATGTTTTTATAATACAATGACCCCTTACATGTTAAAAGATCAAGGAAAATTTGATTCCTCTTTTCATGACCCCTGTAAGGTGAATCTGAAATTAATGTAATTTTTGACTGGTTGTTCGAATGACAAGGTGTAGCTAAAAACACACATTTACAAAAAAGACACTAGTTAGGACATTATGGGAGGGTTCGAACCCTTTTAGAGGGAAAATAAAATCTTCAAAACCAGGATTCTGTAAAAAAAACAAACACTGATAAATATACTTATACACCCACTTAGAACAGAGCTATTGTTGCTCAGCTAGCTAAATGCCATTCCCCCTTACCAGCAGTCCATCCGGCCCCCACTATGAAGCTCAGTGGCGGCTAATTGGGCTCTACCTTCCCCGCCGGCCGGGCTGCTGGCATTTGGGAAAAGGAAGCTCTGGCTGTGCACCAGGGACACAGGTGCTGCCTCACAGCAATGATCTCTCGCTCTCATCACGCCCTCAGGGAGTAAATCAGCTAACAGAGTGCTGGACTATGACACACAACGTGGCCTGTAGTCTCAAAGTGGCACAAGTGCAAATCTAATATCAGTTCTGTACTGATCTTAGTCATTAACTGCAATTAAGAAGAACTGATGTGCAACAAGGGCTCTTTCACTGAGCTGAGAGGTGTAGAACATTCAAGAACATTTCTGGGTCATACTTCACCTGAAAATCAACAGAAAGTGTTGGCCTGACCCCACCAACACCTTCCCCCCCATCACTCCGGCCTTTCTCCTTCTCATTTCCTGCGTCCTCTACACTGTACTGTCTGAAAATAAGAAAAAAGTACAATTAACAAATTGCTCCATAGGTGTGAGTGAGAGTCCCCCAGCTACTGGGGGTTGCATCAGGAAGGGTATATGGTGTAAAACCTGTGCCAAGTCAAATATGCGGATCACGGATGGTTGGATGGATATTGGACAAATTTTCTTATCGGACCAGTAATGATAACTTTAAAAATTCACATTGATCGGCCGATACTGATATGGCTGCCGATATATTGTGCATCCCTAATAAAAACTTTCTCGCACCCCAGCATAATGTGCAGATATAACTATTAGTGAGCCATCGGTAGTTTGACATCCTGAGGAGTGTAAATACTGCAGCTCTCTGAAACTATCAAACATTGCTTTATTTGTTTGAACATCCTAACCAGCTCGACACATTGGCTCAACTGACTTATGGCGGGATATCTGTTTGAAACCTGATGAAAGAATTTACCTAATTCAATTTGGTGGTGCAGAAACTATATACTTGCCATTTTAAAGACAAGGAGTTAAACTGTTTAAACACAGAGATCTCTTTTCAGATTTCTTCCGAGTTCATTTAGAGTGTCCTAGAAAGTAGAAGCTGTTTATCTCAGAACGGGTGCATGTTATGACTGTTGGCTACTGGGAGCCACCACTCTTGGGCTTTGTGGCATGGAAACATGTTCTCAGAGGCTGGCAGCAGTACCAGAGGCACCACACAGATGATCATGTCAACACGCACTGTAATAGGTTTCACCTTCGAGCACTCATCAACAGCCCGAGAGACCCGTCAGACACAGGAGAATACTGTAACTCATGGAGATGGCAGAAAGACTACACTATATGCTAATTAACTGGCATAGTTGTGAGAAAACATGCCTGCTGAATGCAAATGCAAATTCTTGGGATTCTTTATCTTGTGCCTTTCTTTCTTGTCTTTATTTACTCAGCTGTGTTTCTTGCTCTAATCATGCATGTTGTTTGAATAAATCATTTTCATTACATGTTTCTTTTTCCCTCAGCCATGATCGAACAATGCAAGATATTGTCTATAAGTTGGTGCCAGGACTGCAGGAAGGTTTGTGGATTTTTGTTGTTGTTGTTCTGTGCTTTTTTGTTTTACCTCTTGTGCTCTCCATCAGTAATAAATATGGACATTTGAAGTACGTAAACTGTCTTGATTTACCCTCAGAGTAAAACTCTGTTCACCAGTGCATGTTATGTAGCCTAATTATCTATTATAAAACCATAATAAGATTTTAAAGTCAACTTGTAATGACTTTTGCAACCCATTTTACATCCACAACATGACATATTCATGACTGGTTATTCATTGAGAAGATGTAGGGCAGGACTTGATTTTACGCATTAGTAATCAATTGTTTGCTAAAAACAATGCTGTTCTGCGATATATATTTTACATTAATCATTAACCTGCGTGGAGTGATGTCAGCTGAAAGGAAAGTTGTTTCAAAAGCAGAGCAAGCTATTACATTTTGATGAAAGATTAACATGTATTATGAAAGTAAATGGGGTTAATTTAAATTTCATGTTAACTTACTCTGAAACAACATTACTGCTGATGAAGTCAGGGTCACGTGGCTGGAGAAAAATAATGTTAATAATATCAAAGCCCTTTTTTCACAGTCCAATCAAATACGTAACGCAAACGTTAAAATTAGAGGTCAACCGACAGTGGATTTTGCAGATACCGACATCTAAGATGTTGGAAGAGGCAGATAACCGATTAATCGGCTAATAGTTTTTCTTTATTTTTTTATTTTTTTTATCAATTTATAAAATGATAAAAAAATGTCTTAGTCTTTCCTTACTATGACACATACATACATTGAGGCTGCAAGATTCTTAGAAGAATAAAATCCCAAAAGCAGTATATTGTGCAACCAAAATCCCAATAATAACCAGAAAAATTAAGATTCGATGCATAACACAGGATTTTAACTGTAAACAAGGCCTAAATACACCTGGGACTCTTATTTTGAAATGAAAGACACTTGGTCCATTTACAATGCTCTATATGCTCAAAGTATTTACCAAATTAAGCTTTATATAGCCTATATAATCACCAGATGAAGAGTTTTGTAGACATATTTCACCAGATGATGTTTATTGATGAGGAATAATAATAATAAAAAATTAAAAATCGGCAACTATTGGCGTATATTTTTTACCGATAACCAATAGTCCGAAAAGCAACTATTGGCACAGATTAATCGGTAAAATGGATATATCGGTCTACCTCTAGTTATAATTTAACGCGTAAGTGTTTAGATGCCATTAGAAAGCATTGTGTGAGGAACAGGAGGCAGAGCGAAAAGTAAGTCTTTATGAACTGATAATGTGCTGTTTTACTCAAGATTTGTGTGAAAGTGAATAAAAGTCTTTGTAGTGCCTCTAGGGTTAATTTCACCAGGATGAGCCACGTAAAAATCTTTTTGCAAAAATATTAACCTGATTCTATGAGAGCGGGTTGTAAATCGTAGGTTCCACTTAAACTGGCAAAATTTCTCATTTTTTGAAGCATCTTGTAGTGTGCTGCTGGAACATTAAGACTTTAATTGATCCTAATTGCTCTCTCCTTTGCAGCGGAGATGAAGAAACAGAGAGAGTTCTATCAGAAGTTAGGCATGGAGGTGCCTGGAGACATCAAAGGTGAACTGTGCAACGCAAAAACCCACCTGGACTCTCAGCGCAATGGTACGTCCCGGCTGTCTATCCCTATGGTGGTGGAATCCATGGATTATAGTAGCGGGGGGACGCAGGCAAAGCTTATGGATTGAATCCATTTTGAACAACAGCTGGCTGACAAGTGGCCGCTTGATGTATTGAGCACACAAACACGCACAGAGGAAACACATGTTTAATCTTCTCCAGTAGAGCTGTCAGTCATGTACACTACTGGTCAAAAGTTTTGAAACACTTGACTGAAATGTTTCTCATGATCTTAAAAATCTGTTGATCTGAAGGCGTATGCTTAATATGTTTGAAATTAGTTTTGTAGACAAAAATATAATTGTGCCACCATATTAATTTATTTCATTATAAAAAAAAAAAATTTAAAAAAAAGTTTTTTGAAATTGATGACTTGGACCAAATAATAAAGAAAAGCAGCCAATAAGTGCCCAACATAGATGGAAACTCCTTCAATACTGTTTAAAAATCATCCCAGGGTGATACCTCAAGAAGTTGGTTGAGAAAATGTCAAGAGTACATGTCTGAAAATTCTAGGCAAAGGGTGACTACTTTGAAGATGATATTTGAAGATATAACACAGTTTTGATTTATTTTGGATTTTGTTTAGTCACAACATAATTCCCATAGTTCCGTTGATGTTATTCCATAGTTTTGATGACTTTACTATTATTCTAAAATGTGAAGAAAAAAAATTATAATAAAGAATGAGTAAGTGTTTCAAAACTTTTGACCGGTAGTGTATATTTCTGCATGAAAGCTGTTGGTGTTTGATGTGTGACTCGTTGATCTTTTTAACAGTCCAGGAAACAAATGTATAGAAACAGATGTGTTCTGTTTCAGCCATTTGGAGATGTTGGTTTGGCCCCTCTTGCCTTTTTGTCTAACAATAGAGGAAGACCAGGTTATTACCAGGTTAAGACAGAATCTGCAGACTTTTTCACATTTTAAACACGATTTTTGGGGATGGGTAATGAATGGCCTTTCTGAATCTTTACATGTAGGCTATTTTTAAAGAAAGGAGAGAATGACTACACACATGTAGGGAACTTCGAAACTACAGCAATATACTAAAATACTAAAAAGTCATGAATATTGGTAAACTTGTTATAGTTACAGTAGCAGAGAACACAGAGAAAAAAACGATCGGATTGCACATTAACCGTGAATCTGAAGTAAAAATTGCGGAAATTATACGAAATTGCATATGAAATTGGTTGAATTTGCATGAATTCTTGATCACAAGTTGTAAAATCCTAAATGGGCTGAAAACTGTAGAATTTAGCAGAATTTATTTAAATTTGGAAATACACTTTAGCTGAAATCACAATTGAATTAGCAAAAATATTTAGTAAAACAAACACACGAGGAGCTGGAGATGTGTAGGACTTTGTGATTAATGGCCATTCCAACTCTGGAAATCTGCGGAGCTTTCTGTGGATGCAGATTCTGAGTGTGCCTTCATATTACCAACAGGTTCTTTTACAAGTACAGATGTGATGATTCTAGAGAGCCCCTCAACCCAAATCGCTCATACCCTTTGAATCTGTTGTGGTAGGGCACCTAAAGGGTGTGTCTCAAATCCCATTACCGTGGATGTTGAACAGACTGTTGCCAAGCTTGAAAAAGAAGTCGCCCATCTGGAAAGGATGGCAAAATTGCTTCCTGAGTTTATCCCTGTTACCAACTCAGGAATAAACTCAGGTAGCAATTTCGGACAGCTTTGCCCTGCCTGTTAATAGCCTTTACAAAAGAAACGTGTTTAGCTGGAAATCCCCTTTTTTTTTTTTTTTTTTTGGCTTCATGGTCAGCCTGCCTCGGATTAGCTCAGACTCTGTGAACTTGGTCCCAGAAAGGAACATTATAACCATTGGAGAGGATGTTTTGAGAGTGTGGGAAACCCATCGCTGTGGCAGCTTAAGAATGATTATTTTTTTTTACATTTTTATTATTATTATTTTGGAATAGGTTCCCACAGTATAATTGTATTAAGATCACCCTGCCCCTCTCCTTTACACAAACTGTACTTCTTGCAGATTCAAGAAATCTCCTTTCCTTTCCCATTACTGCAATGGGGTGATTTGTGGTGATGCAATCACAATGTCATGGTGATGGTTCAACAGCCCCTCATACACAATCATGTGTGCACAGTGTTTCACTTTATATGCAATACAATATCTCAACCACACTCTACCGGGCATATGCAACTAAAGTTTTCTAAAATTCTGATGGGGAGTTTTGGTGACATTTAGCAAAACATACTGTTTGTACCTTATGGTTTTAAAGGAATTTCAGGGTTAAATACAACTTGAGGTCTATCTATAGCATCAGTGGTCTACTGTCGACAGTGTTGGGTAGTGACAGAATACATGTAATCATGGATTATTTAATCAGATTACAAAATTCAAGAAATTTACATTTACATTTATGCATTTGGCAGACGCTTTTATCCAAAGCGACTTACAGTGCCCTTATTACAGGGACAATCCCCCTGGAGCAACCTGGAGTTAAGTGCCTTGCTCAAGGACACAATGGTGGTGGCTGTGGGGATCGAACCAGCAACCTCTTGCTTACCAGTTCAGTGCTTTAGTCCACCACGCCACCATCACCACTAATTTAAATTAGATTACATTTTAAAATATGTAATTAAATTACATTTAATTTATTTCATGCATGATTGCATTTTTTGATTACATTACTAATCAGCCAACGACAAGTACTAGTGTGTAATTTATTGATTATTCTCCTAAATTTGAAAAGAGCGTCTGGGTCAGAGCCTAAAATATGTGTGATAGGCCTTGCAAGGTAGCAATACATTAATTAAAGATAACATGTTTAAGCAAAACATGCAAAAGTAATCCAAAAGTAATCAGATTATATGAACTAAAAAGTGTTATATAAAAGAATACTTTACTGAGTACAATTTTAGTGTAATTTGTAAACAGTACTGTTAGATTTTAGAAATAATACACCCAGCATTGGCTGTCAATTACCACAGAACAATTTTTTAGACTCACTTTGTAATGATGAATGACAAACACATTTGCAGTAGTGTACTTGCAATAGAAACCTAGTAGGCTAGTGTGCAGCACCGCAAATGAACATTTTAAGTATGCAATTCTTAACCTTTTTTTTGTGTGTGAAAATATAAACATAATTCTTTAGCATAATGTTGTAGCTTGAGATTGTGATGGAATAGCTTACCAACCCTGTTGGTGCAAAGTTATATACAACTCATTAAATGGGATAGACTTGACATAACTGTTTGTAAATCATCTTTTTACGTGGAGAAAATTCCACCCACAAGAATTATGTCGGAAACGCTGAACCCGATGTAATTCTAAGTTTGTCCACCTAGAAAAGTAGTTCCACTTTAAAAGGGTGATTGCAATAATTTTACATCTTAAATAAACAATGTTATACTGAATAATTAATGTAAGTGTTTCAGAAGTATCAGCTTAACAGGAATACTTTGCCTGCTAGGTTTCTATTTTAACTGGATTACTGTAAATGTGTTTTTGTCTGTTTTTACAAAATAAACAATAATTTGAAATAATTGTGGTAATTGAGTTTCCTTATATTTTACCTGGAATATTCCTTTAAAAATCCTGTACAAAATATAATTCTGGCTTTATGTCATATTATCAGAGGAGATTATTTTTAGGCATATATACACTACCAGTAAAAAGTTTTGAAACACTTGACTGAAATATATAAATATAATGTATATGAAAATATAATTGTGCCACCATATTAATTTATTTCATAAAATTTTTTTTTTGTTTTTTTAAATTGATGACTTGGACCAAATAATTAAGAAAAGCGGGCAATAAGTGCCCAACATAGATGGGAACTCCTTCAGTACTGTTTAAAAAGTATCCCAGGGTGATACTTCAAGAAGTTGGTTGAGAAAATGTCAAGAGTACATGTCTGCAAATTCTAGGCAAAGGGTGACTACTTTGAAGATGCTAAAATGTAACACAGTTTTGATTTATTTTGGATTTTGTTTAGTCACAACATAATTCCCATAATTCCATTTATGTTATTCCATAGTTTTAATGACTTTACTATTATTCTAAAATGTGAAAAAAATTATAATAAAGAATGAGTAAGTGTTTCAGAACTTTTGACCGGTAGTGTAAGTCTGGAATGAGATGCAGCCCTAGTTTCTGACATGTTCTGTCAGCGGGCAGCTTCATTCTGTGATCAGCTATCTGACCATGTCGTCCTCTGAGGTGCAGAGTGTTCTTTGGGCAGGTTGCTTTGTGTTATTTCTCATTAGGGGAATGAGAATCACAAATTAATCTGCTTCCATTGATGAGGTGCAGACTTGTTTTTGAGAGTTTCTAATGTGTGGGGGAGTAGGTTGAGGTAATTGTTTTTATGGTTTGATGAATGTTTCCAAGTGCATATTGTGTAATGATGAAACTTACTGGAGTCAGTAAATAATAAACATTATAATTCCATCTTTGAGAAGCAATGAATTATGAATGCATAGAATCTTAAAATGAATTACGATTAAACAAAAACATGGATTAAAACGTTTGTTTGGAGAGATGACAACACAGTCTAAAAATATGACGTACATAAATATTTTTAAAGCAAAATTTCTATGGATTAAAATGTATGTAAATTATGTTGCGATTAAGCAGGCTGTCTTTAATTATTACACTTTTACCTTACCAGGTGACCTGAAATCGGAAGACCCATCCAATAAAGACGCAGGAGAGGAGAAAGCGGAGGAAGACAATGATTACCACCGCAGCGATGAGCAGGTAGGATTCCCTGCACCCATCTGACCTCACTAATGTCTCACCATGGAAGTGTGCACTCAGTCTGGCCTAGTTAGTATGAATGACCTCAGAAGTGAAAAGGGCTATATTTGGAATAGCATGCTACTATACTACTCGATCTTTGCTTTATACAGGATGCGCATTGTGCACAGTATGCAAATTTCATGGAATATGGATGACTTAGTACAACAGAGCACAGTGCATGGAATATATGCGTTCAGCTTGACCTTCCATTTGCAAAAGGTTTGGAATAATGTACAGATGTAGCTGTTTTGGAAGGAAATTGGTACTTTAATTCACCAAAGTGACATTCAGCAGATCACAAAGTATAGTCAGGACATTACTGATGTAAAAAACAGCACCATTACTATTTGACAAAAGTCATTTTTTATCAAATCTAGACAGGTCGCATTTCCAGCAGCCATCACTCCAACACCTTATCCTTGAGTAATCATGCTAAATTGATCATTTGGTACTAAAAATCACTTGCCATTATATCAAACACAGTTGAAAGCTATTTGGTTCGTTAAATGAAGCTTAACATTGTCTTTGTGTTTGTTTTTGAGTTGCCACAGTATGCAATAGACTGACATGTCTTAAGGTCGATATTAGGTCAAAAATGGCAAAAAAGAAACAGCTTTTTCTAGAAACTCGTCAGTGTTTAATTTTGCACAGTCAGAGCACACTATGTGCAATAATGTGTACAATAATTCAGTCATGACAACTCTGTGAAAGAATTTGCATGTTAATGTGGGTAAGACATATTGATGGGATAATGGATTTTGGCAGAGTAGATCTGCTACACTGCTGCTGCTGCTGTTGCTGAGCAAATATGGAGACTTGCAACTGCTAGAACATACACAGACATACAGAGTTAAGCATTTGGACATGCTGCTGCTGCTTCACAATTAGAAAAACACAAGAAATGCTGCATCAAACATGTATGACATGCTGTTCCACAATAAGACATAAATACAATCCCAGTGTAGCAGATATAGACATCTTGCAGTGTGCTGCAACGAAACCTGCTTGCAAACAGAGCAAATTTAAATGTTAGGCAAAGAGAGAATATGCAAGTTGATTGGCTACCAAATTACGTCAAAGGATCTATCAGCTTGTGATCAACACCATGTGAGCCGATTGGCTTGACTTATTACATGTGAGCGAGCTGATTGGCTAACAGATAACACGTTCAAAGAACCCATAAGCTTGCACCATTCAGTTTCATGCCTGAACTTAGTCATTACTATAATATCAGCTACAACTTTTAACTTTTAATTTTTGTATTATATCTTTTTCTTGACTTCATTTTTTTTTTAGCTGCCAAGAGTTAGCTCATTTTTACACTAAACTGTGTTAAAATTTTAACATTTATTTCAAAGATAATTCCTGGATGCCACTTGCTGAATTAGCAATCATGAACATGCTGAGGTCATGTGAAAACACTATAGCATAC
Source organism: Myxocyprinus asiaticus (assembly GCF_019703515.2). NCBI lineage: Eukaryota > Metazoa > Chordata > Actinopteri > Cypriniformes > Catostomidae > Myxocyprinus > Myxocyprinus asiaticus. The sequence goes on along the minus strand of NC_059370.1, from coordinate 9,708,634 downwards.
TACTGTTTAATATGTTTATTGTTGCGTAATGAAAACTGTTCCACATAGTACATAGTATTAAACACATACTAGGCAGTATTGAGTGTACACAGAGAATTAAGCAGTACTAGTATTCCAGTCCATATACTAAACTGCCTAGCCCCTTTTTGTCTGTAAAATCCAGTCTGTGTTCACATTCTAGTGCAGAGCCTATTCCAGTGTTTCAGCTTTTGGTTGTTTTATAAAAAGACTTTTATATAGTAGAATTGGTATTCTTTCTGTCCTCTTAGATGATTCTTTAAAAATATAACAACAGAAGGTTGTGGGGCTGTTGTAATATCATCCAGAGCCTCAGTGCAGGTGTGATTGGAATACAGATTCACCTTGAAAAGAAATCTAATGCAGAGTGAAGTGCGTGCATGAGAGAGGGAGATCGGTTAATTGAGCACGAACAACAAAGAAAACATGGACACAATATGCTAGTTTTGAAAAAGGTTTGAATGAGTTAAAGGTATAGTTCCCCAGAAATAAACATTCTGTCATTATTCACTCACCTTTACGTTGTTTCAAAGCCATATGTGTTTCTTTCATCCGTGGAACACAAAAGGAGATGTTTGTGTGTGTGTGTGTGGTCAGTGGTGGTAAAGCTGAGACAGGCACTTTGGCCGCATATATAATGTAAAAAGTAAATAAAAATGTCAAGAGTACCTGCTCAACTATGCTTGGATGACTATGGAACACTTCTGCTAATGTGTCTGTTGGTCAAATCCGTCTGGAGTGACCTTGAGAGGAGAAGTAAAGCCAGAGAGGACCAGACCTTGCAGGATGTATAGAGAAAATGTTATCTGGGTAAAATGTTGTCTGTGGCTGGCTTCCATTAAATACTAATATGTTTTTGAAAGTCTGAACCTCCTAGTATTGTTTAATTGTATAAGTGGCATTCTTTTAGGTTATTAAAGAGTGGGCATGTGCATGGAAAAGACTGTGTAACTAAAGTACCGTCACCAGATGTAGCACAACATCATATCAACAAGTGAACCTAACATTATCAACTAGAACATATTAAAAATAGATAGGTAGAGTTTGTCAAGACAAACTTTTATGTTGGCTTGACAAAAGCATTATCTGAAAATGTTAACTAGTTTTACAGGTTTTAAGTTGATGGTTATACAGACATTACAGTAAGACAAACAACCAGATAGCTAGATTATCAGACAGACCATCGGATAAATGGATAGATAGAGAGAGAGAGAGAGAAAGACAGCAACATTAAAGCACATTAAAGGCCTTTTGTGGGTTCATTTACATTTGATTTTATTTATTTTTTTTACATAGAGTTTGAATTAACAAGCATTCCATTTGCCCGTTTGAATATTCCATCAATGTAAGTCTAGGGGATTTTTCCAATTTTTATCATGTACTGTACAAAAACCATAAGTCCGATCAGTTAGAAAAGAAATAGCATGCTGTTCCAGAACAGTCTGAAGGTCTGTACCAAGTTTGGAGGATGTAGCTTCAGAGTTCCAGGAGGAGCTGGTGTTAGAAATGTAGGTCTTGGTTTAGGGATTTTAAAAAATACCCTAAACAAAGTGTGTAGAGTAACAGTATGTTCGCTTCATCAAGCCAACATAAATATCGACTGCTGTTTCTCGCATCCGCATATATGCTCAAGTACACACGGGAAATTCCAGAGTATGACGTAAGAGGGAAACCCCACTTTTGCAGCACATTGCCTCGGTAGGCTGTGATGGAAAGGTAAGGAAACAAGCACAGCAGCAACTGTGGGACATCTGGAAATAAAGCAACGTGACTAAAGATAATAAGATGCTCTGTTTGTTATTGACAACATTGTCACGGGAAATTACGTTATATCCCCTTTGACATGTATACGGGGGTAAAGAATATGCCATGAACGTGGTGCATGTAAATGCCAATGCCACTTTAGTGTGTTAAGTAGATTTCTCGCAATAAATGGCTTTCCTGGTGTCCATGTGAACAAGCTCAGTGTGAACGCCCTTTCAGGGTGAAAAATTGTCAAATAAATCTAAATTACTACCGGTTTCTCCTTTACAAAATTACCTCATGTAGTGATGTCTTAGATTGATTACTCATGTCTGGGTGGGGGAATCGATTATGCATGTCTAGGGGACAGGCAAGTTTGTGTAACGTGCAGTTCAGATTCAACTGTAGTTAATAAAGACTGCTTAAGGAATCCTATGCTATCGTCTCGTTATTCGACATGGTGTCAGAATCGTAGAACCCATCGTCTCAGCTCGCGGACTTCAAGAGGAAAGGAGCATGTCAAGGTTTAATCCACCAGGGCTGTTCGACTTTTCACAGCCATCGGAATGGCCAACATGGGAACAAAGATTTTCACGTTATCAGGTGGCTTCCAAACTGGACAAGGAGAGTGAAGATGTGCAGGTCAACTCTTTGCTTTACTCAATCGGCAGGGATGCGGAGCCTTCTCTTTTACAGATGGCGAGGAGATAAAGTACGATGGAGTCATGGCTAAATTGGATGAGCACTTGTGATTCATGAACGTGCCTGTTTATACAAAAGAAATCAGAAGGTAGGTGAATCGGTTGAGTCATTTGTCAGGAGTTTGTATGAGCTCACTGAACACTGTGAATTTGGTGCGACAAAAGATGAACATATAAGGGACAGAATAGTGATAGGAATACTGGATGGATATGTCTCTCAAAAGTTACAGCTCGAGTCTCAGTTGACTCTTGAGCAAATTAAAGCGCAAAATGCAGATATGAGAGCGGAGAAAGACGTGGCTGAAGTCAGCTGTAAGCAGACACGCTACAAAAATAACTGGCAGAGGAGCACTAATTCTAAGCAATTTGGAAATAATGGCAACGAGGGGAAACACGTAAGATGCTTGCAATGCAATGGACCTCACGGGGAAGCGAAAGACTGCCCAGCACGAAACAAACGATGCAGAAGATGTCATAAAATAGGACATTTCAAGGCTGGCTGCAAAACGAAAATGGTCAAAGAAGTTTACAGTCTGTGATGAGGATAATCAATAGACTTTCTTTCTTGGATCAATTGTGCAGCAGGCATTTATGGAGGATGCATGGCAAGTTAAGTTGCAGGTAAATGGGTCAGCCATTCAATTTAAAATAGACATGGGGGTGGACATTACTGTTATCTCTGAGTCTACATTGAAAAGCATATCACCACCGCCTCAGCTCACAAAAACTGAAATACAAGTACTTAGCCTGGGCAGAAAAGTGACTTTTTCAGGCAAATTCTTAGCTACAACAGCGCAAAAAGAAAGGAGATACCAGTTCTGGATTTATGTAGTCCCTGGGTCATATGTCAACAGCCTACTAAGAAGGGAAGTTGCCTGTAAAATGGGGCTGGTCTACAGAGTAAACTAACTGAACTCTGATGTGTTTGGAGACATAGGGCTTCTAAACTGTGCACCAGTGAAAATTGAGCTACAACCCAATGCTGTTCCCTATTCACTCACAACTCTGTGATGAATTCCCTTCCCAAAATTTCCCAAAGTGGAAGAAAAATTGCAAAGGATGCAATCATTGGGAATAATAGAACCAGTCACAGAGGCCACTGACAGGTGCACACCAGTGGTGCCAGTTATCAAGAAAAATGTGAAGGTGCGTATATGCGTTGATTTGAAGCGGATCAATGTAGCAGTGAAGAGAGAAAGATTAATCTTGCTCACACTGGAGGACATTGCACCTGAGTTTTCTCCACTCTCAATGTATCTAGCAGATTCTGGCAAATACCGCTAGACCCTGGCTGTGCAAAACTGAGGACTTTTATCACTCCGGTGGGGAGATTCTGTTTCCGTCGCCTTCCCTTTGGCATCACGTCTGCTCCTGAAATATTTCAGTGCGAGATGTCCACGCTCCTGAGGGATCATGAAGGCACAGTTGTAGTGATGGATAACATCCTGGTTTTTGTACCTAATGAGGAAACCCATGACAAATGCCTAAAAGCGGTACTGCAGACTATCAAAGCATCTGGATTAAAACTTAAAGAAAAATGGTATTTCAGGAAGCCTGAAATCAAGTACTTTGGACACATAGTGGGGAGAGAAGGAATCAAGCCTGATAAAAACAAAGTCAATGCGATCACTGAACTGCCTCCTCCTCAGAACATTGCTGAACTGCGCCAAATTTTGGGCATGATAAACTATTTAACATAAACCCGGTCAGCAGGTTAAAGTCAAACTTGACAGTAAGAAAGGATGGAAATCTTCTGCAGTTGTCATCCGTAGATCAGAAGAGCCTAGGTCTTACCTAGTTCAAAAAGACAGCAGAAACATTTCAAGGAGAAATCGACAGCATCTTCAGGTTGTGCCAGAGAGCTCAGAGAATGAGGGCTCAGAACAACAGCAGCAGGATGCAGAAGCTGAGCAGCCTGTGGCTGATGCAAATCAATCAAGCCCACAACCAAGCTCACATTCTCCTACGACCTCTAACAACACTCAAGTTGTACCACAGACTGTGAAATTCAACTCAAGGGGTCAGGAAGTGAGAGTTTCTTTGAGGTTCAGAGAAATTTAATTCCTTTAGACATAGGAACAGCAAAGTTTCTGGGCAGAATAATCCCAATGTTGCTGCAGACAAAGGACAGTCTACCCCAATGTCCTAGTTAGGGTTAAAATAAACTCTTCTTTAAAAAAAAGAAATTGTTGCTATACAGCATTGTGTTTATGAGAAATTTGTTAAAACTGTTTGCAATGTGTTATTTACTTTGTTGACTTTACTGCATGCTTTAACACTTCTAAAAAAAAAAAAAAAAAAGAGGGAGATGTAGTGATGTCTTAGATTGATTACTCATGTCTGGATGGGGGAATCGATTATGCATGTCTAGGGGACAGGCATGTTTGTGTAAGGTGCAGTTGGGTGGAGTTCAGATTCAACTGTAGTTAATATAGACTGCTTAAGGAATCCTACGCTATCGTCTCATTATATGACACCTCTGAATATGGATATGTGACGTATTGTTATAAAACCCCATAAGACTTTAGTCATTCATGTTGCTGCTTATGTACCAAACAAAAGCAATACAGCAGGTGTATGATAGATATCAGCCCGCCATGAACCCCACACAAACCAGAATATCTACCCTTGTAGAAGTAGATTTTAAATCATAATAATCAAAAGCTCGCAGGCATCTCGGAAAAGAAGGATATTCTGTAGTGGTTGTAAATAAAAGGCCCCTCTTACTGTTCTTCTGGGATCTTGAAGTCTAATTGGTTGAATGAGTTCTCCATTAGTCATTTGCGTGACTGTTTGTGCTGTACTGCCTCTCCTCATTGTTCTCCATTACTGTGTTCTGGGAGAGGTCCGGTCCAAATTGGCTGCAGAGCCACTGTACACTACTCTGTCACTTATCTGCAGATGGACAGAGAGCAAAAGAGAGAGGCATGAAATCCGTAATGCATGTTGACTCTGTGAAGCCCTCACTCTGCCACCGCACCTGCCGGGCTACCCTCAGCTCAGTTTAGAGAGATGATGGAGAGCTTGCTGGCATCTGCTCCTTTTGTGTGGAAATTGTGTCGGCGGCATCTATGTTTGTTTGTGTGGCAATACACTTTTATTAAATGCATATTTCTGATGCTGAATTCTGACTGAATGAGCCATATTGTAAAAAAAGCCTTTGTAAAATGGCTACAGAGCGCAACAGTGCCTGCCCACTTTTTCAGCCGTCCTGGTTCTGGAAGTATTTAAATTTTTTTACCCCCATTCATTTAATGAAATCCGTCATAGAGGAGTTCTAAGCCATGAACCAAACAACCAGCTCTGAGGTGAATCACAACATTTCAAACATTGATTTGAAGCAAAGAAGTTTTTGAAAATCAGACAAAAAGAGCATACTTGACACCTTTCATGAGGGAATGAACAACAATTCCATGAAGCATTACAGATTTTAAAACAATAGAAAAAAATATAAATCTTCTGATTTAAAATTTGATGATTATAAGATAGAATAAATATATTTAAAGCATATTGGAAAAGATTCAGATATCTGCAAATATTTAAGTAGTTTGAGAGTGTACTAGGGAGACCTACTCTGTTGCGATTCTCTGATTGGTGGATCTTTTTCTGCTGGATCATAGGTAGTATAGTATTGCACCAGGAATCCTGCTATCAAATCTATAAAAAAATTATAAAAAAAGTTTAAATAACACAGACTGATGGTGTCCACCGAAGCATATACCATTGATTAACAACCTCAGAGCTCATGGTATATCTGTATTTAAAGGTAAGTTATTGTTAATAATTAATTCCCCTATGGGAAAAATAAATGGGATTGTTACTTCCACAACACACCTGGCATTGCACATTCTGTATTAATGTGCCAAGTTCCTATGTTGCCTAGCAACCACAAATAGCCTACAGTTAGGAAAACGAACTGTATTTCTTGACAGATTAACTGTTTATTCAGATTATTATTAACAATGAATTGAACTGCTTATTAAACATTGGTGTCTTTCATCATATTGCTTGTTGCCGCAGTTTCATAAATGCAATAAACCACGAAAGGCCATGCGTTACAGAGATTTTACCACATATAAGATTTCATTAGCCTAAGAACACCCTTTACCCATGATAAAATCACTGTAATGCATGGTTTCTTGTGGCTTATTGCTTTATTTTAGCATTACGTTGTTAAACCCTGACACTTGACTTTGACCCAACTGGGTGTACATTTACATGTATTCATTTTGCACGTTTTTATTCAACAAATAAGGAATTATTTCAACAAATAAGGAATACTACAACACAAGTGATTTATCGTAAGGAGACAATAACGTAAAGGTGTGTTGACACTTAATTGATTAAATCCCAAAAATGTAGAGGTTGCTAAGTCATTGTATAGTTTGTTCATCAGGAGGGTGGATCACTGTTTGCACTCGTATTGTTAATCGGCAAATGTCTGACAGCTAATTACTTCCCGTTGTTTTGCCGCTGTGAATGTCATTTAAATGGCATCAAATTGTTTTTAATGACAGTTGGCAATTTGAGGCGACATAAGTGACAGCAACTGTTGGCAATGCGGCAAAGTTAAACAGTTTTTGCAACTAGGGATGTGCGCTATGACTAATTTGACTGTCGTTTAAACGGAAGTTATGTAACCGACTAGTCGACTAGTCTAAAGAGAAACCAACCTACAAAAAACAGTAAAAAAAAAAAAAAATTTTAAATACTTAATCTATTCCAAATCCAATGCTAAATTCTACGGAAAAGGGGCATTTATCTGTGATGTGCCCGCCTTGAATTATGATCATTGTACTTTAAATATAGAAGATGACACGCATTCACTGAATCTACATTAGCAAATATTTAACAGACATATTTATTGAAAACAATTGAATGAATAGTGCAGGATCAATGGAACAACCATTAAAAAAGCCTGTTCTAAACGGAAATCACCAAGTAAAAGTTACTTAACATATTAAAACAGTCAGGACATTGTTGAAAATAATTAACAGGTAGGCTAAGCCAAATCTATGAGTGAGAAAAAAATGCGCTGAAAAGTTGCGTGTATTTCACAACGTGCTGTCGTGCATTAACCATTGATCTAATATGACAGCTGTTCGGTAAAGAACGTTAACCAATAACAGTTACGATGTAAAAAAAAAAAAAAAAAAAAAAATTTGCTATAGGATAGAAAAAATAGGCCTGTGATGTAGCCTGCAATGAACCTAATGTATTCTGAACATGATGTGCACACAGAATAAAAGATAGTTTAACACGTTAAGCAGTCAGCACTTCGTTGAAAATAGCCTTCTTAATCAGCAGATTAAAAAAATGGCATACCTTGCCTAAAACAGTTATTTTCTAGGCTACTTACTCAGCATAATTTTTTGATGAGTAAAATTAACACGTGGACATGGTCTGGTGAAAGACGGGACTTGACTCACCTGAGGCGGCTATCCTGCGCTTGAAAAAGCTTGCTCAGCGGAAAAATAACGTACAAGCATGCACAGATGTAAAGAAGACTCAAATGTGAAAACATCCTTAGGGACTTTCAAACATTTGGAAAGCCGATTCCCGCACCACCGAAGTGATTTCATAACTACTTTGCCGAGTTTGCTTGTCTAGTGAGAGGACATTTTCCTGCGCGCGCCACGAGAGAGGGAAGAAGCACGCGCAGCCTGAGGTGAAATTAAACTCTGTATCTGCTCCAGATATCCTCTTTTTTTTTAAATAATATTTGTATTATTAATTCTATTTAAAATATGTAACATTAATATGACAGTAATTTAAGTGCAGCCTCTGTAAAAATATAAAGCGTGTAAATGTGTAAAAATGATCAGTTTAATGGGGGGAAATATTAACCGACTAGTAACTCCAGTGTCGACTAGCAGCATCAGAACCATTTAGTCGACTAGTCTCGCACATTCCTAGTTGCAACAAATGTGTTGCAACGCAATGCAGCAACCAATGGGAGTGCAGACAGTGGAGAGTGACCTAGGTCCTGATACAGCAGTCAGGAAGGAATGCCTACTAGCAACTAACAGTACAGAGACTTGGTGACCTCATGTTGAACACACCTCAAGAAGTGCTACAATACCAAGTTCTGTAATTGGCAACAGAGAAACATTAAGTAATGGTTTAAGTGTGAGTTTGCAGATGTTTCTTTAAGATTGTGAGGGCCTTGTGGAGTTTGAAAGATTATTCCACCAATTTGGTGAGCTCAGTACTTAAATCGGCATATCTTATTGATAGGTTTAGATTAGACCCAGATGAAATCTGAGGACTTTCTCCCCATGTTTTGCATTGAGTTTGGGGAAAAAGCTGCAGAATTGTGTGGTATGGTTTCAGACATTGTAAAATGTGTTAAACTGACTGCATGATCAAGTGAGAAAAAATAAAAACACAAAGGACTAGGAATATGTACAACTTTGCTGAATGAAGGGTGTTACTATTCTGCAAAATTCTGCAGGCCTGGGTTTAGACCAACGGTATATTACGGGCTATTCCGACCGAACACGTTCTTGAGGTAAAAAGTAAGATGCAGCACAACTAATAGATCAACGCAGGTGTTTCAAGAAGTTCTTTTTTAACTTGACCCAGTGTCTTAAAAACAAGGCGCTCCTGTGCGATATGCAGGAAAAGCAGCTAGATGCAGTGAAACTGTCAAAGGTGTCCATTTAGTGCATGATTACATAGAAAAACAATTTAAAATACATTGCAGGCAGACGCAAAAATGTGTTCAGTTTGAATGGCCTCTTCGACTTGCACTATAAGCTACTTATTGACATTTCTTGTCTCTAAAACAGTGCACACAAAGTTACCTGCATCAGATTATCAGTACCAAGTGAAACACTCTCATTTTCTTGTTCAGGTGAGCATCTGTCTGGAGTGTAACAGCAGTAAACTCAGAGGACTCAAGCGGAAGTGGATTCGTTGTTCGGCTCAGGCCACCGTTCTCCACCTCAAGAAGTTCATCGCAAAAAAGCTCAACCTGACTTCCTTTAATGAGGTATGTACGACTCGGATCTAAAGCACTGTAGGTTGCTCAAGCTGTGAGCTTAGTTACAGACACAACCCATTATCTCTGTTTAAATTTCTATTCTCTTTGTCGAAGTTAGCTTGTTAGAGACCTTTGCCATCATATTGTCCATTAGTACCCCGGCATCGTCTCTCTGTTTCTAACGATGCCTCTTTTGTGACTCACCACAGAGAATATCAAAGCTCCTTTGCTCTGTCACAGTCCCCCACAAAGCTTTCGGCATGCCGCACATTTCCATTGATAAATAATAGCCTGTAATATCATTTGCTTTCTGTCATGTATCTGTCTGCCTGCCAAAGCCTCAGTGCAATTTAAGACAAAACTTCAGAGCACAACTAATTATTGGTGTTACATTGCTGATTTTTTCTTTTGTGTGTGGGCTTTCCATGGCATAAATCTATCAGAAACATTCCCCCCGCAATAGAACTGTCAGATGTCTGTTGTTCTCTGCGAGTATCAAGAGTCATTACTGCCAACTCCGCAATACCGCTCCAAGCCAGATAAATTAATAAGTCTCCAAAATGGCAGCAGTTCGTGTTGGAGTTATACTTCCAATCTGAAGAAAAAAGCTATTTTTTGAAGAACAAAATTCTAATAAGCATCAAAAGGTTCATTCTTCTCATTTTCTGTTTATCTTCCATCTTTCTAAAAATTCCTGGCTCACTCTGTTTAAAATCCTCGTGAGTATCTGGGACTGAGAATTAAACACTGTAGATCTGTGATGCGGAGAGCACATGCCCTCCAGCAGGTGTTGCTGTGGTAATGCTGCTCGCATTCGTCTCACAGCGAGCCAAAACACACTGGTGTTTCACGCTATTCCAGGGAGAGCAGCATCTCTTCTTATACTGTGATACAAATAAACCTCTGGGCATTTATGGCTGCTTTTGTGCATTACACATGGTTTTGTGTTCATTGTTTTGGCTTGAATAATAGGTGGAACATTCTGTTTGGACATCCAAAGGACTGTCACTCTTCTATGAAGCACCATGAAATCCCGACTGTCCCTAGAGCTGTTCCAACACAGTTGATTACAGGGCTTTAATTATTTAATGGTGCTCTTTGATCATTGAAAGCATTGCTTTCATTATGCAGTATTTCTTAAAGTACAGGTCCTTACCCAAATTGGGTTGCATACCCATAAACATTTGATTTATCGTAAATGTGCAATTATTTCCTTAGTTAAATTATTTGAAATTTGCTAAGAGCAAATTAGTCCTGTTTAATGCACTTTTGCACTGCTGCGTGACTAAGGGTGTATCTCAATCACCTATAGTTTTGTAGTCTGGGCAATGATCAAGTCGGCCATTTCTAGGGCTGTTTCAATCGCAAAATCTTTCCAGTGCACTAAAACGTTCGTTCCCTAAAAATTCCCAGAATGCACCGTAAAAACCAGGGAGCATCGTTGCTCTCTATGTTCCCTTACCGGAAGCGTTGTCATGTCTTCTGAAGACGATCACAAGCAGAAAACTGTGAAGGCAAAGCCTTATTTTCTCTTTAAAAGAGATGTTGATTGTGATGTCTTTCTTCCATAATGACCATGAAAGGGAGTTGTTGAGTTGTTGTAGAAATACACTCCTTTTTATATTTTTTTCTTTGTCTTTTATGAATTCATAATATCACTGTACGTTGAATATCTACAAAGAAAATGCACGACAGTCTCATTTATACAGCGATATTGTTGATTAGTGTCTCACTGGAACCTCAATTTTTTTTTTTTTTTAAAGGAGGGACGAGTTGAAATTTATTTTGTGGAAATCAACATTATGCCACAAATGCTGTCGATTGAGCTTAACTTGCATTGAACACAGAATATTACTTTAAGACAAGTTCTTTAAGTACATAAACATGTAAAGCAGTTCTCGACAGTGGAAAAGGAAGTAATATTGGTCTGGTGATTAAAAATGTATGTTACACTGAAGAAAAGCAGAAAAAGTGAGGATTATCCATAAAAGTGGGATAAGTGAGTTGCTTACAAACAATCCATTTGTAATGTTGACACAATACAGTCTTAGATAAATAGGGTGCAACAATATCAAGATGGATAATGGCTAATTTGACAGTTGAGTTTGCTGATTTTTTCCATTCTGTTGAAAAGTTCGTATTTGGACTGTTTAGTCAGAAGATATGTTTTTCTATCAGATATTTCTATACCAAAATTTTGCATGGCAACCACAGTTTCAGGTAAAATGCCATATTTACTGCAATTATTGTTACTGCTTTAAAAAAACAGTTCAAGGATTTACAGAAAACAGAGCTCAAAGCATGATATCATGTGAATTGATTATTTAATATGTTTTATTCCAGTTCAAAATTGATATTATTGATCCTATTTTATCAGTTCCAACAACAGACTTCTGTCTTCATAATCCAAGATGCTAAAAAATGTAATTATATACAAAATGTACAATAATGATTTCTATTACATTAAGTGTGGGTATCAGATGTACACTAAATGTCTTCTTTGGATGCTTAGCTGAAAAAGTCCTGACATAACATAATACGTCATGTTTATTTGATACATTTGTGTTTATTTTTAGCTGGACATCTTATGCAATGAAGAAATCTTGGGCAAGGACCATACTTTGAAATTTGTCGTGGTAACAAGATGGAGATTTAAGGTAATTTTATGAATTTATGGACTAATGAATTATAAGACGTGGAGGGGGAGCAAATGATTGTATGCATGCTTGGCGTTGCAAGCTTTACTTGTTTCAGTTCCCAATGATATTTCTCAAATTTGTGAAGATTTGAAATTGAGTTTTCCTGACCGCAGTATTTCATATTAATCTCCGCCACTATGAGCAATGCGCACGCAAAGGGAAGTCAGGAATTTACATTTTGATGTACAGAGCAAATATTTGCTTTTATATGTTTTAAAATGTTTGTTTTTAAAGGTTGCATATTTAATCATGCTTCCCTGAAGTGCCATTTGCAAAAAAAAAAAAAAAAAAAAAAGGATGTCCTTGACTTTCTGTGCCTTTGTTTCCATTATAGTGGCTCTTTGACTTTCCCTCATTTGAATGCATGTGTGTTTTGTCTGCGTTCCAGAAATCGCCTCTCCTCCTGCATTACAGACCCAAAATGGATTTGCTGTAGGTGGACAAAAATGGTTGGTTGTTTTGGCCCGGCGGCTTAGGACTTTGCTACACGCTGTATATGCAGAGACCATCAACTCCCACACCAAAAAAAAAGCCGTCTTTTAAGAGTCAACACAGACACGAGCCAGCAAACAACAAAACCAGCACAGCCACTGCGACACTGTCGGCTTTTACGGGAACAACCGCTTTTTCTGTCTGTTCGTCCGCTATATGTCCTAGATATGTGAAAAATTGAGAGAAAGCATATATTTATACTTTTGTATAGATGAGAGAAGTGGAACCAAGACCCTATTGGTGCGCTGTTTACACATTAAAACAAAAAAAGACAAAAAAAAGGAAAGGTTTAAAGATTTGTTGTACCACAGGACTTTGTTCCCACCTCAACTATGGGCAAAAGATGGTGCTCTTTGTCTGCCATCCTCCATGGAAGTGTCCTCTTACACTGCTAACCAGGGGAGAGGAGGCGTTTCAAACTGACCGCTCTCTCTCAGGTCTTATTCAACACTTCTCGGGAGCGCAGAACCTTTCTAAGCTTCTATAAAGCAGTTTATATGAGTTGTGTATTATCTCCCATTTTTCTTTACTTTTTTCGGGGTCGCTACAAGTGGAATTGTGAATAGGCAAATTTATGTGTAGTATTTATGTTCTATTTACCATATTGTATATAAAAGTCGTTAACAGAGAGAAGCGAGAAGGAATGGAAGACGTTATGAAAGTGTGAGTGTGTCTGTGTGTGAAAGTTTAAATGTTTGAGAAGAGACTGTTTAGAGTGGTTTTCCAAAAGTGCTATATTATGAGCTGCATTTATGTGGCTACATCTCAATGGAATATAAATCCTGGTGTAAATTCAAGATTCCTAATGGCGCGAATCTCACAAAAACATGTCCGGGTCATATTTTAGCCCAATAATCAAAAGTAAAAAATTTGAGATTTCATATTGCTTGAAGAAAATGAAGCCTTTTTTATTTGTATTTTGCATTGGGACATTATTTTCATGACAATTAAGCACATTGTCCCCCAAATTCTCTTTTTTTTTTTCTTTTTTTTTTTTTTTTTTCTATTTAATAGTGGGATGGGAATCCATTACTTTCTTGTTACTGAAATTCTTTATTTTTAACTGTATTACAGTACAGAATTTCTGTAATTCTGTCTTTTTTTCCCCCCATTTAAATCGGCATAAAGGCGGTGCAAAAAAACTGCCATGATGTGTAAATACTATTTAAATACATATAGATATATCTATTTTTTTTCACATTACAGTAACGAGAATGAGGATTTTTTTGCGTTATGGTAAAGAAATGGGGGGTGCTTAATTGTCATGAAAATAACGTAACAATCAAGCGTTTTAATAGTCCTAAAAATAAGGCTTTATTTTCTTAAAATAACAAATATATATTTGATTCTGTTTGAAACATCAACTGGACATGTTTTTGACGGATTTCGTAAGATTCACCCTATATCAGTACATCTCTTATCAGTGCGGACTTTGATGATGCAAAAAGCATATATATTGGTCCTCTTTAATTTAGGAAGATGTTTAAGTGTTTAATTATTAAATGCAGCAGAGATATTAATTGGAAGTGATTTTGAAATGCGTTTAATCATCCAACCCTTCCGATCTTTAATTTGCATCCCTAGAATCATTAAGGAGGTGTTAGAATGAATCCTTAATAACTAAATATGTTTATATCTTTAACTTACTTTAAAAACAGCCAATCTGCCATTCTTATATATGTGTATTTCCTGTGCTATAATCCCGCAGCCTCAGAGTCATATATGCAATGCATCACCTTTTAATTAAGACAAAAAGATGAAACATTTCCTTGACATCGTGTCAGTTCTCTGCTCCTCCGCAGTATGAATGTAACCCACATATAACCGTCCATATGTATTGTACAGCTCTTTGTTTTATTGCTGTCTTCGGTGCCAAAGGCTTAACACACCCTCCTGACTTCACTCTGTTTTGCATGGCAAGATGTACGAATGGCTGAAAGCATACGGCAAAATCCACCTAACACGTTTGACCTTGACTGATTAGATACTGAGGAATTTAGCGAATTGAGATTAGATTTGTCTTATTGGGTTAATGACCTGTCATTAAAATGGACCTTTTCTGTCTTTTCTTTTATTCTGGTTATTTAAATGAGCCTTCCTTGAAGTTTGAAATGTTTTGATTTCAATGTTGACATCCAGTTAATTCATGGCGGAGTCTAGTTGATCAAATATTAAAGGGCTCTTCATAGATTTGTAAGGGCTGTGATTTATTTCAAGTATTTCTTGGAGGAGCTAATTGACAACTTGGTTTGATATCCAAACATTGTGTTAAAACGAGCTGCATTAGTTTTTACTACGAAACAGTAGATGACGCAGTAAAAAGGTCTGCTCATTATAGCGGTCAACTTTCAAACGGGTAAATGGCAAACCAGCTTGACCAAATCTTTCTGGTTCACTTCATAAATTAATCCGTTATTACTGATGGTTTGTGTGTTCAATAGTATTGGATTGTATTCTTGCTTTGAAACACTCACCAGTGAAATACATCTAAACTGGACTGCCCTTGAATCTGTTTTCTCAGTGTCTTAAAATGTTAATTATCTCTGTAACATTTTTTTAAAGCAGCGTGTTGTTTTGCTTTATTGCATCACTGACATACTCTTGTGAAGATGATGTGGTCATAATGATTTCCATTTGAGCAGTTTCTACTCATTTTCTTATGTTAAATATTCAATTCTTGTGTGTGTGTGTCAGCCATTTCATGCAAACATTAATATGGCTACAGTTCCAAACACAAACTGCAGATTTTTTGCAATGTGTCTATGCCTGGTGTGAATGCAACAAATACATGCTTTTAACATTTTTATTTAAAACTTTTCTGACTCCAGCATTCATTAGGATGGCTGGCAGGGTCATACTTTGGGGGCGGTTGGGGTCAGAGGGGTCGTTGCCATGGTGAAGGCTGGTGTTTCTCTTCTTTGAGCCAATAAATGGTGCTAATGTTTTGTACCTTTTAAAAATAAAGAACTAAACATGGTGCAGACCAGGGCCGAGTCTTAAAATACCGGTGTATCATCATAACTTTCTTGCTTTTTTGATGTGTTTGGTGCTCTTGGGGTTTGTGAAACCTGTCTTATAAAAAGGAGGGAAGTTGGTTTGGATTCATGGATTTTCATTTACTGCTGTACCGGGAACTTTGACATCGGTGTAGTAGCAAATTAAGACCATCATTGTCATCTGCCATCGTAAAGAACACTGGCATTTAGAGGAAATGTCTATCTTGCATCATTTTAATAGGGTTAGTTCACCCAAAGATGAAAATTCTGTCATTTATGTGCCTTCATATCGTTCCAAACCCATTATCATTTACTTTCTACCTTAGAAAGCAAACAGAGAAATTTGGTGCTCTTTCCCATACACTGAAAGTTAATGGGGACGGGGTCTGTCAGTCCCCTAACCGTCTGCCTAACTTTTGTTTTCCACTGTAGAAAGTCATACTGGTTTGGAATGACCAACATGATCACACGGGACATCAACATGTTGCTTCCAAAAGTTCATACTCTCTGAAATTGCCCCCATTCAGCCGAATTACTGAGAAGCAGCATTCCCCTTTAGACAGCGTGAATACATTTCTCTGTGGCGCTACTGAGAGCATGTTGCCTTGCAGCCTCCGAGACACAGGTTCTGGTCCCATGGGAACCAGGAAGTAGACGTGTTCATATAAACAATGGTGAGCGCAGTCCAGAAGTTGCATTTTCACTCCACTGATGGTAAGGTTTAGGGTTGTGGTTTGGGTGAGTGACTAGGCTTAATAAAATATACACTCCTGTTGACAGTATTACACCTTTTTCAAATAAAAATACAACTCGCTTTTGGCGCCACTCTGTGGACATTTCATCAGGAAACTGGAGCTCACATTTCCATACGTTCAACAACACTTCCAGCTTTGGCCACTAGGGGCAGTGATTCGAATTTCAATAAGCACAGACCGATTTCAGCTGATAAACTTTTGATCTTCTGTTGCCGAATTCACAGTGTGATCAGTCTGAACTAACAGGAGTGTAAATAAAGACAGAATTCTCATTTTTGCATGAAAGATTCCTTTAAAGCTTTGCTTTTTAGTGCAAACATGGTTACTTGTTCTTGCACTAGTGAATATTGTTAATCCTCTATCACAAATTTCCATGAGGTTGTTCCATTTCTTTGGGTGTAAGTGATGAAGACTTCCTCTGTTGGCTCTGATATTGTTTAAACCATCTCACAGTCTAGTTTTGCTCTCCAAGGACTTCATTTTGCATGAGCGGTACGTTAGTGCTCTGAGGTAGATTCACTACTCTGCAGTATTGGGATGGATCGATGCTCAGGCCATGTTATCATGTTATAATTGAGACATCAGTGCTACTTCACTTGACAGGCAGGCTGTAAGAAGCTTACTGGAGACCTGCTTTACTGCTTTAGAAGCTGTGGACTGTGTCCAGACTCAAGTTGCCATGACTGGAAGCTGGTCTCCTTATCATTTCCGTTTGCTTGCTTTTTGGCGGCGTTTGGTTCTGCGACAATGGTGCTCTTTGACTGACTTTTACACTCGAATTTGAGTGACAAATCTGGAGATGGATGATATAAGATGAACCCATGGGTGAATCTCATGAAAGCTGTCAAAAAAAACATGTCTAGATCACATGACACAAGTTATATTTTGCTTAATAAAGCCTATATCCCCCACACACTTCTCATTACTGTATTGCAAAAAATACAAAAGATAATTCTCATCATTGTAATGTGAAAATTTTTCAGGCCTAGAAAGGTCCAGGAAATGAATAAAATATAAAAAGTCATGGAAAAGTCTTATAATAAGATATTGAATAAGTGAATAAGATATTTTTGCATTTTTATCTGCTGAAAAATATTCCATGAGCTATAGATATTGCTCTTATGTCAAGGAAAACTTTCTTGTAAGCCATATTTGATTTGTCAGTGAATCGTTCTTTTGAGTCAGTTTTTTTTTATTTTTTTATTTTTTATGAATTAGTCGAAACAGTTCACAAATCTGTCTATATTATTTATTTTCAAATCTGTCTGAATCAAAATGACTTTTACAAATCTTTGTCCAATTATCAAAAAACGACTGGAAAAGTAATGGTCAAAAAGGATGGGAACCCTGCAAATATTTATATAACTAAAAAATATATAGTACATAACAGTAGTATTTGTACTGCCTTTAATGCATGCTAGTAAAAAAAAAAAAATGAATTGAATTTTATGAGACCACTGAGAAAAAATGAAAGATGAAAAATTTGGAGGGAAATGCAATTTCGCTAAATTCCTTTTATGAAAATGACACAATGCAAAAACATCTTAAAATAGCCTTCATTTTCTTTATGCAAAATAGTTGCTATTTGCTGTTCTTTGGATTAAGATGTGAAATATGACCTGGACATGTTTTTGTGATTCACCCCTTTCAATCTTATAGTACCTGTTTCTTTAATCATGTGATATTTGAGCTGCGCTGGAAAGCACTTCTTATTTATTGTCTTCTGAAAAGCTTACAGCGGCCCTAAAAGGGCACTTCATTTCTGTTTATGTCTCATTTCTCTCCAGTTGAGGGGTTATTACGATTAGTCAGTTTTGCGTTGCATTGAATGGGGGGGCCTGTTATGATTGGCCATTTGTGTCTGGTTGCCAGGTCTCTCACTATGGGTAATTTTGAACAACTAGTTGGACAACTGGTTTTGTATTCCACACAAATTCACTGAATGTTTGTGTATTATTTTTGTTATTTTAAGGAGAATTGGTTTAAGAAACCAACCTTCATAGTGGCATCTCCAAATGAGCCATTCATTTTATCATCACAGATCTGTGTCCAAACTATTATTTCCCCTTAAATATTATTTATTTGTACTGTAAAAATCTGTGTCCTGCAGTACCCTGTTTGTTTTGATATAAAATATGTCTCGAGATTTGCTGCCTCTAATCAATATCTTGGTCTGTACATGCTTTGATATATACAGGATTCGAAGATGAAAATGTATTACTTAAGCAGTATAATCCTTTTCCTTCTCCGTCATTCAACATATAGTCTCATCCACTTATATGCTTTGTGTATAAAACAAGCTGTAACTTCAATTTAGGGTTGTGGTCGGACTTATTCAGACTTATAAAATGTTTCAGATTGGGTCGTGTGGAACGATCGTTATGTTTCCATGGAGAAAAATGTGCAATATATGTCTCTCAGATGGTTCTTGGTTTCAGCTCTGGAAGCTTCATTTGATAATATCTGTTCGTTAGGTGCTCAGGTCACAGATAGAGTCCATATACAGTTCTCATCCCACTAATTCTACGGGTGCCTGCTTGGCTCAGTTAACACTAATGTTCCATACATAGCACATTGTTTTCCATGCAATTTTATTTTAACAACTATTATGATTTGTGTGAGTGTGTGTGTGTGTGTGTGTGTTAAAACATTGACCTTTAATAGTGTCCTTTTCCTGTTTTTTTCTTCTTGTATAATGATTATTTATTGCACATGTAATACAATTGTTTCCATAGTTACACAAAGGAGTTTTGTTTAAAATGGGCTGGAGTTTCTTACAATTTTATGGAAGCTTTTGTTGAAATTTTGAAAGTGTGTATTTCATGAATAAATGCCTTAAAAAAGAAATGTGCATCTTTTGCTGTCTGCCTTAAATGCCAGGAAGGGATCAAACTATATTAATTTAGACATTTTTATTAAATTTTTATGCATTTTATCATATAAACTTGACCATGACAATCTGTGGCGTAGCCACGGGTGTGTCAGGGTGTGCAACTGCCACCCGAAATGTAAGCTTGCACACCTCAATTAAATAACAGGTTTTTTGATGCTTAATTATAGTTAGTAGGGGTGAAAAATGCATCATTATTATGCCAAAACTTCAATGCATCAATTACGTATTTAAATAATCAATTATAATGACTATAATAATACCCGATGTGTTACAGATTACACGTGCGCTCTTGTTACATAAGCCGGGCACGTGACTGAGGAAACAAGCGCGTACTTTTAGAAAGTTTATGCTCCTGAGTTTGGATTTATCTCATTATTCATAATTGCATGTGTCCATATAAGTAAAATAAGTTAATTGTTGTTCTTTTCCCAATTACGACAAATTATGCATATTGTGGAATATAATAAAATTGTGTAATTATGTTGTTGCAAAACTTGTGTTAGACTAATGATATTCATCTTTTCTGTGACTGTTGAATTTGAATTGCATTTCAGGAAATTTTAGTAGTTCGAGAATGAATCATGTTTTTGAACAAATATTTTAGGTGAATGAATTGTTTTCATTCACTTCATTGTTTCAGTCTTGAAATACTATTTATTTATTTATTTATTTTTTTATTTATTTTTTTTTACGAATCAGTTGAATCAATGATTTGATCAATGATCATAGCACAAAAAAGATGCTGGATAAGTCACAATCTTCATTTGAACAATTCCAAAATCAGTTCTTAAAATCTCAAGGTCCCAACTCTATGTGCAACCCTTGAAAATGCAAGTAAATTTTCGAGGGTTGCACATATATGACCAAATTTTGCGCTATGCGACTAAAAAATTTTGTGATTAACCACTGGCAGGAACATTTCCAGATTTCACTGGCCAGTGATTTAGTAGTATAATGGCAAAGAAGACCAGTAGCAAGATCCTTCACTATGTGTTAAGAGTAAAATTTTGGTTTGACTCGTTCCGTGTTATGTGTGTCCAAAGATGTATTTTCATAATGAGCCAATTTAGAAGGTCCCTTGTATAATTAACAGTGTAAGCTGAGAATTTCTTTCATATGTACACTACCGGTCAAAAGTTTTGAAACACTTGACTGAAATGTTTCTCATGATCTTAAAAATCTTTTGATCTGAAGGCGTATGCTTAAATGTTTGAAATTAGTTTTGTAGACAAAAATATAATTGTACCACCATATTAATTTATTTCATTAAAAAAATAAAAATGTAATTACATTTATTTATTTATTTATTTTGAAATGGATGACTTGGACCAAATAATAAAGAAAAGTCAGCCAATAAGTGCCCAACATAGATGGAAACTCCTTCAATACTGTTTAAAAAGCATTCCAGGGTGATTCCTCAAGAAGTTGGTTGAGAAAATGTCAAGAGTACATTTCTGCAAATTCTAGGCAAAGGGTGACTACTTTGAAGATGCTAAAATATAACACAGTTTTGATTTATTTTGGATTTTGTTTAGTCACAACATAATTCCCATAGTTCCATTTATGTTATTCCATAGTTTTAATGACTTCACTATTATTCTAAAATGTGAAAAATAAAATAAAATAATAAAGAATAAGTGTTTCAAAACTTTTGACCAGTAGTGTAGGCAAAATTGACATTGTAACTTAAATATACCCAATTAAATTGGAATCTAATCAAACCAGAATCAAAAAGAATTAGAACATTTTTATCAAAACCCAGCCTATTTTCTCTTCCCATTTCTGCCATATCTAAAAAGTTTGGTAGTATGCAATTCTGAATTTGGCCTCATTGTGATATCCAGAAATGGTGACTGAACGAATCAGTACGAATCTCTTTGATGAATGAATTAAAAGACTCAAATCACTGTGATGAATCAAAATCCCCACCAAATTCCAACTCATGAATTGAAAGGGAGCCAATTCCTAAAGATAAAGTATCTCTTTATCTTTTATCTGTGCCACCAAACACCACCAAAGTAATGATTCTTTCAATCAAATTTTCAGAACACTCTCCCCTGTCTCCCATTGATTGACAACATGTAGTCTTGATGCAAATGCCATTGGCTGCCAATGTTGCTTTGTTGCAATGCTGATAATGTCATGGTAGTTACTGTATTCCTTTTGGGGGAAATCAACCTTAATTACTAACTTAGTACCAACCTAAGGAATGTCTTAGCTGTCTCCTGTATTTTCAATCAGAACAGGAGAAAGCATTTTAACATCCAAAAATTATACTCCTTTACACACTCGCCTAAAATTTTTATTTTACCCAGTCCTAATGAATTCACAAAGTCTGTATATGCTATGTTGTAAAGCTGTCTGAATAAGTGAAAGGAGCCAACAAAGGCTATAAACAACAAAGCTACCCATTTAGAAATCCCAAAGGTATGCGCAAATAAATTGGCTTTATTTTTCTCTTTGTTTGTAAATCCCGAAGTGAGCACTAGTTGAAATGAGGCCTTTTCATTTTGATAAAAAAAAGCAGTGGTGAGACCAACTCTATTGCCTATAGATGGAAAATGCACAGCACGATCAGAACACCAAGGATTTGGGTTGCAGTCAGCGTTTCAAACAGAGAGAGATGATGAGCCCGTAATGCCCTCATTCCCTTTCATTTCTCTTCTGGCCATCTTCGAAGCCGCAGTCAAATGAAGTATCAAGAAGAGAGGGTGCTCTTCATTTCTCTAGCTTTATTTCTATTCAAAGCAAACTAACATTTCATCTAGTGCAAATGAAATTTCCTAGAATGTCACTGAATTCAGAGGAGCTGTGTTGTATGGGTAAATATCAGTATCATTAATGTCAATTGCACATTGGTCTTTAAATTCCAGCCACTTGATAGTGAAATCTTTAAAAAAATAATATGGAGACTGAGGAACAAGCTTTTACCTGTTTGATACGCCACTGCTTGGAACAGACAAATATTCGCATAAATGAGTGACTGTCACACAAACATCCCCAGGTCAGGTGAAATTTAAATCCCAAATAAATATTATTAACGATAATATACGCTAATTGTCATTATCGTAATGTGTCTGGATGTTTTACTTTTGAGTTTTTTATTTTAATTTTATTTTATTTGCAATGTTGCTCCTTATTACTGTAGAATCACTGTAGTTCAGTGATGTTTTTAAAGATGTACTCAGTAATTTATCTTCTTTAAAAAGTTTTACCTCTGTAGAAATTAATAGTACTTAAATTATAAAAATATGTTAGCTGACACACACCGATTTAAAAGTATAACCACAAAATGTAAATATTAAATGTGTTACATTTTTAGTTTGATAGCATTTCTTACTAACCTTATATGTGAAAACTTATATCCAGTATTATAACTTTGTTGCCTTGTTGACAGAATACCGGTAAACCCTATAAGCGATTTCAACACTAACATTTTGTCGAACAGAGAGTGTACCACACTACAGTTATATTACTACATCAAATGTTTACATTTTTTATTTATTTAAAAATCTATTTAAAATGTTTACATTTTGTGGTTATATACTTCTGAAACAGTGTGCATTTTTGTGTTTATGGACTGTACCTCACTGTAAACCAGATTTTTTAAACGAACAAGGGATGAACCGAAATTATTTTTTTGTGGTAATCAACATTATGCAACAAATGCGAGCTCAAACTTGTATTGAACCTGGTAAATTTCTTTAATTAAAAATATTATTTGGTATTTATTTATTTTTATTTTGAGGTGAAATATTACAAAGATATTTTCTTGACAGGTTTCGTGAGATTCACCAAAATACAACATTCACATTCACAAATACTACACACAAACTCAGTAATAAAAGTATACTTTATTAAATAGTCCACAGCATTCCTAAAACACTCCACGCACAGATCAGACCCACAAGTAAGAGAAATGCAAGCCCCAGTCACAGGACCTCATGTCTACTCAGTCTAATCTGACAGGTTCAGGCATGTGAGTGAAACTCTAGCTGTCATAGCTTTAGGTTTGAACACAGAATTCTGGGACACCATCAGAGATCTATCAATAGAGTGACAGCGGAAGCTGAACATGACCTCAAAGTGCTACTTCTCACAGTTACTCATGATTTTACTGCATGTGTCAGCTGAAATATAAAATAAAATAAAATATAATAATGTCACATCATCTGCTGTCATTTCTCCTAGCCAGTTCACACGATCCTCATCACCTGAATACTAACCCCTCACTGGACTACAACCCCCATCATGCATTGCCTCCCGCCATTATCTCTCACACCTGTTCATTATTACTCATTATCTGTGTATTTAAGCCCTGGAGTTCTATCATTCTGTGTGAAGTCTTGCCAGTTCTTTCTTAGTCTGCAATTGTAAGCATTTATCCCTGTTTGCCTGTTTTGGATTTTTGACCTGTACCTGTTTATTGTGGATTTTACCTCTGTGTTTCTCCTTTTGGATTTGTCTGCCTCACTGGACTGCTTTCTGGTTTTCTGGTCAGACTACAGTTTGCAAGTGCACATGGGGACAGAGATCTTACTTTTTGGAGAAATGTCCTCTGGTCTAATGAAACAAAAATGTAACTTTTTGGCCATAATGACCATCGTTATGTTTGGAGGAAAAAGGGTGAGGCTTGCAAGCCGAAGAACACCAACCCAACTGTGAAGCATGGGGGTGGCAGCATCATGTTGTGGGGGTGCTTTGCTGCAGGAGGTACTGGTGCACTTCACAAAATAGATAGCATCATGAGGAAGGAAAATTATGTGGATATATTGAAGCAACATCTCAAGACATCAGCCAGGAAGTTAAAGCTTGGTCGCAAATGTGTCTTCCAAATAGACAATGACCCCAAGCATACCTCCAAAGTTGTGGCAAAATGGCTTTAAGGACAACAAAGTCAAGGTATTGGAGTGGCCATCACAAAGCCCTGACTTCAATCTGATAGAAAATTTGTGGGCAGAACTGAAAAAGCATGTGCTGTCTAGAGGAATGTGCCAAAATTCCAGCAACTTATCTTGTGAAAGGCTACCTAAAATGTTTGACCCAAGTTAAACAATTTAAAGGCAATGCTGCCAAATACTAACAATGTGTATGTAAACTTCTGACCCACTGGGAATATGATGAAAGAAAGAGAAGCTGAAATAAATCATTCTCTCTACTATTATTTTGACATTTCACATTCTTAAAATAGTGATCCTAACTGACCTAAGACAGGGAATATTTTCTATGATTAAATGTCAGGAATTGTGAAAAACTGAATTTAAATGTATTTGGCTAAGGTGAATGTAAACTTCTGACTTCAACTGTACTTCTGTGATGTGATGTATTTCCAAGTGACTCAGGATTTTCAACTAGGAAACAATGTCAGATGAGACTTTTTATCAGGAATTGGTTGAATCATTAAAAGTGAAAGAGTGAAAGTCAAGTTCACCCTTAAGAGCTTCATGTCAACAGTTACACTTTTTCAAATCTATCACTATTTGCTATAATTGCTTATTGTTTTGATATTATTTTCATGTACTGTATATGTCAAAGGTCTAAAGAGGGCACAAATGTAATAATTGTTTCTTAATGTAATAAAGGCTTTAAATGTAATAACTCGTTTTCCCAAATGGAGTAAAAATGCCCTAAATTTAACACATTTTGGTCCTAAATATAATAAGACCTAAATCTAATAATATACTTAATAACAAAACATATAATTGCATCTAGGCCATTATAATATTTAGGATCAGATGTTTGTTACCATTAGGGCATTTATAACATTTAGGACCAATAGTTATTATATTTAGGGCCTGTAATATATTTATGACAAAACTGTATTACATTTAGAGCCATTCTTACATTTAGGACCAGATGTTACTACATTTAGGAACTTTATTACATTTAGGATTAACAGTTATTACATATAGGGCCTTTATTACATTTAGAATCAGTGTTTTCTTACATTTAGAACCAGATGTTATTACATTTAGGGCCTTTATTAAATTTAGAACTGTGGGGCTTTACTGGTTGTTTAGATCAGTGTTACTATCAGAAATAATTAATAATTATCTATTTAGTTATTAATTAATATTTAATTAATTGAATCTAACTCATTAAAACCTCATATGGGGCTCCAGTATATGTAGTGCGCTACGTTTAGGAGCGGGTTTGGTTATTAGCAATAATCAATAATTATCAAAGATAATTATTAATTATTAAAATCAATAGAACATTGATGAGAATCAGTGTTAGCTTTTTTAATCCTTTAAATCAACAATTATCAAAGATAGTCGTTAAGTGTTAACATAGATGAAACATTGATTAAAATTAACACTAGCTTATTGATCATTCAAATTCAACAATCATCAAAGATAATTATCAATTATCAAAAATCAATAGAATATTAATAAGGATTAACATTGACGGGGCACCACCCTGTAATCAGGGACTAATAACCAGATAGTATAACAGTCTCAATATCAGATTGTTTCCTTAGGAAAATCGACATCCGAAGAATATCGATTTTCGGGAACAAAAAAACAATGAATGAATCCAAGCACTAACATCCCATCAGCATGACACAGGCGTATGCAAAACAAACCAAAACACTTCTCTTTGTAATATAAACAAAGTTTATTTATGCAGTAATATCAGTGCAGTCAATAAACTTCCGACTTACAACTACAAACTAAACAGTGATATGATTAAATATGGAAATCAAAATAATCCTATAACACATGATGGTGTGTGTGTGTGTGTGTGTGTGTGTGTGTGTGTGTGTGTGTGTGTAAGGAGGGACGCACACAAAATGGCGGACGTGACTCTCGTGGAGAGTATGTCACGCGATTTCCGGCCAGGGAATATGGCCGCGAATGTGGTCGGAGAGAAACCAGTCAATGGCGTCTACCAGTTATCGCGTGTATCCGCTTGTACGATAGCTTAGGGACAAAGCTGAGCTTTAGCACGAAGCTATCTACGAGCCAAAAATGTGTGCAAGAATGTTTGTGAGGGGTCGCGTGTGTGTGTATGTGTGTGTGTGTGTGTGTGTGTGTGTGTGTGTAGTATGAGTAGAGAGAGAGAGAGAGAGAATTAAGTGACGGCCCCAAAGCCGATTTCGCGATCGTGGGAGAGAAAGCAGCTGTTAGTTTATCACTCAGAGACGCGGTGGATGGCTCGTAAACAGTCCCGCGTTCTTTGATTCTTTAATGGATAAACTCAGTTTGCCGGTCTCACCCACGATGGCGGAAATGCACAACAGTCCAATGTGGTTGGACTACAATACAACAAATCTCATTCGTGATAATTAATACCCTGAGTGTTAATCGCAATGAGTGGACTCGGTGGTCTGTAAACTGTACAAGCAATAACCTTGAAACACAAGAATAACACACTATAATATTCTATCTCTGCCCAGACATAAACCTCCTACTTGAATCGCATGAGGATGCAGAATGTGTGTTCATCCGTCCTTTAACTCAGACTCGGTTCCTCGAGGCTCGGGTGATGACGGGAGGCCGTTTCCTCGCTCTGTCAGTGGGCGTACGGCTGCTGATTCTCGGCGGGCTGGCGGAGAAATCAGAAGTGTCGACTTGATTGAAGATGGAAGAGAAATCTTTAATCTCTTCACTTGCTCAGCAGTCTCCTTCGGATCCATTAGAGTGTTCGGTTGAACACAGAGTAATCTCAACTCGTCCAGCGAGATGGAGATTGTATGGCCACAGTTTCAAGTTGGACGTTACTTCCTTGTGCCACGAGGTTGCACCTGAGAGCAGCGTTGAGCTGCATCTACCCACTGCATGCAAAGTTGCTGGAAGCAAATCCCGGAAGCATTTCAGAGGTATTTCTACTCCTAATGATGTCATGGTTGAGGTGCGTTCTGTCGTGTGCCTCATCCAATAGGAGTTGAGAGTTTGATCCTTTAGTGAGCAAGGCTTCATGGGATTTGTAGTCTGTTTTGGACTCCCTTTGTTTGATTTTGGCGCGGTTTTTATCAGTAAGATTTATGACTTGGTGTGTGGGGGCCTGAGTTAGGTTTTACGACTGTGTCAGGCCTGCCTTTGTCTTCTGTCTGAATACATGAGGCCCAACATAACCAAATGTTATTACAATTAGGCTTTTATTACATTTAGGGTCTTTATTACATTTAGTATGAATGGATATTACATTTAGGGCCATTATTTTTACTTTTAGGACCAAGCGTTATTACATGTATGGCCTGTGCATGCAGGACCAAATTGTATTATATTTAGGGGCATTTTTACCGTTAGTACCAGATGTTATTACATTAAGAGCCTTTATAACTTTTAGGACCAACAGTTATTCAATTCAGGGCCATTATTATTACATCTAGGACCAGTTTTTTTTATTGCATTTATGGCATGTATTACATTTAGGATAAATAGTTATTACATTTAGGGTCTGTCTTAAATTTAGGACCAAATTTGATTACATTTAGGGCCATTATTAAATTTAGTACCAAATCTCATTACATGTAGGGCCTTTATTAGATATAGGACCAGATGTCATTACATTTAGGGCCCTTTTTTTAATTTTTTTATTTTTTTATTTTTTTTTTTACATTTAGAGCTTTTATGACAATTGCGCCTTTATTACATTTAGGACCAGATGTTATTACATTTAGAGCCTTTTTTTACATTTAGGATTAGATGTTATTACATTTAAGCCCTTTATTACATTTGAAGCATTTATTACATATAGGACCATATGTTATTACATTTAGGGCATTTATTATTTTAGGGCCTTTATTACATTTAGGACCAGATATTATTACATTTAGGGCCTATATATATATATTTTAGAACTTGTATTACATTTAGGGCCAGATGTTATTACATTTAAGGCCTTTATGACATTTAAAGTTTTATTAAATTGAGGGCCTTTATTACATTTAGGACCAGACATTATTACATTTAATGCCTTTATTATATTTAAGGGCTTTATTACATTTAGTACCAGATGTTATTTCATTTAAAGCCTTCATTACATTTAGAGCAGTACCAATAGTTGTTACATGTAGGACCATATCTGATTATATTGAGGGCCATTTTTACATGTAGGACCAAATGTAAAAAAATAAATAAAATAAAATAAAATAATTTCAAGCCTTTATTACATCTTTTTTTTTTTTTTAAATCTTCTCTTCGCCAGAATGCTTTATGAATGCTTTCATAGCTTAAATAAGTCATCATGAGCCCCTTGGAGTAATGCTAAAAGAACAGTTGATTGCATGAGTAATGTATTCTATATCAAGCATAAATGAGATGTGTTTACTAAAAGCAATGGACTGTTGCAACTTTTACTCAGTGTGTGTTTATATCCTTCAGTAGGTTTATTTGACATATGCTTCAAACAGTTGACATTAGCAACTTGTTCAGTCAGATATTACTGTAGTAATACAGTATATGCATTCTATTCAGGTTTTAGACACGACTGTGTCATTGCAAGTTATACTTGTTAGTCAGTTAATAACACCTGCTAGTGCTAGCTTATCACATGTGTTTAGCAGATGTGCCATACTGCTGTTGGGCCTCATGTATTCAGATAGAAGACAAAGGCAGGCCTAACACAGTCGTAAAACCTAACTCAGGCCCCCACATAACAAGTCATAAATCTTACTGATAAAAACCGTGCCAAAATCAAACAAAGGGAGTCCAAAACAGACTACGAATCCCATGAAGCCTTGCTTACTAAAGGATCGAACTCTCAACTCCTATTGGATGAGGCACACGACAGAACGCACCTCAACCATGACATCATCAGCAGTAGAAATACCTCTGAAATGCTTCCGGGATTTGCTTCCAGCAACTTTGCTTGCCGTGTGTAGACGCAGCTCATCGATGCTCTCAGTGTAGCCTCGTGGCACAAGGAAGTAACATCCGACTTGAAACTGTGGCCATACAATCTCCATCTCGCTGGACGAGTTGAGATTACTCTGTGTTCCACCGAACACTCTAACAGATCCTAAGGAGACCGCCGAGCAATCCGCATCTTCATCCGTTTGCCTGCAGAAGTGAAGAGAGAAAAGATTTCTCTTCCATCTTCAGTCAAGTCGACGTCGCTGATTTCTCCGCCAGCCCGCCAAGAATCAGCAGCCGTACCGCCCACTGACAGAGCGAGGAAACGGCCTCCTGTCATCACCCAAGCCTCGAGGAACTGAGTCTGAGTTAAAGGACGGATGAACACACATTCTGCGTCCTCATGCGATTCAAGTAAGAGATTTACGTCTGGGCAGAGATAGAATATTATAGTGTGATATTCTTGTGTATCAAGGTTATTGCTTGTACAGTTTACAGACCACCGAGTCCACTCATTGCGATTAACACTCAGGGTATTAATTATCACGAATGTGATTTGTTGTATTGTAGTCCAACCACATTGGACTGTTGTGCATTTCCGCCATCGTGGGTGAGACCGGCACACTGAGTTTATCCATTAAAGAATCAAAGACTGCGTGACGGTTTACGAGCCGTCCACCGCGTCTCTGAGTGATAAACTAACAGCTGCTTTCTCTCCCACGATCGCGAAATCGGCTTTGGGGCCGTCACTTAATTCTCTCTCTCTCTCTCTCTCTCTCGTACTAACACATACACACACACATACACACACATGCGACCCCTCACAAACATTCTCACACACATTTTTGGCTAGTAGATAGCTTCGTGATAAAGCTCAGCTTTGTCCCTAAGCTACCATTGACTGGTTTCTCTCCGCCCACATTCGCGGCCATATTCTCTGGCCGGAAGTCTCGCGTGACATACTCTCCATGAGAGTCACGTCCGCCATTTTGTGCGTGTCCCTCCTTACACACACACACACACACTCTCTCACACACACACCCTCATGTGTTATAGGATTACTTTGATTTCCATATCTAATCATATCACTGTTTAGTTTGTAGTTGTAAGTCGGAAGTTTACTGACTGCATTGTATTAATTATTAATTGATATTACTGCATAAATAAACTTTGTTTATATTACAAAGAGAAGTGTTTTGGTTTGTTTTGCATACGCCTGTGTCATGCTGACAGGATGTCAGTGCTCGGATTCAAACCTTCATTCATTGTTTCTTTTTCTGAAAATCGATATTCTTCGGATGTCGATTTTCCTAAGAAAACAATCTAATATTGAATATCTAATACTATCTGGTTATTAGTCCCTGATTCCAGGGTGGTGCCCCGTCAATGTTAATCCTTATTAATATTCTATTGATTTTTGATAATTGATAATTATCTTTTATGATTGTTGAATTTGAATGATCAATAAGCTAGTGTTAATTTTAATCAATGTTTCATCGATGTTAACAATTAACGATTATCTTTGATAACTGTTGATTTAAAGGATTAAAAAAGCTAACACTGATTCTCATCAATGTTCTATTGATTTTAATAATTAATAATTATCTTTGGTAATTATTATTTATTGCTAATAACCAAACCCGCTCCTAAACGTAGCGCACTACATTTACTGGAGCCCCATATGAGGTTTTAATGAGTTAAGATTCAATTAATTAATTTAAATATTAATTAATAACTAAAGAAATAATTATCAATTATTTCTGATAGTAACACTGATCTAAACAACCAGTAAAGCCCTACACTGCTGTTTGCACATGTTGTGGCCAGCATAACTTCTGCTGATCTTATTGCAACATTACAAGAGAGTGCAACAGTTGGGCTCTAAAAATTCCATTAATTTTCTCCTTAAAGTAATTGATTTTTAATTTTGGAACAGATTGAAATTGACTTAGACCATATTTTCCGATTTTTAGCATTGTTGTTAATTCGAATACGTCATTAGCAATGAGCAATTTATTACCAAAACTATATTTTGTGCTTTGAATCAAAGGTTGTAGCATCATATTGGACTGTTTGTTTGGGTTCAAAGCTTAAAAGCCTTTATTTATTTATTTTTTAATGCCTGTGGAGAAAATTAATGGTAAAAATGCTTTTTAGAGCCAAGGTGAAAAAGTTGTCAGTCACTGTTGCGCTCTATAGAGCTCCTTGTGCATCAACACACTTGGCCACTGGCTAGATAAGCCCCTCAGGAAACTTTGTCAGCACAGCCTTGAACAGGCAGCAGGACATACATTAAACAGGCCCCTCATCACTGATGGATTTTCGATGCGATCTATAGCTCAGCGGACATCAGAGTTGCCTGTCATTACTCATCTTGAAGCACGTGCCCTTGAGCTGACCTCTTGGAAAGTGTGTTTCAATTTGCAAAATAAACCCTGGTAAAGATAATCTGAAGCTTATTTAAAAGGCTCAGTTCTGGTTTTAGATTTGTGAAAAAAAAGAGAATTCTGTCATCATTTACTCACCCTCATGTCATTCCAAACCCGTCTGGCTTTTTTTCTTTAGTTGAACTGAAAAGGAGATGTTTAGGAGAATGTGCAAATAATTTTAAATACTTGCTTATACTGTTTTGACAAATAAATTGTCTACTTATCATAACCTACTCAAGAACTAGAGATGTTACCTCTGTATTAGACACATCCCTACTGCAAGCTTTTCCAAAAATTGGTTGAAACACAATAGGCCATGGCAAAAATTGTTGGGGACGTGCCGTGGCGTAACTTGGATATTGCGGGCCCCAGTGCAAAGAAACTGTCAGGCCCCCTCCTTTGGGGGCCTTGGTCGTTTTTCATCACCCCTCGGGCCCGTGGTCATTTTTATGGTTTCTTTTGGTCGACCGTTGCGGTCTCCCTCTCATTTTTGGGTGTACTATTCCTTGAAGGATCAATGTTTTTTTTTTTTCGTTTTTTTTTCTGTAGCATCCCCTGTGATTTGCTAAATCACTGACTCAACAGAACATTGACTGCTTAATCAACAAATAACTTTGGCAGAGTAGCTTGAATCTTTGTTTGTAAGAATCAATTCCTTTTGGGACTCAAAACTCATTCTATTTCTTACCAAATCAAGCACTTTCAAGTTTGTAATCTTGAAAAGTCTTTTAAAGAGGAACCTCAGTGAGAGAAGACATCAGCGTTAAGAATCTTTTCCTCTTTTTGCTGCTATCGATTTCTCGGATCTCAACAACTCTTTATTGATCTCTCTGTTTGTCACCCCATCTGTTGACCCGCATTTAGTTTTAAAGCAATTTACCTCCGCAGTACCACTGCTAAAACACCTTCGAAGACCAC
This sequence comes from Myxocyprinus asiaticus, assembly GCF_019703515.2. NCBI lineage: Eukaryota > Metazoa > Chordata > Actinopteri > Cypriniformes > Catostomidae > Myxocyprinus > Myxocyprinus asiaticus. The sequence goes on along the minus strand of NC_059370.1, from coordinate 9,676,205 downwards.
TGCTCATAGGCAATTTCTCTGTCATCCAGGACGTTGATTTCACGCTGTGTCAATTTCAGCAACCCAGAGAGACATTCGCTTTAAAAACATAAAAATGGCAGATCTGATTCCGGCCAATTTGCTGGTTTTAGCTGGTTTAAGCTGGTCTCCCATATTGACCAAGCTGCAACATATACTGCCTCCAGACACCATTTTTTCCAGGGACGTCCCTGCATTTGCAAGCAGGACAACGCCAAACCACATACTGCCCAGATTACAAGTGCATGGCTGCATAAATTGATTATGGGTGCTGGACTGGCCTGTCTGCAGTCCTGACCTGTCTCCAATTGAGAATGTGTGGTGCATAATGAAGTGTAAAATACGACAAAGAAGGCGCTGTACAGCTGCACAGTTGAGGACCTGCATAATGGATGAATGGGGAAAAATTTTGCTTCTAAACTTAATAAACTTGTGTCTTCAGTGCCCAAATGCTTAATGTGTTATTAGAAGAAATAGAGATGTTACATAGTGGTAAACACTCGACTGTCACAACTTTTTTGAAGCGTGTTGCAATCATCTGGTTTGAAATGAGTGTATATTTGAGAGAAAAAAATAATAATTTCACAAGCTGAAACATCAAATAATGTGTTTTTGTTGTGCTTTCAATACAGCACAGGGTGAATTTAATATTCAGTCACTTTTATTAGCATTTTCCATATTGTCCCAATTTTATGGGAATTGGGATGTATGTATTTCATACATAGCACTTCATACAAAGCGCTGTGCTAAAAACTACTCTGAACACTCTAGCAACCGCGTAGCAACGCCCTGACAACACTAATCAGTTAGATTTGTTTTGTGTGATGTGTGATGTTCAACATACATTTTTTTTTCTTGAATGAGAGCTACTGGTATGTTTTAACATTATAGCTTTACAAGTGCTTTTCTTAACGTCTTACACATTGACATTGAATGTGTGTTCCTTTGTATTATATGCATTTGTATTTAACATCCTCATAAGAAGACATTGCATTTCTCACTTTAATTCAAACATACCTAATACACATACAGTAATACAAATTTAAGTGAATAAATTATAACTTCTGCAGATAAAATCTGATATTGCTCATGTTATGCATTATATTCTAAAGTATGTTCTAAGATATGAATATTATAATTGAGTTTGTTTTATAATTGTAGTTAATATTATTTATGAAAGGTTATAACATATAATAAAGCATATTATGATACATTATAAATATAATGCATTTATAATGACTTTCATTTTATTATAAATATGAGCTTCATAGAAATAGTTACTAATTATTTAAAGAATTTCATACTATACATTGTTGTTTAGTCAGATTAACACATTTCCATGCATATTAAGTCATTTATTTTAACATATTATGAAGGTATTAAAAGTGTATGTGCTGAATTTACACACGTTATTATGACTCAGTGCAAAGTACCACAAGAAAGGTGAATGTGTTTATATGTCAGTTAATTAGTTCAGAAATGTATGGACTTATAGTGGATCATCTAATCTTCCTTTAGGATATTTTCTGTGTCTCCCATATTTTCCAAAGCATCAAAGTATCAGTATTTCTTAGCTGATGGTGCAGCGATTTAAGATTCTGATCAAATTATTGCACAGAAAGTAACTGGCCTATTTTCTCTCTATGTAAATCAGGGGTAGAGCAAACAGCAAACAAGGACAGTATTTCTACTGCAAAAGCATCATGATGAAATTGACATAAACCGTATCAAAATCTACAACCTGGGCTTACATTGTAAATTCATATTTGCATTTGTGGATTGAAGTCTCTTTCTATTGCTTAAAATCCTGGAAGTTTGTGGCTTAGAGGATTCAGGCTGTTTTTTTAGGCACTCTGTGCCTCCAAAATGGCACTCAATAGAGTGCTGATTCAAAATAATGGCTTTCTTTTTGTGAAAGAAGCTCTGGCAGGAAATATGACTCCTTCATAGGTTCCTTTTAAATGTGATTCCTAAAGCTGTCCCAGTAAAAGGACTCAAAACAGCTTCTTTTCTTCATGTCAGCTGCATTTGGTGTGCAAATTTGGTGAAGCAAGGATCTTGCCACAACATTCTAAAGACGTGGTAGAATTTACACTCTTCCTCAACCTCACTCATGCTCCCGTCTCTTGTAGTTATGCCATCCTCATGCTGAAAGCACATGCAATCTTTCCTCTTTTAACCAATTTTCCTCTCAGTATTCCTCTGTACAACCCACTCAATGCTCCCCAGCCTCTGGGATTTTCTCTTTGATTCTGTGCAGCTCTGCTCCTTATACAACCAAATAAATCCTTTGTATTGTTCCCATAGCTCAACTGGTAGAGCATGGCACAAGAAACGCTAAGGTCATGGGTTTAATTCCCAGAGAACAGAAACTGATCAAATGTATACCTTGAATCAAGGAGTATTCACAATTCAATGTAGTACCAGGAGAAAGCCACCCATTAGCATTCCCATTCATCTCAGTGACAGTAGTTTGGCTGGCAGATGACACTCCCAGAAGTGTGTAATTTGAAATCTGCTACCTATGCTCATGGGCACTATTCAGAGCTCATCAGTTGAGACCTAATTCCATGTTAACCCCTTACACTCTGCTATATATTTTGTCTGCCGCCTGCCATTTTTACACCCAAATTTATAAGCTCACGTTACACACATCAAGTGAACTAATTGCTAAAATGAAAGATTTTGGTTTCTCATTTTACAGAAAAACCCTGAAAAAAAGAAAGTCAGAAGATTACAATAATTCATTAAAAAATATATTGTATATGTTTACGATCTTCTGAATCTTCTGCATCTAAAAAAATGCTTTTCTTAACCTTGAAAGCATGTGGTTCAGGCTCTGTTTGCTCTAGGGCCCTGCAAATAGTGTTAGTCCATTCCACTAGATGTCAGCAAGTAAAGACATTTTCTTTTGTCACTTTTCATCACAAAATACAGATCTGAAATGCAGGTGCTCTAACACAGCTGAGTACTCGCCATGTGCTTGCCCATAGGCATTCAGTCTATTTTGTGATCCCACACACCTTCCTCACTGTATCGTTGAATATCTCGGCCTCTGAGTGGACTAGAAGCTTAATCTTCCCTGCGTCTGAAATCGTATAATTTTTTTTTTAAATCCTGCATGCCATTCAAAGTTGGATGTTGGATATTCCAACTTGGTTCCAACATATGAAGTTGGAATGCCCCACATCCAACTTTGAATAGAATGCAGTTTTTTTTTTTTTTCAGTTTGTCTGGAAACAAAGTCAAGTTTATTCCATTATTAAACTTTATTTGTATTTTTAATCTTTTTTTCACACCTGCCTGTTATAATGGCATAACCTCAAATATCCCCATCCCTAAATGGCCCGTAAAACAATATGAACTGTGATTTAGCATTTTACATGTCAGTCAGATTTCTCTTCCAATCTATGTAGACAAGAAAAAGCAGGACCAGACCTTTTGCCAGTTAGTCAGAGGTCTGGTTACACAAAACTAGCCAAATCTTGACCCCTTGCCTTAAATGCACTGCAAGTCACTTTGGATAAAACATCTGCCAAATGCATAAATTCAAACATAAACAACCATGTTAAATAAACAGGGCATAAATAGATTGAATGTCATAGCAGCCATCCATTCTCAGCACATTTAACTGTTTGGGAGGTAAATCAACAATATGAGACATACCAGCAGAGTGCTTGCAATTTACAGCACATTCTCTATCATCTGATTGATGGTGGAGATGTCATAGAGGCGTCTGTGCTCCATCCAGTTTACCAACGTTAGGCTGCTCCTGTGGAGAGAGTGAATTATTATGACAGGTTGAAAGCGACTGCTCAGGCATAAATGCATTCTGCTGACTCGGCAGGCGCCCTTCTCTTGTCTCTCTCTTAGTCTGTCTCTCTCTCTTGCTGTCTTCTCTCTCATTCTGAGCTTCAGTCAGGTATCCCTTATCTCTGATTAACAGGAAACTCTATTAATAATTCTGCATGTTGGACCTGTATGATTAGAAGCAGCCTGTGCTGAAGTCTTTGTGTCTGCCTTTATCTTCTGTTGCTGCCTCTGAACATGTGAACAAGGAAACTGGTGAAAATTATAATGCACCTTGGTGAAACTGACTGAATAAATTAAAGGTTGGACTCTTCCAACAATGGACACTTCCCGGAAAATGCAAAACTCTCACAATGTTAAAACTGTCACTGCCTCCAGTGGCCGAAGCTAGAACTGTTGTTATACATACTGGCTTGTGTGAGCACCAGTTTCTGGGTGAAATGTCCACAGGGTGGTGCCAAAAGCGAATTGTGTTTTTTAGTTGTAAATGATGTAATATATCCCCAAACTCAAACCCCATCCCTAAACCATCAGTGGAGTAAAATGTAATTTTAAAGTAAAAATGCAACCTCCGAAACATGTGCACCATTTTTTATGTGAACGTGATTACTTCCTGGTTCCTATGGTACCTTAACCCATGTCTCCAAGGTTGCTTGCACAACATGCTATCAGTAGCACTAGAGGAAAAGGTGAACATCTGAATTGATGCAAAAAAATGTATGGAGAAAGGCTCTTGTAAGTGTGTGTAATGTGGTCAACATGAACATTTGGAAGCAACATGGCAATTTCCCGTGTGATCATGTTGAACACAGTGACACCCTTACTTGAATGCAGAAAAGGTGTTGATATATAAATGTGGGCAGTCATATGTCACTGTGCTAATGGTTGTGGTGTCATAACCGTTATGATTTCTGAATGACCAGTTTTTGCAACCAAATTTCAGCTAAAAGATCTGGGGGAATTGAGGAGGAAGCTTTTTGTTGGAAGGATTAGTGCATGTCTACATAGTATGTAGAAATCAGACTCTTTCATTTCAAAAGAGCAAGGAAAATCCAGTTTTCCATGATATGTCTTCTAAATGAAAGGCAGTGACACTCAAGATTTGAGAAATAATTCAGACATGTCTCCTTGCTAGAATAATCAGGTTACCCTGATCTGCACAGTTGCCCCAGGGTCTTACAGGCCCGTCCTGATGTGCATTGCACATTGCACAATCGTATTCAAGGTGAATACTCTATTGAGTTTTAAATCAGCAAAACGTACCTCCCTACCCTGAACCTTAAACCTTAACCTAACTGATAGTGTCATAAAATGCCAATATTACAAGAAAAACGCAATTGCTGAAGCAACCAATTCATTTTGTGATGGTTCTATGACACTTCCGGCTCATGTGTCGACTTGCATGCTCTTCAGGACTTGTACTCTGGTCCTTTGCATCGCAAGTGCAATGCTCCATCAGTTGAGCTACTGTGCAATTTGCTTAGTTAGTTGGGTATGTAATGCAAAAGTTAAAATGTATTGCCTACAAGTAATTTTTTATAGTAAAAATGTTTTGATGTCATAAGATAGCATTGTGTGAGGAACATGGTGAAAAGTAATTGTTTGTGAACTGATAATCTACCCTTTTACTTGTAATTTGTGTACAAGGGAATAAAAGTTGTTGTTGTAGCGCCTCTAGTGTTTATTTCCAGGAAACTACTGTGACACATAGAATGAGCCACATAAAATTCATTCAGCAAAAATAGACATAGTAACGTGATTCAATCGTACCAGGTATCATCTTTCACTTCTGTAGCACATACAGTGTGGGATGAGTTACATGCTAAAGGGTTAGGGGGATATTTAGGGTTAGGGTTTGTTGAAACCGTACCCTAACCTAAACCTTTTGTTGAAATAGTACCTTACCCTAACCTTTAAACTATAGCAGTGTGAATTATAGAAGTCAGCAAAACATCATTGTCACATAAGATTAAAATAGTAAGAAATTGCACAGCATATAGATGACATCAACTAGATTGCTCTTAGACTGTCCAGGAGTATAATTTTGATGAATGTCTTTATTGAAAGATTTCCATTGTGCCTATACATTACTGACACGGTAAAATATTCTTAGTGGCTGTCATTTACTCCCCCACCTTAAGTAGCAAGGTCTTTCCTTCTCTATTTGATGTGTTGTCCACATTCATTTCATCAAGAGCTCAGTTCTCCTTCATGAGTTCATGTTTATTAAAGCCATGCACCGAGGCACAGAGAGTTTACAGCCAAATAAATTGAGAAAGTGTGCAGCTGTGCATTGATTCAACATTAAATTATTTTCTAGGAAAAACTTGAAGCACCTTATGGGCAATTTGATTAATCTACAAAGATGAAACATTTCCATATTTACAGAATGAAACATAAAAAGGCTCGCCATGGGGCTGCATGATATCCATACATTGACCTGAGCAAGCAAGCTTGGCACTTCAAAGAATATTTAAGATTCAGTGCAAGTTAAGCTGTATCTACAGTAGCTCTACTAGTGTGGATCATATCCCAGCATAGTATGTGCAAAGTTTCATCCAATCTATCAACTCCTGTCATGACCATGTAAAGCCAGCAAACCCAATAACTTTCACATAGATGCAAGCAGGGCCGCATTAATGTACGGGCTTACCTGGGCTTAAGCCTGGGGACCAGGGGCAGCAGGGGGTCCCCGAACTCCGGGTAGTAGTCCGTGTAGCGTATGATCATCGAGTGAAAATTTTACACTCTACCCCCCAGTAACTATAGTATCACCCTGGTATTTTGTAGTAAAATCATAGTAACCACATGGTAACTATATTAACACAATATTACTTTAGTAACACCATGGTTAATTGCATTAAAACTATGGCTTCTGCCAAAAAACACATGGTTACAACAATACATGGTTCATTTTACCTGGATCAAATCTTTCTCTCAACTCCTGGACCGTCACCGTCACCAAATTGCTGTGAGGCAATAAACCTTTATATAAATGTGTATTTATTATTATATATTAAAGTATTAAAGGAAATATTAAGAGTGGAGACAGGAAACAGGATGGGGAAAAGTGGGACAATCGAACCCAGGTCTGTCTGCATTGAAAAAGCACATCCACACCATCTTTATACACTTACTTGTGCTGTGCATCCCAAGATAACTGCATTCAAATATATAAATAAACTCCAGAGGCAGCCAAAGCGTTGTATTCATTAGTGATCACCTCAGCAATTCAGTTGTGAAATGTCTCGAACACAACCGCAAATTTGCCGTTATTCGAAATGTAAATTCAAGCCAGTTGACCCGTAACCAAGGAAGTTTGGGTTAATGAACAATATATTTGAAGGAAAACAGACGAAAATACACCTTGCCATCTTCACAAACATGCGATTGATGCTTCGTTCAACTCTATGCAAAGTTGTGGTATTTATAAGAAAGGGGCAGGGTTTAAGGGGACAAAATGATTGGAGAAGAAGTCGTGCATGCGTCACCAGAGAGAAATCTGTAGCTTCACCGGAACATTTTAATTAAATATTACGAGGTCAAAAATAAATAAATAAATAAAACATATCCATGAATGTTCACGATAAGATCAATAATAATAATAATCATTTAGAAAATAGATAGGGTGAATTTTCTTTTCATGCCAACTTTAAGTACATTAATATAAGCACGATTTTTGTTTGATTTATACAAACTGATGGACGAGTTGAAATTATTTTCTGTCGTACTAAAAGGCATGCCATAAATGCTGTCAGTAGAGCTTGACTTGTATTGAACCTGGAACATTCCTTTAAATACTAAAATTAGCTTTCATTATTATAGTTCTTACTTCCTAAGTTAATAGCTTATAAAATCCCATTCTATTGGCATGTTTTCCATTTCTTTGCTTGTACAGTGTTGTGAGTGCAGTTTTTTCTTTTTTTTTTTTTTTTGTGATCTAACAGAACAGAAGCAGCACAAGTTGTTTGGGCCTGTCAGAAGTGATTTGTGCTATAGATCTTGCTGGTAGTTTTGAAATTACATGGCTCATTATAAAGGGATCTTCTTACATTATGTGTTGAGGATAACAGAATTCAGTTACCATGATGACATGATTGTGTCATTCACAGCACTGGGTCACAAAGGATTTTCCTGAGAGGACAATGTGATAACTGTGCTGCAAGCTCAAGGCTTATTCTGATCCGGAATTCCTGGTTCCCCCACAAGGGATATTTTAATATGTGTGTATCCTCCAAGTCTCTGTACAGAGAATTGGATATTGTCTAATTTTCTCTCAGTCTGTTTTTTTTCTTGTAAACACATACAGACCTCTTTCTACTTTCTCTCTCTCTCTCTCTCTCTCTCTCTCTCTCTCTCTCTCTCTCTCAAATTTTCTCTCCCTCTCAAGATTCAGGAAGCTTTATTGGCAAATAAATAAATAAGTGTTAAAAAGCATTACATTTCCAAAGTACTAGGAACATTATATACTTACGTACATGTACAGTAGATTTGAGCATTTTCACAAACAATTTCAAAATAAAATAACCAAAAAGTTAAACATAAAAACACCTTGCAGCTCTCACCTGATTTCCCACTGAAGCTAACAGGCTCGAGCCTGGTCAGGCAAGACACTGTCCATCAGATGAGATGTTAAACAGAAGTCCTGACTCTATGTGTTCATTCAAAATCTCTGGGAGTTTCTTGAAGAGAGTAGTGGTGTAACCCCAGGTTCCTGGCCAAATTTGGCCTCAATCAATCATGGCCTCCTAATCCTCCCCATACACAGATTGACTACATCACTCTCTGTTTACTGTCCACTGATTATGGAAGCCCGTTTCCACCAGGTAAAAAAATAAAAAAATAAAAACCCAGCACACAAGTAATTATTTCATTATTTTAAATCTCATTATTTTGATATATTATCTCATTAATTAGAGATACTAAAACAATGAGATACCAACTTGTGTACTGGATTCTTTTTTTCTTTTTCTTTTTTCTGGTTCACTATGGCTGCCGCCGCTTCCAGGTGGATGCTGAATACTGATGGTGGTTGAGAAGATTCCAACACTTTCTCTGTGAGGCACTTTGAGTGAAAGAAAAGTGCTACAGAAATGTAGGGAATTATTGTTATTAGCACTATTTACACAAGGGTACACAAATCCAAATGTAGTTGATCGGGTTGGGTAGCCACCTTGTTGCCTCGCTGATCCATCAGTCCGACCTCTCATTGACAGACAGCGTTGCTTACAAAGGTAACTCCTGAAACTGGTTTCTGAAATCCTTCCAAAGCAGCACTACATCACATCGTTGCTTGGACACCAGCATTCATTCAGTCCAACTGAACCACAATGGACTATTTTTCTAGAACAACATCATGAGAGTTTTGGCAATATCCAAGCATATATATAATAACTACAGTACATTACTACTTTCTCACTAGAAATGAAATCAAAAGTTGGAAAAAGAGTAAAAAAAACGTACATTTATACACAAACTGGCTATCAACTGCCTATTCAGCAGCTATTTTCTTTCTTCAGCTCAACCGCCATGGTTCCGCATGCACAGGATTGTGGGATTTCATAGGTGGTGAAGGATATATCTATGCTGCCTTCAAAAATCAATCAAATGAAGGCATCTCAGTAGACAGGATGACACGAACACTGGATTCGGACATGCCTTGGTCCCTTCCTACCTCAGTAACCAGCCTCTGGAGGCAGCATTCTGCTAGTTTTGGATGCAGCCATTGTAGTTTCATTAACTCATACTAACAAAGATTAAAGCTGCACTCAGTAGTTTTTCCCCATTAAAAAAGATTTACTCCTAAAGAAATGAATTGTAATTTTGAAACATATGTATAAAATCTTGACCACTCTCATGAGATGAGGACTCTAGTCATATCAGTAACCTTATAAAAGCTGTTTTATTCTACATGGGGCAGGGACGCCCTCATGGGGGCTGCCATTTTTTAATCACATGACCAGCAGTATACTACTCGCTTAATCTCAGTAACCGTCTTGTTATTTGACACTTTCACTCTTGGATTAAATTTTATGCATTTTACCATTTACTGTAATTGTGCATAGTTAGGCAGAATAAACAGGATTATCAACATTCATATGCTTCTCATATCTTTTGTTGTTGACATCAAATTATCATTACAATTAAAATGACCGTTTTTTTGTTGTTGCACAAATTCATCTGTCATTTGCAGAGGTGGGTAGTAACACACTACATTTACTCTGTTACATTTACTTGAGTAACTTTTTGGGGGAAAAATACTTTGAGTAAATTTAAAAGTAGGTACTTTTTACTCTCACTCAAGTAAATTTCTAATGAAAAAAATTGACTTTTACTTCATTACAATGGGCAGCGTTCCTGTCATTATATTACTGGGTTTTATTTTAATTAATGTGTAATTTATTGAGAGATTAATGAAAGGGACTTTTACAACAGAAGATGTTCACACAGCTGCACGCGCTGTCACAGACTGTCACTGTTGCAGCATTAAGCTCTTCAAAGTGAAACACTTTCTTAGCTCCGCACAGTGAAAAAAGAATCATGTCGTCATGCAATGCCTTCATTTAACACCATGACAAATGGATATTTAAAGATTCAAATTGCAGCTCCAAGTTTAGGCAGCACGTTGAGGTAAATTGTGGCTCTAATGATAACACTGGCTTTTCTGTGACATGGTGATGGTCATTTTCAGGGTTATTCTGTAAATATGGGCTCTTGTGACATCAGTTTTAAAATGTACATTTTTAAATCAGTACAGCAAAATATATCAGTGCGCTTTGTCCCGCATCCTGTATGTCATGAGCAGTATTTACACATTTACCCTATGCCCTCGCTTAGCTACTGGAACCTATTGCAGCTACTTCGGGCTGATTAGTGCAGGGAAACATCCTTAACATATGGATTAAACTGCCTACTGTATAAATCCATGTAAACATCCAAGTTACAGACAGCATTTCTGCGCGTGCACAGCGAAGCAATCGTATGGCGAAGAGAGTGTTGCGCGACTGGGGTTGGTGCCCTACCCAGGCTGCGTACTCTGCATTTAGGGAGTGGCGGTACTGCTGTACAGAACTAATGATTAAAATTCTTTCGACACTGAAAACTGTAACTACACTGAACTAAGAACTAAAAGCTGTGAAATAGCGAAAGTAGGCATTAATAAAGCATGATCCTGCATGATTTGGTTTATATTTCAGCATTATATATAATGTCCCTGTGGGACATTTTTCACGTTTTCACTGTAATAATTACTAGAAAGTTTTCCAAACCTCTCTTCTTATTGACAACTTCATCCAGATCTGACAAGAGCCCTTAAAGGAATAGTTCACCCAAAAATGAAAATTCCCCCATCATTTACTCACCCTCATGCCATCCCAGATGTGTATGACTTTCTTTCATCTGCTGACTCAAATGAAGACTTTTAGAAGAATTTCTCAGCTTTTTTGGTCCATACAAAGCAAGTGAATAGGTGCCAACATTTTAAAGCAAAAAAAAAAAAAACACACACAAGTCAGCATATAAGTAATCCATAAGGCTCCAGTGGTTAAACCAATATCTCCGGAAGTGATGTGATAGGTGTGGATGAGGAACAGATCACTTTCACATTCTCCTTCTTGAGTTTTTGGTGATTCACATTCTTCTCTGCTGGGCAGGGCGAAGAATTTCTAGCAAAAAAAGGACTTAAATATTGATCTGTTTCTCACCCACACTTATCATATCACTTCTGAAGATATGGATGTAACTACTGGAGTCATATGGATTACTTTTGTGACTCCTTTATTTGCTTTTTGGAGCATCAAAATTTTGGCACCCATTCAATTTTCATTTTTGGGTGAACTATTCCTTTAAAGTGAAAGCTCAGCCGTAATTTAATATTCTGTCATCATTACCCTACCCTCATGCTGTCCAAACCCGTGTGACCTTCTGAAATTTGTGGAACACAAAAGATGTTAGACAGAGTGTTAGGGACTGACAGTCTCATTCACCATTCACTTTCAAAATATGGAGAAAAAAAAAAAAACATTCACTGAAAGTAAATGGTGACTCAAACATTGGCAAACATTCTGTCTAAAATCTCCTTATTGTGTTGCATGGAAAGTAAGTCATACAGGTTTGGAACAAAATGATGACAGAATTTCCATTAATAATAATAATAATAATAATAATAATAATAATAACTCTGTAATACATGTTCAATGTGTATTATGTAATGGAATATAGGGGAGTTAACGTCCATTATGTCATTTGTGAAAGTAACGAGTTACTCACTACTTGAGTGCTCTTTTAAATGGATACTTCCTTACTCTTACTCAAGTAATTATGTTAGTAATTTTACCTGAGTACATTGTTTTTGTAAGTACATTTTTTTTATTAAATCTTACAATAATAAAGAAAAGCAAAAACATATTGTGACAAGCAAGAGGGCGGGGCCGGGCCGTGACTATGCATGCCCGGCCCCCAGTCGGGCTAATCAGCCGAGGAGAGGGATAGGCGCAATGAGATGTGGCAGTTCAGGAAAGAGAGAGCTACAGGCAGCTGCCCTGAATGCATTTACGTTTGTGTGTCTTTGTGTTTAAGTTTATTAAAAACATTACTTTGATGCTTCGTCCGGTTCCCACCTCCTCCTTTACATTGAACCCTGTTATATTGGTACCGAAGCCCAGGAAGGAGGAGGAGGTATGTGCCATCATAGAGTCCTCGCCACTACCATCCACCCCAAAGGAGCAGCCACGGCCATCCGCCGGGGGACGGAGGACTTGCTACCGGCTGCCTGGACGCGAAGGAAAGGCTGCCATCCGTGAGGGGAGGAGGGGCTCACTGCCGGCCGCCTGGAGCGGTGGGGCCGCTGCTAGGGGCGGAGTTGTTCCCTACCGGCCGCCAAAACGTGGCTGGGTCGGAAGAACGGCCACCATCTGCAAGGGGAGGAGGGGCTTGCTGCCATCCGCCTGGAGCGGTAGAACCGCTGCCAGGGGCAGAGGAGTTCCCTACTGACCCGTTGAAACGCTGAGGGGTGTTCCGTCCACCAGGGGTCGGAGGACCGGCTCCGGTCCACCCGGGAAGGAGCGGCTGTTCTCCGCCAGAGGGTAGAGGAGTGATCGAGGACCAGGCGACGGCATGTCTGGGAACCGGCGAGTATGTTTTTCCTCTCTTTCCTCTTTTTCTCTCACAATTTTGCTACACGTTGGTCTTTCCCTCTCCTCTTTTTGTTGTTTTGTTTTTCCCTCCCCTTGTCTCCCTCCCAGGTCATGACTACGCATGCCCGGCCCCCAGTCGGGCTAATCAGCCGAGGAGAAGTATAGGTGCAACGAGTTGCGGCAGTTCTTGAGGGAGAGAGCTACAGGCAGCTGCCCTGTATGCGTTTATGTTTGTGTGTCTTTGTGTTTAAGTTTATTAAAAACATTACTTTGATGCTTTGTCCAGTTCCTGCCTCCTCCTTTCCACTGAACCCTGTTACATATATATATGTATATATATATATATATATATATATATATATATATATATATATATATATATATATATATACATACATACATATATATATATATATATATATATATATATATATATATATATATATATATATATATATATATATATACACACAAACAATATTTAAACCCCACAACCACTCCTCCCCCTCCCAAATCCCAACCCCGCCCTCAACAATCATCCCATCCCATATACAGAAAAATAGCAAGCAGACAAACACACACACACACAAAAAATATAATAATCATACTCAATTAAAACTATACTACTCTCTCCATGCCTCACCCCGAGAGCCTTCCAAAAACTCTAAATAACTGCCCCATTTCCCAACAAACAAATCTAAGTTACCCCGTCTTCCAAATGACACCTTTTCAAAAGCCGCCACCCTCTCCATCTCCGTGCACCATTCCCGAAATTGGGGCGCACCAACTGACCTCCATCCCCTCAAAATAATTTGCCTGGCGATCATCACACAGGTCAGAACCCAATTCTCTATGTGACTATTCCCCACAACGATGACCGCCCCATCGCCCAAAACATAGAGTCTGGGGCAAAACGAAACCCGAGTGTCCACCACATCATACAAAAACTCTGAACTTTCAACCAGAATTCCTGGATCTCAATACACCACCAAAAAACATGGGCCATGTCTCCATCCTCCGATTGGCATCGCTAGCAGGTGGGTGTGTCATTAAAACCAAGCCTATACAATCTAGGGGGTCCAATAAAATCTATGTAAAATCTTGAATTGCATAAGGTGCACCCTTGCATCTCTAGATGCAGACTTGACATTTTTTAGAATCCTAACCCACACTCCCTCCTCCAACACCAAGTTGAAATCTTTGTCCCATAATCTCTTGATAGAAGTTAAAGCTCCGTCCCCAGACTCTGAATTAGCAGGGAGTAATACACTGATGCCTCATGACCTTTTCCAAAAGCAGTAATCACCATTCCCAGAGTATCTGCCGCTTTAGGGGGGTGTATGCTACTCCCAAAAATAGTACAGAGCAGGTGGCGCAGTTGTAAATACCTATAAAACTGAGATCTGCATATCCCAAAATGTTGAACCAAATTTTCAAAAGATCTCAACACTTCACTCTCATATAGGTCACCGAGCAAATTAACCTCCCTTACAATCCACTATGATCAGCAGAAGGGGGACTTATTAATACATAATTTTGGGTTCTGCCATAAGCTCGAGGCAACGTTTAAATAAATGTCCGAGTTAAACACTCTGGACACTTTTGTCCATACCGCATGCAAATGCGAGATATCGGAATATAACTTCTCCGATTAGTTTGATAGAAAGGCTTTGCAATGGCAAAATAGGTGCAAGAACTTTCTGTTCAATACCAAACCAGGGAGGGGCTCTCTCAGGTGGAAGCGACCAATGAGCCAAAGTCTGAGAATGAATGCATAATAATAAAACAAAATCTTGGCTAGGCCTATCCCACCTTTGTCAATCGGCCTATGTAACTTATTGAAATGTAATCTGGGACGTTTACCATTCCAAATGAAGGACTTTGCTATGCTATCAAGTTGCTTGAAATAAGAGAGGGGGACATCTACAGGGAGAGATTGTAGCAGGTAGTTACATTTTGGAATACAATTCATTTTAATAACATTAACCTTCCCAATCATCGATAAATGGAATGAAGCCCACCTGCCCACATTGCTCGAAAACCTTTTTATTAAGGTATCAAAATTAACTCTAACTAAATCACACAAATTTGCTGGGAATAAAATGCCCAAATACTTAATGCCCTGTTTGGGCCACTGGAAGGCGCCTGGATGGAAAGCCGTTACTGGGCAGTATGCTGTCAGAGCCAAAGCTTCAGATTTAGACCATTTAACTCTGTATCCTGAGAATTTAGAAAAGGAATTAATAATTCTGTGGAGGCAAGGCATAGATCTAGTGGGGTCGGAGACGAATAATAAAATATCATCTGCGTAAAGCAAAAGCTTATGCGCCACACCTCCCGCCACTACCCCTGGAAAATCATCTTCCCTTCTTATCGCAGCTGCTAATGGTTCCAGGGCAAGACAGAACAATAATTGGGAAAGAGTAAAATAATACCTATCCAGAGTAAAATAATCTGAAATTAATTAATTTGTTTGTACCGTCACTACCGGGTGTCTATAAAGTAAATTAATCCATCCAATAATAGTATTACCCGTATACTTCCAAAATCTTAAAAAGATAATCCCATTCTACCATATCAAATGCATTTTCAGCATCAAGTGAGATGTCCGAGACCAGAGTCTGCTCATTTGCAACTGACCACATAATATTGATGAGATGCCTAATGTTGAATAGTGAATTTCTACAATGGCATCTGTAATTGAAAACTATTGATTTTGAATGATGCTGCATCCACACCTCTATGTATGGGTATAAATTCAAGATGAATCGAACAAAAAGTTACTGAGTGCACCTTTAGTAAATGCTTTAAAAAATATATTGTTAATTGTTTGTTTATGATGCCTAATGCATTAACTAATGTTAACCAATGGAACCTTATTGTAAAGTGTTACCAGATGTTTTGTTGCACAGTATAATTTCTGTTTGGTGGTCTTGTTGCAACAGCCCCCCCCCCACCCCCCCCACCCCCTCACACACACACACACACACACACACACAAACAGATTTCCACTGACTCCTTCACCTGTTGTTTGAGGGAGTGCCCAAAGCCTGTATTATATGCATGCAGGCTGTGGGAATTTAACATCATGCTGATATTGCACTCCTTTGATCTATTGGACTCACCCCAGAAAGAAAGGCGTATTCTTTTGAAATACTGCATTCTGCCAGCATCCCCATAATCAACAGCTCCATGAGTTCAGAAGCAACATTTCCCATGCTGCCATGACCCACAAGCAAATAAGCTAAAGCCATATGGTAAGTACAGAGTTATATATTTGGAAAGTGGATGTACTGTTAAAGGAGAATTTCAGTTTATTATAGAATGGTAAAAAGATCAAAAGATTCCTGATGGGCTAAATGTTTTTCATGCCATGCACTTGTGGTTAGCTTCCTATGGTTAAAGGGTTCGTTCACTCAAAATTCTGCCATCATTTACTCACCCTCATGTTGTTCCAAACCGACATGACTTGCTTTCTTCTGTGGAACGAAAGAAGTTTAGCACCTGTTCATACTGCTTAAAGTGAATAAAGACTGAGACTGTTAATCTAAAAAAAAAGCTTTGTGTAAGTATCAGACAGAAATTTAAATCATTATTCACTGAAAATCTTGCCCTCCACCATAGTTCTCAAATCTCAATCATACCTCCACGAATTAAATTTGCCGCAATGCAATTGGTTAATAGACACACAATAACAAATGTTATTCATATGTGAAACCAACTGCGACTCATCTTCATTTGGCATATTTGAAAAGATGTGTTTTGATAGCTGCACCAGAGTGGAAGTTGCATTACTTCAGAACACTTTTACTGTTCATTATAGTGCTGTTTTGTTGTTATTGGAGCTCAACAACATCCTTCCCCATTCACTTTTATTGTATGGAAAAGAACAGCCAGTACATTCTGTCAAATGTCTCCTTTTGATGGCAGATATCAAACAGTTTTGGAGGGACATGAGGGCAATTATAGAATGAGTTTAAATTTTTGGGTGAACTTTAAATCACTCAATTGCACTAGCTGTATGACCATTCAAGGAGAAGATTTGGTAGAGAAGCCTCTTATTGAGAAAAGGCTCTGTCTGGATATTAATGGCTCAGAAAATAGACAATAAAACTAGCAGCAACTGGCCACACTGCTTGAATCTCTCTCAGGGGGCCAGCTGAGTTATGTGACATGAGGAGAAGTAATTCAGGAAGGTGCTCTTTTGGAAAGTATTGGCTACAGACCGCTGGCTACAGACCGCATCCAGCGGTCTACAGAGGGCTTGGGTGACTGTTTTGGTTTCACTGGGTTACTAGGGTATTTTTCGTTTCAGTTTTTCTCTTTTCCCTAACTTTTTACAAGTTTTTCAACATTTCTTGTACATACTCTGTTGTGATAGGGTTGTGGACAGATGGGAAAAACAATGCTTAATGTGAAAGTGAAATGTTTTTTACGCTTTTTACCATTTACTGTAATCGTGCATTGTTAGGCTAGCAAAATAAAAGGATTATCAACATTCATATGCTTCTCATATCTTTTGTTTTTGACATAAAATATCATGACAATTAAAATTACAGTTTAAATTAGACAGATGCCAACATAGACAGGTTGCCTCATCCTCAAAAACCATGAACATAACTACAGGTTCCCTTGGATAAGGATAAACATGGTTTGTTTTGACCACAATGTGTTTTGTGCAATAAATTATTGGCTGTTATGAATTTTATTCAATATCATTGCTAAGCATTTTGCATATTATGCAGTTCACGATAATATTAATACATTGAAATGTTTCATTTTTGTACAATTTGATAATGGGTTGGGTCACCACTTGATACCACTTGACTTGGTTGACCACTTGCCCAGTTATTGGCAGCTGCGTTCAACTGATTTGCATTTGAAGCTTCGTAATTGAACTTTCTTTTCATGTGGGTTGTTTGGATCTCATGGCCCAGAATTACTCCGCCTCCAGAATCCTCCTACACACCTTTAGCTCAACCTGCCACGTCTTCTCCACTCTTCTTTTTTCTCTGCGTTCTTTTCAAAGAACAAACATAATATCCCAAGAGATTTGGCAAGAGTTATTACTAATACATGCTAAACTTTTTAAGCGTTTTTTTTTTTTTAGGAGACATTTGAATTCATTTTTAAAACCTTTGGATGACAGTGAAACTATTGCATGTTATTTAAAGGTGGCGTTTTGATTTTCACACAGGGGAAATAAGGGATGTTTATGTCAATCAAGCCAGTACAAGGCAATATCACTTGATTTATTTATTTGATTTTTTTTTTATTGCATTCCCTTCGGTGTCCCCCTAAAGCTGTGATGTCTAGCTACTTTTACTGATTTTTATCAACCAAAGGATCCTTTTAAATGGAGTGGCTATAAATTATTTTCACCTCTGTGAAAGGCATTTGTTTTTGCAAAGTCCTTCACACTCTACCTACAAAACATTTGGTGAAATTGTGGCTTTAAAAGGGTTTCTTGAAGTGTCCTTCTTGTTTTAAGATTGTGATGCATTGACATCCTAGAAATTGGTCAGAATATCATGGAAATAAATATGTGATTCATAAAATAAGATAAATAAGAATCTTTTAAAGTGTATAAAATTAACTAGTTTTTTAATTTTCTGAAGAAAATGTGAGAGCTGCTTGCCTATGAATCTCCACAATGTGAGGTTATTGAGGGTGGTGGACAGGGTATTTCTACGTGGTTTCTAGCACATTGCTGTATGGTTTCTAGGGTGTTTTGGGTGTTTGCTAGGTGATTGCTTACTGGCCCAAATCAAAAGACCTAACCCCCAAGATATTTTGTAGCTAATGTGTGTGGTTATGTAACTTCATGGTGCTGTGGGGAATCAAACTCAAATAACTTAATTTAATTAACACCTTGTTTCTATAGGGCTAGTTATTCTGATTGTACCCATGACTACAACACTTTACTGAGTTGGGACTGTGCCTCTAGTGAATATATTTGTTTAGTACTGTACATAACAGATATTGTTCTTCTTTCACCCAGCTCTTAATGATTTAAGTCATTTTTTAAGAATATCTGAAGGCAAACCAGGCCAGTTTGTTTCCTAATACTGAACATCATTAGAACAGAATATGATATTCCTCCTCACCATGGCCCAGTTCAGATCTGGTATTAACATCCATCTTGGGTGATCCAATCACAAGTGGACAGCTGTGACAGATTGGCTTTCGCACCTGGCATTACTATTTGTCTCCTATGCATCTTCAGTTACAAATTCAGTTTAGATCAAGAGACCCTCCCCCCGAGGTCATTGTCTAAACTGAGTCACTGTTATTGTTGAGCAAACAGGAAGACTGAAACTGAAGGCGTGAGCAAATTAACTTGCTAATTTTTATTTTATTTTATTTATTTATTTTAGAAGTGTTCATGTTCATTGTTAAAGAATACCTGCTTATTTGCAGCCTTACTTAAAGTCCACCAAAGATTATGTAATTTCTGTTTGTGTTGTCAGAGACACATCAGGACACTTTTGCCATTCCGTAGCCATCTGCGTCCCTAACCCCCTCTTGATGTGGTTTGAGTGATCCGACCACAAAATGTCTGGAACCCCGTTCGCACCTGTATTAATTGTGATCGGATGTTAAAATAATAGCTTACCCAAAAATTATAATTCTTTAATCTTTTACTCACCCTTATGTGATCTTAAACTAGTATGACTTTCTTTCTTGCATGGAACAAACTTAGATATTTTGATGGAGATGTGATGTCTGTTTGTCCATACAATGCAAGTGAATGGTGAGTGACCAAAACTCTGAAGCTTCAAAAAGCATATAAAGGCAGCATAAAAGTAATCCATAAGACTCCAGTGGTTTAATTCATGTCTTTTGAAGAAATCTGAACAGTTTTGGGTTAGAAACAGACCAAACTGTAACTCCTTTTTCACTTTAAAACTTGACATCAGCATCACTTTGTTGATTATAATTTCAAGCTCGATTACAATTCCTAGCACTCTGCGCATGCATCATGTTTACTTGCATTGTTTGCCGAGGCTGAAAATTAAATAAAGTAAATATTAAAAAAAGAAGGGTCCATTAAATATCCACTAAATTCACATCAGCCATATCACGGGTTTCATGTCTTAAATGTAGCCTACAGTATGTGATTTTGGTGCGTTTATTATATTTGCTTGATTACTGCATATTCAGTTATTACTTGTATGCACTACAATATTTACAGGTAATTTCACTTCTACTGTCATTGACACAAATTACAAAAAGTAAATGTCTCGATTACGTATGCAACCTTGGTTCTCTGAGTGGGAACGAGATGCTGCGCATGAACGTTATGAGACACCGTCCAAGTGTCATGTGGTCTGAAGCCCTTATATAATCATGCCAATTTATTGGCTGATGATGCTTAAGCTACGCCCTTAGGGAGGTACGTCACGGGCTCCATGAAGGTGCTCGCTTTCACGTCATCAAGTTAGATTTTCTGCAAGAAGGCACGAGAATATGCAGTTACTAGAGAGTATGGCCAGCTATGCAGCTTCTCGTTCCCATTTAGGGAACCAAGGTTACGTACGTAACCGAGACGTTCCCTTTCACAGGAACTCAAGCTGCATATGAACGCTATGGGAATGCTAAACATTCATGCCATGCAAACAGTAGCTTCCAACTGTCTAAGCCTGTGTGGCAAGCATAGAGCAGCGCACAAGTGAGCTAAAGCATCTGAATAAAATAAATTATGGATTTACTCCTGTTCCAACAGAGAGAACCTGGGAAGCAGGAGTCAAAACCTCATCCAGATTATTAAAATCTAACAAATGTATGTGGAGAGGACTACCTTGCCGCCACACAAATGTCCTCCAAGGACGCTCCTCTAGCCAAAGCCCATGAGGATGCCATGCTCCTCATAGAATGGAATTCGATTATATGAAGGCAAATGTAAACCATGCACTTCATAACCACTCGAAATTGCATCAATAAGCCAATGAGACAGTCTTTGCTTGGACACTGAAACACCTCTTTTGCGGCCTCCAAAGCACACAAACAACTGCTCTGACTTACGCCATTGACTAGTACAGTCAACATAAACTCACAGCAAACTGGTCAAAGCATATGTAAAGTTGGCTTACTTTTGGCAACTGTTCTACAATCAGTGGCACAGTGGAAAGAGACCCCTGTGCCTTCGCTACTGCAGCCTATTGAATGAGAGTAAATAATGTTTTGCCTGTATTATATCCAGGCATGCATAAAAAAAACACCCTGAAATGTCTAATGCAGGGACGCTTATGGAATAAAACATCTTCCCTGACATGTTGAATGGGGAAGAATGTAGGGAGAATTAACTTTATTATATCTAGGCATGTATAAAACTCGCCCTGAAGTGTGTATACAGAAGGGACGCTCATGGAATAATACATCTTCCCTGGCATGTTAAATGTGGAAGATTGTAGGGAGAATTGCCCCAATTATGTCTAGGTATGTCCTGTATAAAAGCCACCCTGAAGTGTGTACACAGCAGGAATGTTCATTGATAAAACCTCTTCCCAGGCATTTTGAGCAGGGAAGAGTCTGTGAACATGGGGGATATTGGGAACAAGCTGGTCAGCCACAACGGCCCCAGCATTACTATGGGGGGACAGCGTGTGGTGCTTGTGAAAGTGTGTTTTGTGTACACTTGTGCTTGTTGAACATTGAATTCTGTTACGCATGCCTTGAGACCATTGGTCATGGAGACAGAGACTGAATTCGGGATGCAATCTCTCAATGTTCGCTCCCCAGTGCAAGCTGCAGGGGGAAAATGAACTATATTCTGGTTGTCGGCTTTCGAGGCGTGTACAACGGTGAACTCATCTCGATACTGACCGAAGGGTAAACAGAGGGAAAACAGATACGTTTATACAGTCCAGTTTCATTCACTGAATGGGGGCTCGCTCTTCATTACACACCAAGCATGTAAGGCTCATGTGTAAACCTATTTTTATAGTACATTGAGTTATATTATGCGTCCCCCGAGACCCTTGGTCATGGAGGCAGGGGCAAAACTCAAGCTGAAAATATTCAATGCTCGTTTGCCAGCACAAATTACGGGGTAAAGTCTGTTGTCTATCACCCTCACAAACAAAAGCATCGCCTTGACCAACTCGTTCCCCAGCACGAGCCATGGGGTGGAAATCGAGGGAAAGTCCAAACGGAGCCGGTGAACTAAAAAAAGGCACTCCTTAACGCAATGCGCTTGGTTGGACTGCAAAACTATCATGTGTAGACCCAACAGCTGTCTGAAAAGAGCAACATCCACGCCGCCATCGAAAAAATGTGAGTCGCTAGAAACAAACATGCGCTTAGACAATTCAAATCAAATCAAATCAAATCACTTTTATTGTCACACAACCATATACACAAGTGCAATAGTGTGTGAAATTCTTGGGTGCAGTTCCGAGCAACATAGTAGTCGTGACAGTGATGAGACATTTACCAATTTACAATAAACATCAGATTTACAACACAATTTAAAATCTAATATATACATAACTACACACAACACAATATACAAATAATAACATACAATGTACAGTATACAATACACACAATATAGAATACACATTATACAACAAAAAAGTATATATAGTATTAATAGAATGTACAGTATTGTACTGTATTGACATTCAGGCTGTCGGTTGATTGTAAGTTGCCAGTGTGTTGTTAAGAGAGAATATAATATAATAATAATATAATTTATGACAGTCTGGTGTGAGATACAAGAGTAAGAGTAATAAAGTGCAGTGCTGATGTATTTTGATCGTGGGAGATCAAGAGTTCAAAAGTCTGATTGCTTGGGGGAAGAAGCTATCATGAAGTCGGCTGATGCGGGTCCTGATGCTGTGATACCGCCTGCCTGATGGTAGCAGTGAGAACAGCCCATGGCTCAGGTGGCTGGAGTCTCTGATGATCCTCCGAGCTTTTTTTCACACACCGCCTGGTATATATGTCCTGGAGGGAGGGAAGCAAGGAAGAAGAGGTGCTGATGAGCCTTCTTCACAACGGCTTCAGTGTGGATGGACCATGTTAGTTCCTCAGTGATGTGGACACCCAGGAACTTGAAGCTGCTGACTCTCTCCACTGGTGCTCCATTAATGGTGATGGGACTGTGTTCTCTATCTCTTCTCCTGAAGTCCACCACAAGCTCCTTTGTCTTACTGATGTTGAGGGAGAGGTTGTGCTCCTGACACCAGTGTGTCAGAGTGTGCACCTCCTCTCTGTAGGCTGTTTCATCATTGTTCGTGATCAGACCTACCACCATCGTATCATCAACTTAATGGTGGCATTGGAGCTGTATGTTGCCACACAGTCATGTGTGTACAGGGAATAAAGGAGTGGGCTGAGAAAACAGCCCTGCGGGGCTCCAGTGTTGAGGGTCAGTGATGAGGAGATGTTGCTGCCCATTCTAACCACCTGGCATCTGCTTGACAGGAAGTCCAGGATCCAGCTGCACAGCGAGCTGTTTAAGCCCAGAGCCCGGAGTTTCTCATCTAGCTTGGAGGGCACTATGATGTTGAATGCTGAGCTGTAGTCTACAAACAATATTCTCACATAAGTGTTCTTTTTTTCCAGGTGGGAGAGAGTAGTGTGTATTGTAGATGCAATGGCATCATCAGTGGAGCGGTTGTTGCGGTAAGCAAACTGCAATGGGTCTAGTGAGGGAGGCAGCACAGAGCAGATGTAATCTCTGATTAGTCTCTCAAAGCATTTGTTGATGATGGGGGTCAGAGCAACAGGATGCCAGTCATTTAAGCAAGTGATTTTGGATTGCTTTGGAACAGGCACAATGGTGGACATTTTAAAGCATGTGGAGACTACAGACTAAGAGAGGGAAATGTTGAAAATGTCCGTAAAAATACCAGCCAGTTGGTTCGTGCACGCTTTGATGACGTGGCCCGGAATGCCGTCTGGACCCGCGGCTTTGCGGATATTCACCCATCAGAAGGATCGGGTTACATCCGCTACAGAGACAGAGAGTGAACTAACCTCTGTAGCTTCGACCGCGAGAGCTCTCTCCGCGAGGGTGGTGTTATTTCCCTCAAAACAAGCATAAAAAGTATTTAGCTCATCCAGGAGAGAGGCAGCGGTGTTCACGGTGGAGTTTTTATTCCCTTTAAAGTCCGTGATGATATTAATTCCCTGCCACATGCTTCTAGAGTTGGTGGTGTTAAACTGTCCTTCAATCTTGTTCCTGTACTGACGTTTTGCTGTTCTGTTCTGGGCATAACGTTCTGAGT
The DNA here is from genome assembly GCF_019703515.2 of Myxocyprinus asiaticus. Lineage (NCBI taxonomy): Eukaryota > Metazoa > Chordata > Actinopteri > Cypriniformes > Catostomidae > Myxocyprinus > Myxocyprinus asiaticus. The sequence continues at coordinate 9,652,006 of NC_059370.1, read as the reverse complement.
GTGGGTGCTTCCTGTTTCAGTTTCTGCCTGTAAGCGGGCAGAAGCAGAATGGAAGAGTTGTCCGATTTACCAAATGGTGGGCGGGGGAGGGACTTGTAGCCGTCCCGGAAGGGAGAGTAGCAATGGTCCATGTGATCCAAAACCCGCGGTCCAAAACCCGGTCCCCTTGTGTGTTGAAACTGATGTGTTGGTGGTATTTTGGTGCAACTGATTTGAAACTGGCTTTATTAAAGTATCCGGTCACAATGAACGCGGCCTCAGGGTGTGTGGTTTCCTGCTTGCTTATAATCCCGTACAGTTTCTTAAGTGCCCGGTCTGTGTCGGCTTGTTGCGGGATGTACACAGCAGTGATAATGACCGCTGTGAATTCCCTCGGTAGCCAGAATGGTTGACACAGAAGAATGAGAAATTCCAGATCAGGAGAGCAGAAAGATTTGATAGAATGTACGTTCCTCTGATCACACCAGGATTTGTTGATCATAAAACATACACCACCACCTCTGCTTTTACCTGAGAGGTCTTTCGCTCTGTCCGCTCGGTGCACGGAGAACCCCGCGGGTTCAATGGCTGAATCTGGAATCTCAGCAGACATCCAAGTTTCCGTAAGGCAGATAATGCAGCAGTCCCTCATCTCTGGTTGGAAAGAGATCCGCGCTCTCAGCTCGCAGAGCTTGTTATCCAGAGACTGAACATTTGCTAGTAGAATACTGGGTAGCGGGGGTCGATTTGCGCGACGTCTTACTCTGATGAGAACGCCGGCTCTGTTTCCCCTTTTCCTTTTGCGTTTTCGCTACAGCCGGGCAGCCCAGGCAAAGGGCTCCGCTGGTGTGTTTGTAAACAGCGGGTCGGCATTGAGGAATTTGAAGTCCGGTTTACGGTGTGTAATTGCTGAACCAATGTCCAAAAGTGTTTGTCTGTCGTAGACAATAAGGCAGACAACATCCAATACAAAAAACATAAGAATTGTAAACAAAACAAACAAAACACTACAATGTTGTGTCGGATCTCGCAACGCAGCAGCCATACTCTGCGCCATCTTGAGTCCAAAAAAGATCTTGACAATTCATGCACTGAAGAACAGAAAATCTGACTCGATGGCGCAAAAGCGAGCACCTTTATGGAGCCCCTGTCATAGCTCCCTAGGAGCATTGTTTAAGCGCCATATATAAAGGCTTCAGACCACGTGACACTCGGACAGTGTCCCATAGGGTTCATCCACAGCTCGAGTTCCTATGAAAGGGAGCTATGGTTATTTGTGTTTTCATTGCAAAAATGCCTCAAATGACATAGCAATTTTTAAGAAAAGCAAATTTAGTCATTTTGGTCTGCAAAAATCAGAAAAAAGTGCCGTGAAATCCTGATGGGACTGAATAATGACCTTGTAGGGACCAGTTGGCTAAAAGTAATACAAAGAGTGTATTTGAGGTTAGTTTTGAGTAAAACATAATTTGTTTGCAGATGCCAATTGATTGATATTTTGTTATCCATTGCAATGAAATAAATCCATTTTATGTGTGACTTCAGTGTAGAAAAGAGTCCAAGGACTCTTTGGGGCTGTTGTAGGTCTAACAAAATATAATCTATAAAATTTTTCATGTCTGCTTCCTGACATAAGACAATGAAAAACATTGGATGAAAACGTAAGACGATGAAAAACACTGGAAGTGAATACACAGGTAAACATAACAATATGTTGAGATGTTTATCAGTATACCTGCCACTCTTTGTACATCCATGACATATGGAATGCTGACAATCCAGGTTTGGGAGGGGGAGGGGTGGGGCTGTTATTCCATCACTCTCTCACCTTTCGTACAATCCTTTCTTTCTTCTCTCCCAGCATCCCTCTCTCTTTCACTCGCTGGGTCCCTCAGCCACTCACAGGCCAGATGGCTCAGTCAGCTGCGCTTTCTTCTCAACTACATATTAATGCATTTGTCTCTATTCAGCTTCCTATGTCATCTCTAATACCTCCTTGGATTTCCATCAATGGATGTTGGGTGGATCAAAGGCAGTTCATGCATGAGAAGGCACATGGGGAGAGCACATTTAAAAAAAAAAAAAAAATTATTTATTTTTTTTTGAGTTGCTTTTGTTTTGAAAGCTTTTATGCTGACATTATCTAAACTTACCTAAACCTAGTTACCTAAAGTCCTCTGCAAAAGCAATTTTTAGGTCTTCATGCTCATTCACAGCATATATCATACAATAAAGCCTGATGACCATTAAACCATACTGAACTTTATGTACATAGGTTTCTAATGTTGGAAACTCCTCCAGTCACCCTTTTTAGTCATGTTGTTATAGCCATATATCAATTATTATAATGCATTTGTAAATTAGTTATTAGTCATTAATAAACCCCGTCAAAAGCCCTAATGAAGGGACCATTAATGTAAATGATACCCAAACAGTTACAGAATTTTTCATTTTTCATTCAGTTTGTTTAAAAATGTACTGGCAGTCCAATCAAAAGACAATTGTGTAATAATAACATGCTGTATATTGCAGAAATAGTATTTGTATTTTAGTATACTATTCTGAACACTGCCAAGGAGAACTGTAAATAACACAAGTCAGGAAATGAATGTTTAAGAGAGGAAATTAGGTCAAAGGTTATGGTGTAAGTAATTCAGCCCTTCAGTCACTTGTCCCATCTCTTGACCCTGGCTTGCACAAGAATACAAACCATAATTTCTCTGTACAAATGTTAGAAATAGTTTATTATTTATTTATTTATTTATTTATTTTTTAGCAGGAATACATTAAAATTGATGGTGTCTTTTTAAAAGTACACTTGAATTACTTGTACACCAGATTCTCATCAGGGAGAACCAAATATTCAAAGCAGTAAAAATGTGTCACATTTAAATATTCATCGTTAAATATGCAAAGATATTCATGCAGAATTCACACCTGCAAAAAGCACACTGTGCTGCAAAAAATCAGTGAACAGGAGTACATTGAGACTAAAACAGTGTCTTCACCAGAAAAACACTGCGGGTGGAATACAAAATGAATGCCGATTATTTGATCTGTTTTCACAACCTCCATCATAGATTATTTTTAAAGATGTTTAGGAATATGCAAATATGTCATTGCATATTCTCTTAGAACAGTTTGTGCCGGTGTCATTCTCAGATGTTGTTTGGATCAGAGAGAGAAAATTGTAGACAAAAGTCTCATTCACATAAATAAGAAAAAAACAATTCTCTTTTCCCAAGAGAATGTTGAAGAATTATAAAATTTAAGTGTAACAATAATTTAGAACTTTTGTTATAAACTCCATGGGTGGTTCAACCGTCAGTGAATATTTGGATATTAAAACAGGTCTGTTGAATGCTTGAATGTTGAATGTTCTAAGGTGTGCAATTATTTTCCAGTAAACACACGGCTATGAAGTAGTTCCAGGTCTTGACCTCATGATGGTTCCACATCACTTCGCCAAATTATTTAAGTTATTTCAAAGAGCAATACAGGCTACCACAGAAAAATAACCAATTAATACAAAGACATTGGTTAAAGTAAATTGGTTAAGAATGTCAAACAATCTCTATAATATCCTAAGTTTATTTAAATTTCAGTTGAAAAGCACACTTGCGTTCCCTCTCTCTCTCTCTTTCGCTCTCGTCTCACCCACCCACACACACACACACACACACACACACATAGATGCCCGAGTCGTGACCATCAAACCGAGCCGCACTCCAAGACTTGATCAATACATCAGTTTCTATATTATCCAAAATAAACTTTATATGTGCAACTTTTAATGTTTTAATGCATTTTGCCCTAATCAGCCTCACATAGCTATAGTGGAAAGCACCATCGGCTCCCCCTACCCCTTTCTTTCGCTCTCACACAAACTCTCTTGGGAGCAAAGTCAGCGCACCCCCGTGATTCAGTGGGATTGTAAACAGTTGTTTAGCAGTGGAACAGCTGTACAAGAATGGCGACACTTGCTGCTGCTGAGATATACACTTAAACTTACATCTTGGCAATTTGAAGCGATGTTATTCCTGACGAGAACCACTTTAAACACAGGTAATTCCACTTGCGATATCTCTCAGTTTCTCTCTTTCTCTTGCACACAGACACACACATGTTGGTGCAGCTATCATTATGAGGACTCTCCACAGACATAATGATTTTTATACTTTACAAACTATAGATTCTATCCCCTAACCCTACCCTTAAACCTAACCCTCACAAAAAACGTTCTGCATTTATACATTTTCATTAAAACATCATTTAGTATGCTTTTTAAGCGATTTGAATTATGGGGACACTAGAAATGTCCTCATAAACCACATTTATAGCATAATACCCTTGTAATTACCAGTTTGCAACCTAAAAAAAAGTCCTCCTAAACCACTTAAAACCTGCACACACACACACAACCACACAAACACACATATATGAACGCACTATTTTGTAACTCCAATGCTGAAAAGCAGCACATCGTTCGTCGCTAGTTCTAAAGTGATGTTTTCGAACAAGCAATGAAGACTAGAGGTTTATCAAAGCAAGAAGAATGTAGTTCCAGTCACAAGACCCCCCCCCCCCACCCCCAAATAAAAAATTTGTTCATGATTTACTTACCTTTCAGCCATCCCAGATGTGTATGACTTCCTTCTTCAGCATAACAAAAATGATGATTATAAACCCATTTCAGCTCTGTTTGTCCATACAATGCAATGGGTGCCATCAGGCTGCTGGTTGTTTGATGGTCCAAAAGGCATATTTAGGCAGCATAAAGTAATCAACATGACTCCAGTCGATCAATTAATGTCTTAATGTTTTAAAAACGTTTTATTTGTCAGTTTGTTTCTTACACAAACCTATCGATTTGCTTCAGAAGTTCATTAATTGAGTGACTGGAGTTTTGTGGATTACTTTTATGCTGCCCAGTGGTTAATAATCAGGGTCAATTTTCTCAGTCTCACTTAATGAGAACAATTAATTAGAGACAAGTTCAAACGTCAGCAAAACAAACATCAGTATCTTACAATTACCAACAGTTCACAAACATCAGTGAATCACATGAATGAAACAGTGTCACAATTTAGGTAAAAACATTTTAAATAGCAGATATCAGACACAGGTCAAAGTCAAACAAATACAAACACAGACACAAAGGTAAACGTTATCCCAAAATAGAACGGTTGGACATCAAAATCCAACTTAAGACCCTTAGGATACAAAGTGTTAAGTGTATAAATATAGCAGTCCTCTCTTTTTAATAAAATAAAATAAAAATATTATTTGAGTTATTTTATTGAATTTATTTATTTTAACATCACCTCTTCTGGGTGATTTGACATGTTCAATTCCAATGTATCTAAGAGTTGAAAGATTATGTTTTTTCAAATGAAAATGAACTGCCATAGGATTCTTTTGATCATTTGTACGTATACTACTTCAATGTTCCGGAATCCTTGTTTTTAGAGCACGTTGTGTTTTTCCAATATAGGCTAATCCACAAGGGCACTTAATCATGTAAACAACGTTCTTCATAGTACAAGTGATGACACCCTTGATTTTAAATTCTTTACCTGAATGAGGATGGGAAAAACATTAGTTTTAACGGTAAAGTTACATTGGGGACAGTGACCACGACTATAATTGCCAAATGGGATTGATGACAAAAAAATTAGTGGGCCACTCCATAGGGAAATCAGCTCTCACAACAAGATTATGAATATTAGGGGGACATTTAAATACAAATCTAGGTGACTCTTTAAAAACATCACGAAGAACAGGATCTGAATTTAAAATGTACCAGTGCTTGTTGACAATCTTCTTTAAGTCTGTACAAATAGGGGAGTATTTGAACGAGCAAACAACTTTATTTTCTTCAAATTTAACCCGTTTAGTGGTTAAGCATGCCTCCTGATTTTTATTTTCAATTCTCCTAACAGCAGAATGTATCCAATTTCCGTTATAACCTCTCTCTCTAAATCTTTTGTTAAGTCAGTTCTTTGTTGTGTGTACGACTCATTAGAGCTACAAATACGATGTATCCGATTAAATTTACTAATAGGCAAACTACGCTTCTACTATAACTTTGTCTATGTAGGAGTGTATTGCGATCAGTAGGTTTTCTGTATTGATCTGTAGTATTCTTATTGCCATCTCTAATCATCAAAATATCAAGTAAATTAATTTGGGACGAGTCAAAATTGACAGAAAAATCAAAGATGTTCATCACCTGCATTAAGAAAACGCTGAAACTGTAACAGTTAATTTTCAGTACCAGACCACAACACAAGAATGTCGTCGATGTATCTACGCCAGAGTCTTATGTGTGAAAAGAACGGATTCTGAGAACAATTGAAAATGTGTTTTTGTTCAAAGAAACCCACACACAAATTGGCATAATTTGGAGTCATAGTGCTTCCCATGACTGTACCTTTAGTTTGTAGAAAAAAGTCATCTTTGTATCTAATTTTTATTTTTTATTTTTATTTTTATTTTTTTAGCACCAAATTGGTTAATGTTTTTATACAATCAATACCCAGTCTTTTGTTTTGATGTGGATCTCTTAAAAAAGCATCAATAGCTTCAATGCCTCCCTTGTGTGGTATGTAAAGAGACTAATCAAAGGTGACAAATAATATATTATCAGATAATTCAATAGTTTTCAAGATCTTAATCATATCAATTGAATCCTTTACAAAAGAGGGTAATGAAGACACAACAGGTTTTAAAAAGTAATCAACAAAGGTTGAAATGTAGAGATAATGGGTCTTCCTGGAGGCTTTTCAAGATTTTTATGTATTTTTGGAAGTATATAAATAACTGGGGTAATTGGGTGATCGACCTTCATAAAAGTAAACTCCTGTTTTGTGATCTCACCTGAATCCAAACAATGTTGCAAGTATTCATGAATCTCAGTCATAAAAACTTTAATGGGATCAGAATTAAATTTTTGAAGAAGACATTGTCACTCAATTGTTGTTTCACTTCTAGATCATAATCAGAAAAATTCATAACTACAATAGAGCCACCCATATCTGCTTGTTTAACTATAACAGTTTTATAATTGTTTATTTCCAGTAAAGCTTTTGTATGATCTATAGTCAGGTTGTTATGTACCTTGTACCCACGTTTGTTGGAAAACACATTTGAACTTGTCTCTAATTAATTGTTCTCATTAAGTGAGATTGAGTGATCATGAGATAATTGATAAGGGTGTAAATCAGACATTGTATCATGATACGATCTTATATCGATTCTCTTGGCCTGCGATTAGATATTTGCCGATACTTCAAAGATTGCCGCGTTCAATTTAGATTTGACACGATTCAGGGCCCTGCGATCGATATTCCAATATTATGTGGCTATTTTACACAATCAATTAAATTAGTTTTGCCCTCAAATGCAACCAAAATATAATTATTGTATTTTATTGAGCTCTCTAAAAAGTGCAAATTTAGTATCCACATTGGAACATCCACAACAAAATAAGGTACTTCAGATGTTGAAAAAAATTATACAGATAATAATATAAGAAATAACGTCACACACAAGTGATCATCAATTGTTTGATTACAGCTTATTTTTCAGTTTAATCCAATTCAAAGTAATTACATACCCATTACTTGTTTCCAACTATCTGTGCTATCCGTAGTTTTCTTGGCTACAACTTTCACAATTGTAATGAAAAATTCTGTTACAGTAACTGGGATAAATGTTAGTAAGGGTGTTGATGTGTAGATGTGTAAAGTCTTATAACTGATGCTGGAGCTGAGCAGGTGTTTCTCTTTCCCTCATTAGTGCTGTTCAGAATGTGGGCATTGTCAAGTTTTTTCACATAGTTGAACTGCTCCATGGTACTTTTAAATAGCAAATTCTCATGTAAAATTCAAATGCGCACATATCGATGGAAGCCCAATTTAATCGCGCATGTGAGCCACTCTGCGTTTGTCACGAGAGCTCACATTTTAAGGAGCGCCCGGTTGACGTGCTCACACTGATCCTGTCAATGGAGCTTGCATTTCGTGGGACGCACGTGCACAGATAACAGAGCACAATTTGGCTTCAAAGACCCTGCGCACGTCCTGTCCAACATGAAAAGCGTATTTAGCGCTCATAAAGTGAAATTAATTATATAAGGTTGCTTCATCCCCTGACAGAAATGCGTACGGACTTGGCTGACATGAGAATATTTAAATAAAGGTACATCTTAAAACAAAAATCTATATCGATATTTACATGTTGTATCGATAACATTGGATCGTTGGTTATTGGATCGATGCATCGATCCAGATTGATGAATCGTTAAACCCTAATAATTGACCCTGATTATCAACAGGTGGACAATAACTCAACAGTCCATTGTCAGTTATTCCTTACTTTAACAAAATTATGCAACTAATCATGCCCCTGGACCATAATAAGTAATGTTTACCCTGTTTTTATGAGTCTCAGCAGGGAACAGTAAGCGCAACTCAAGCTGAACACGCAACGCGCAGCTGTACAGACAACAAATCACACCCACTAACAGCAGAGTGTAAAAGATGAGAATGTGTTCTTGCGTTCAAACACAGCTGGATGGAGCGTAACTCTGAATGTAGGGTTTGATGTGTTTTTCTAAGTTTTAAATTATGTTTAACTTGACACAGTGTCCTTAAAATGCTGTGTTTATGATGCAACATGACCTTGTCATGCTCCAAAGGCATCCGTGTGCCCAATATGGTCACACTGGAAGTCGGCATGTTGTTTCCGAGAGTTCTGGTACCCTTGAATTTTTGCATTGGCTCCATTGTGTTTTCCTTCCCTTTTGGCGCTACCGGAAGTGTGTTGCATCAGCAGCTTGAGAGTCCCGGATTCGGATCCCTCGTTGAAACCAGGAAGTAATCGTATTCACGTAATCGGTGACTACCGCAATTTTGATGTTGGATTTTACCCTCTAACATCACATTTTTATTCCACTGATGGTTAGGTTTAGATTTGTGGTTTGGGTTGTGGGGTACATTTTATAAAATTGTAGCAAATTAGCTCAAAAGGGAAATATGAATAATTAATCATAACTCATTATAATTAATTATAAATATTTGGATCAGTTAACAGAATTAACTTGACATAGCTGAATTAATATTTCAATCAATTAATCTGTTCGTCCAGCGAACACTCAGTATTGATCGTCTATCAACTCTCAGAAAGGATATTTTTCGTGGCCACAGAAAAATAACTCTTTCTTAGCGTGTAGCTGTGATCAAATCGTTAAACTGTCACTGATTTACAAGCAGACAAGTATCAAATCGCAAGAATGTACACAAAAGCTTTATTTAACTAAATCATGAACACATAACTAATCTAAACAAACACATACACACAAATCACGCATACATAGGAAATGGAAAAGTGAAAGTGAATGAAACACAGCTTATACCAAAACTCTGTTTATTTAGTTAATTTTACGATACTTGCAATGCCTTGGCTGTTGAGAGAGCGCCCAGATGCAGTCTCAGGAGAAAGTCTTGATGGTTCCTTGAGTCGATTGTGTTGAAACTGCAATCAATTTCTTCCGCATTGAATGAAGAAATGATGATGAACTTGCGGTGTTAGTTTGACTCTGTTATGGTCGAGGAAGTTACGCATGGCTTGATGTTTTGAGGCCTGCCGGCCTGCGACCTCGTGGTCGGACTGGGTGTTTCCGGTCCCACACGAACAGCAACCAGGAGAAGAAGGAAGAGCGAGGGAGGTCACTCTGACAGTGCCCTTTAACTCCTGAGGGAGGTCACTCCTCTCGAGTTTGGCTTGACCAATGAGAAAGGTACAATTTTCCAGCGGGAAAATTTCCTTTGTTTGGAAGCTGACTCATTTGCATGATTGGAGTATGCTGGCAGTTTGTGCCCCTTTATGCTCTGATTAAAATAACAAGCATACAATGCATGCTATAAGGAGGCGTTATACACCAATGTGCAGGGCGTCACGCAAGGATTAATTTGATAGGAAGCATGATACCAATAATTTTACATTATCTAGTGGTTCTGTCATAAAGCATGCATAAAGCGGTATACAGTACAAAAGACACTATACGAGCCAATAATAATCATACACACAATGTCCTGGGGATATGCATGTTCATTTATAGAACAGTTTGTCTATAAATTAATGAAGAAAAGTCTGTTTTATGGGCTTTATGTGTCTTTCCTATAGGGGAATGGAGTGAGTTACTCTCCCCACATTCCTTTGCTTTTGCATGTGGCTTCCTTCCCCCACCTGGAATGAGGCCCACTGGTTGCTGGACCAGTGTCAGTAAGGGGGAGTAAAAGCTGATAATGATCAATGGTAGAGCAGACATCTCAGAGTCTGCTTGGGCCTACTTGGACCTTTGTTTGTTACGGTCTTGAGACGTCTGTTATTATTAAATAATGAATAATTGTGTGTCTGATTGGTCCAAATGCTACAAAATATACATTCCTCTTCACTGTATTACAGCCTGTACAGCTGAAAACAACTCGCTTCACAACTCGTTTTTGCCGCCCCTCTGTGGACATTTCACCCAGAAAATGTAGCTCACATGTGCCCATATGTTCAACTACACTTACCGCTTTGGCCACTGGGGGCAGTATTATGCATTTCGGTAAGCACAGATTGATTTTAGCTAAAGAAAAGTCAACCCACTGTTTCCAATTTCACTGTGAGATCAGTCTGGTCTGACTGATGTACACTGACACTTCCTCAGAAATGACCATAATAAGTCTACCTCTGACAAATCGACACATTCAATTGCAAAATGGATTACTGTGGACTGTAGGCCAATGATAGGCTTATGTTCAATGATATGGAAATAATATATTGCCTTCTAAAGCCACTTTTTGTATTGTCTATTCAATGCTTTACTCATCTGCCACAATAATGTAATGCATTTTAATTATCTGAATTATTGTATATTATATTTAAAATTAATAAAAGCATATTTTATCATAATTGATTTAGTTATTCTTGGGGGACTTTCTCTGCAATAAATAAATAAATATATATATTTGTGATTAATTCAGATTTTGTGATTAATTAATCAGCACATCATATCATTAATTTGATTAAACATTTTAAATGATTGACAGCCCCAGTTGAAATGTTTCCTGCAAAGTTTAATTTCTATGAAGAAAATCTTTAAAGTGATAATATACAACGAAATACATAAAATGTATGATTACTTTTGAATTACTTTTGGATTACTTTCAACCTAATTCTATTTTATTTTATGTCACATGCATTTGAGTAGGATAAACATTTTAACATGAAAATATATTCCATTGTTTATTACTAACAAAAAGAGCTTTTTATGATTTTTTTTTAAAGTGCATTAAACATTGCATGAATTAAAGGTGCTATATGTAATATTTTTACTGTACTAAATCATAAAATGTCCATAATATGTCATTAGAGAATTAGGAAACATGCTAAGTTGAAATACTGGCTTCTCCGATAACAATGCTACAGCCAGTATATTCTACTTTGAAGTTTGCATTCTGGACGAATTTCTGTTTATGTTTTGGCCTGTGTGATCCCGCCCATTGCCCACTCACCAATAGTATTTCGACAGCGCCAGGTTGCCATATTTGAACAAGTTTGCAGGCAAACAACACTGCGTGCTGCAACCATGGAAGCCAGCAAACGAACTGGATCAGAGATAACAGATTCCATCCGACCTAAAAAGCCTCGCCATCCGTCTTAAAAACCACCATGACCAGAGGCGTAGTAAAACGAGGATAAATATTGGAGATGCCTTTGGAAGATGGAGACAGCTTAAATCCCAGAAATCCTTTAAAACGGATGCTGAGATGGCTAATTTACGTGTTAACATTCTGGCAACCCACATGAGCTTCGAGTCTGGGGCGGGGCAGACAACTCTCCAATATTTAGAATTTGGACTGCAGTACCCATTTCAAACACTTGTTGTCAATCTTACATGTAGCACCTTTAAATAAACATTAAATTAACAGCAATGACAGTGCATGGCCAAAGTTTAATTCAAAACACTGAGACATCAAGTTCATTTTAAGTGCATAAAACAATAGCAACATTAAGAACATTAATGACCGAGTTCCACACTACCCCTCTCTTTCGAAAACACTCAAAGACTTACCAAACATATATCAGAGGTCTGCTGATTTAGAATGAAAAAGATTGAAAAAAGAGAATGATTAGGATGATCAATAAATTATCAACAATTTACTGCCATTGCCTTGTTAATATGTAATCATATAATTTATCAAAAAGTAACTGCAGTCTTATTACGAGTATTTAAAAATGTAATTTTATCCAATTACAAGTACTTGATTTTTGTAATCTGATTACGTTATCCAGATAACATGTAATCCATTACTACCCAGCACTGTTTATTACATCTGAATAGACCAAAGTCAAAACAGGCACTTCTAATTTCTTTGTTGTTGTCTGCCAAATGGAATGCTGTGCCATAATTTAAATGAGCTTTTACTTTGTGGCAGAATAACAAACAGTATGTGAAGACTTTATACAGAAAAGTTTAAAAATGTGGATATTGAGACTGATTTATAAAACAGAACTGCAGCTCTACATGATTTTATTTGATTTGTGACAAAAATGACAAGGTAATATGAAAACATACAGGCTTAAGCCCCAGAAACCCTCTCCTACAGCTGCCCATTATAAACTCATTTTTATTTTTTTCTCAAAATGAAGCACTATAATTATACCTGGTTAAAATCTTCTTATTAATCAATAAATATGATTTTTTGTAGTGCCTTCAAACCACAAAAAGAGCTTTACAGCTTCACTACCAGCTGTTTTATCATCACTTATTTGCAACATCATTTGCAAGTAGAAAATCTATCAGTAAACAATTTTTCATAAGGCAGCATCGACAGGTGTCAAATGACACAAATAACATCAGATGCTAATCAACCAAACCTAGTCTATAGTAAATTATTCAGCGAAACATAGAGAATTAAAATGTTGCTGTCTACTGCCTACATAGGCAGCTGAAACGAACCTAACCGAAATTAAACCAACTGGAACACTCTACATAGACAGCAACTCTGTACGTCATTAAAAATAGAGCTTTAAATGCATTCTGAGATTGGATTCTCTGCAAGGATACATGCAAAGCTTCCTTCAAATTTGTCTACATCCAAATTCCTGTTCTTTTAGAGTATGTACTGGATTCAATCAATAACTTTTTCTTATACCGTTAATAAAGTACATGCTGGTGTACAGTGTGAAATTAATACATTCCTGTACATACTTCATTTATGAACTTGGGCATTGTCCTTAGACACGTACATTCTTGTATCTATAATGCATTAACAATAACTGCAAAAAAATGACCATTAATTTAAAACAAGTGCAATTTAACCACAAGGAACAAATTTCTTGGTACCTATAGCACTCACAATTGAAAAGAGCTGTCCGACTCAAGCCTGTCCTCCAAAGTTTTGAATCTGTTGGCTCTTTAGCTTCGATTAGCATTTTGTTATATCATATATATGTTAAATATTAAGTGTCCAGCAGATTCACACTTAAGAATCTAAATAAATGCAGTATGTCAGCCAGGTATACTTCACCTACTGTTTCATGAATATTAAGTATTAGAACATCCTACTTTTTTGACATATTGCTTTTTGCATACTATAAAGTAGGGAAGTATGCATATTGACAAGCTCCATCTAAGGGGCCGTTCACACCTAACACGTTTTTGCAACTATTTGCGCCTCTTTTTCCAGTTGTGTTTCTATGTAAACATGTGGTAGAAGGACGTTTTTGACCTTTGCTCTACGTCTCTGTTGTTTCAGCATCTTGCGCAGTATTGCTGCATTTCTTAGATGCCATGTCAAGTTAAAAAGAACTTAAAACGTAAACATGCACCTCGATAAAGCTGTGTTCTGTTATATTCCTTACACATCTAGCAGTTTTAGTGCAATTAGCGCAATGCAATGTTTTAGCAATCTAATGTGCATTATTAACTTAAATTTAAAGAATATTCAAATTTTCAAATTTTTATTTGACAGCCTTAAAACTAGTATAAAGAATGCACCAGTTTGTGGGTATTCCCACACTCCCATGAATGCATTAAATGAAACATATTTGAAAAAATAATTTCTACACATATTCCCCAGGGTTTACTGTGGGTCTGTGTGTGTGTGTTATTGCCCAAATCATAATGAGCTGTGACTTCAGCTAATAACCTTATCAAGCCCATCTCTCCAGCCACTGCAGATGAAGACACAAACCCTCTCTAATCCACGCTGACCACTAATTTATCCCCCTGGTGGGAGGGTTATGGGTAGTGAGGTGAGATGTGCAGGTTTAGAGCCATGAAGGTTTTAATTCAAGACCAGTCTTCATGACTTCCAGACAGATGAATTGGATGCTAGTTAAGGAACATGCAATAAACATGAAGTGATTGTTTGTTTATTTCCACTGCTGTTCATATCAAGCTTATATATCTGAGATTGGATCAGCTAATGAAACCTATACAATACCCTCTGACCATTGCAGTTACACAACAGAGAACCAAAACATCTTATTGATTTATTTATCTATACTGGCATGGAGGACTTGCGAGGGCAGAAATCAGTTCCATCTCACCAGATCCATAATAATATTGTTTGATATAGAGAGCACAAAGTTTGGGTTTGTGCCATTGTAAAAAAAAATATATATATATATATATATATATATATATATATATATATATATATACGTATATATATATATTTTACCATGTCAGTATTTTATGCATTTAACACATGCTTAAATCACTCAAAGCATTTTATGCATTTCTAACCAGGCTTTAAGGACATGTACAACAGTTTAAAACAATAGAATTCTCATATTTTTACATATAACACGTATTACACTTATTTGGAAAACACTCTGGGCTATAAATCATTAAATAAGATATGATTAATACTAAATTTACATACCCAGTTCTTGCACGTGTGTACAAACGTTGTCAAAGTCCACACATGCAATCCATAAGCATCCTTAAAAAATGATCCATAACAAACACTCAATTTTAAAGAGTACTGAAAAATAATACTCAAGTAAAAGTACTGTTACTTCTTAAAAAATGTAGTTTGAGCAGAGTAAAGGTACCTGTTCTAAAAACTACTCAAGTAAGAGTAAAAGAGTAGCTCATTTAAAAGTACTCATGAGTAGTGAGTATTGAGTACTGAGTTGTGAAAGCTATGCCCCTTTATAATTAAAAACTCTATGCTCCAATTTAAAAATGTAGCACACATACCGTAATTTACATTCCCTTTTATGGCTGTTTGCCAGAAAGAAT
Organism: Myxocyprinus asiaticus; assembly: GCF_019703515.2. NCBI lineage: Eukaryota > Metazoa > Chordata > Actinopteri > Cypriniformes > Catostomidae > Myxocyprinus > Myxocyprinus asiaticus. Next base: position 9,636,720 of record NC_059370.1, on the reverse strand, counting down.
AAAAAATATAGGTATTTTATAGGTGTTTGAGACTGACAACTTTTAAAATACATCACTTATCTATTATACTGTAAACACTACATGAATCTGAAGGAAAAAATCAAAAATAAAAGGGCGACATGATTACATATATGAAAAGATGAAAAAGTTATTTTCAGTACAATGATCCCCATTTTATATCATAATGTATGAAACAATTACATTAAAATCAGTTTATGTGTAATGTCTAAATTTCCCTTAATGTCGACAGAGAGAGTTACTGTTGTGCATAAAACATGTTCAAAACAATGCAAGGAATTAAAAAAAATAAAAATAAAAATCCCACTAAAAAAGCAGGGTCACTTGGCACGTCATGTCCCGCACAATAGAGGGAGTAGAGCAGTTGTTTGGTACAGGGGCCACATTGGGCTTCAAAGGAATAATTTACACAAAAATGAAAATTCTCTCATTATTTAGTCACTCTTATGCCATCCCAGATGTGTATGACTTTCTTTCTTCAGCGAACACAAATTAAGATTTATAGAAGAATATTTCGGCTCTATTGGTCAATACAATGTAAGTGAATGGGTGACAAAATTTTGAAGCTCCAAAAATCACACAAGTCAGCATAAAAGTAGCCGAATCCATGTGACTCCAGTTATTAAATCCATGTCTTTAGAAGAGATATGACAGGTTGGGTGAGAAACAGATCAATATTTAAGTCAATTTTTACTATAAATTCTCCTCCCTCAGGGGCAGACTGGCCATCGGGAGAACCAGAAACCGGCCACAAAATGGTGCCGCGATATGCCGAATGGGGCAGTGATATACAGAAAAGGACAGCGACCCCCATCCCCCCCCCCTCCCTGCTCAGTCAATCTCCACTTTAACTTTCACTTTCATCTTCTTTTCTTTTTGGTGATTCACATTCTTCATGCATATCGCCATCTACTGGGCAGGAAGAAGAATTTCTAGCAAAAATGGACTTAAATATTGATCTTTTTCTCACCCACACCTATCATATTTCTTCTGAAGACATGGATTTAACCACTGGAGTCATATGGATTACTTTTGTGCTGCCTTTATGTGCTTTTTGGAGCGTCAAAATATTGGCATCCATTCACTTGAATTATATGGACCTACAGAGCTGAAATATTCTTCTAAAAATCTTAATTTGTGTTCTGCTGAAGAAAGAAAGTCATACACATCTTGGATGGCATGAGGGTGAGTAAATGATAAGAGAATTTTCATTTTTGCATGAACTATTTCTTTAAGTAGCAAATGTACACCTTTTGAGATACAATGTTCCATATTAATTTAGTTCTTGTATCTTTGAAGCCCAGAAATAGTTGTGTTCTCATTCTAATGCATGATGCACAATTTTCTGAAGTTTGTTACTGGTGGAATGTTCTGCCTGAAGTATTGCTCTACAAAGGTTGATACTTTTCTATCAGGCATTAGAAAGAACTTGATAAAGGCTAAGCATAATTATAAAATATTTTATCATCTCTACTTTCCTGATAATTTATTATACAAATTAACACTCTCTCTACATCAGGGGTCGGTATTATATATATATATATATATATATATATATATATATATATATATATATATATATATATAAAAAAAAACTAATTTTATTAGTTTTAAACTAAAACTAATATTATTAAAAATTATTGTTATTAAAAATGTCACTGTTTTATTCTATTACATTAATACTTTTAAAGCTACTCAAGTTATTCAGCCAAAAGTAGTGAGAGGTTTTCTCATTTCCTTGTTGTTGTTTGATTAATAGCCTTTATATGACATAGCCTACTAGACAGTGCTCTGTTCGGTTACATGTACACTTCAAGTCTGACATTGTGATGCAAAATGATGCAAATATATTTTAATGCATTTTGATGCTGCTGGTATAAGACAGCACCCATGACTTCACTTCTTGCATCAGTCTCCAATGTGAAAGGAAGATTGAAATCTGCATACCCTAACACAGAAGTAAGCTTCTCCTTCAGCAGCTCAAACGCTGATTGGCACTCTAATGACCACAAAGCAATAAACTCTCTCTTTGTGGCACCAAACTGCTTGATACACAGGTTCACTAAATCATGGAGGGGGCCGGCAATCCTGGAAAAACCCTCAATGAACTTTCTGTAGTAACTACAAAACCCTAAGAATAATCAGAATTCCTTAACTGTACTGGGAATTTTCCATTGCTTGACTGTTTCAACTTTAGCTGGATGAGTACCAACACCTCGAGCTGAGATCTGATGACCTAAGAAAGTTACTTCTTGCTGAAAGAAATTACACTTTTCAGGTTTAACTTTGAGACCAGTTTCTTTTAGTCTGTTAAAGACTACTTCCAGTCTCTGCAAGTGCTCAGGAAAAGTGGGCGAGTACACTAATATGTCATCAAGGTGCACTAAAATGATCTGAAAAATTAGATCACCCATGGAAGCCTGCATAAGACGTTGCAAAGTTGAAGGTCCATTGCAAACCTAAAAGGACTTCCGAGAATACTCAAAGATCCCAAATGGAGTCGTAAATGCAGTCTTATGCCTGTCTCGCTCATGGACAGCAACCTGATGATATCCATTAGCTAAATCAATGGAAGAAAAGAACTTTGCTCCTTATAGTGCATCAAAGCTTTCATCTATCCTAGGCAGAGGAAATGCGTGTTGCTTGATCTTTGAGTTCAGCTGCCTATAATCGAAACGTCATGGTTACTGGTGTAACCTCCATTCCCTGATGGAGGGAACGAGACGTTGGTGTCGATGTAGTGACACTAGGGGTCACTCTTGGGAGCCCGAGACACCTCTGGTCTTTGATAAAAGGCCAATGAAAATTGGCGAGTGGTATTTGCATGCCACTCCCCCGAACATACGGGTATAAAAGGAGCTGGTATGCAACCACTCATTCAGGTTTTACGCTGAGGAGCCGATATAAGGTCCGGCCATTTCAGCGGGTAGTTCAGCGTTGTGGCAGGAGGGACCAACGTCTCGTTCCCTCCATCAGGGAACGGAGGTTACACCAGTAACCATGACATTCCTTATCTGTCACTCACTCGACGTTGGTGTCGATGTAGTGACACTAGGGGTCCCTATACAAAACGCCACAAGGCTGAACTGTGTTACGTGAACTGGCGGTGTGTGGTGGGCAGACTTGCTGTGTGCCTCATAGCCAGCGCACCAGGTCGACACGTAACCTCCCCCAACATAGTTATGAGTGTCGAACGGCCCTTTTTGGGGACAAGTCAACTACCCAAAGATAGAGACGGGCTTAACCCAGTCGTGGCCTCTTTTCCCCTTCTCTTTTTCCACTCCCTAAAAAAAGAAGGGGGATTATCTGACTGGGCCGCCAGGTCTAGTCGGGGGTGTCCCTCCCAAGGGGAGGACACCGCGGAGACCACACCCAACCCCAGAGAGGGGGGATATTTAAGTGGAAAAATACATCACATGGTCTTTCCAACCATGTGGAGAGCCTTCAAGGTAGATCCTGCCCAATGGGGGAGGAGGTACTACAACATGGAGACTGGGGCAGAGGGGCTCTGCCCAAGGAAGACGCAGTTTGCCAGCAGGGAAACGAGCTAGCGGAAGATATAGATCGCATGGGGTTAGCCTTACAGGGAACCGCCACATGCGGAGCACCTACCCCAGCACCGGGCTCTTAGCTAGCGCGTGTACTGGGCCGGCAGTGAGTTTCTCCGAAGACTCGACTGCCACAGGGCTCGGAGGAAATCAACCAGGGAACAACTTTTGTGAACACTACTGGGAATTAACAGCGCACATCTTCAGCTAAAAAGGAGGTGGGAGGCGCTATGTGCAAGCGATACACCCGGCCGGCTATCCCGGGCTTATCCGCTTGTGTTGCGTGCCACTACCTGGGACGAAACCGGTTCCACCTGGAGGTTGTAGAACCTTGCAAAGGTGTTGGGTGTTGCCCAGCCCGCTGCTCTACAAATGTCTGTTAGAGAGGCACCTCTGGCCAGGGCCCAAAAAGCCGCTACACCACGGGTAGAATGGGCTCGTAGCCCTACCGGGGGCGGCATGTCTTGGGCGAGATATGCCATAGATATGGCATCAACGAGCCAGTGGGCGATCCTCTGCTTGGAGACAGCGCTTCCTTTCCGCTGTGCACCGAAGCAGACAAAGAGCTGCTCAGAGAGTCTAAAGCTCTGCGTGCGATCCAAATAGATGCGCAAAGCGCGCACCGGACACAGCAACGCCAGGGCTGGGTCTGCCTCCTCCTGGGGCAGCGCTTGCAGGTTCACCACCTGGTCCCTAAAAGGAGTGGTGGGAACCTTGGGCACATAGCCCGGTCGGGGTCTCAGGATCACGTGAGAATAGCCCGGACCGAACTCTAGGCACGTTTCGCTGACAGAGAACGCTTGCAGGTCACCTACCCTCTTGATGGAAGTGAGCGCAGTCAGGAGGGCAGTCTTCAGGGAGAGTGCCTTAAGCTCGACTGACTGCAAAGGCTCAAAGGGGGCTCTCTGTAGGCCCTGAAGAACTACGGAGAGGTCCCATGAGGGAACGAAGAGCGGTCTGGAGGGATTCAGCCTCCTAGCGCCTCTTAGGAACCTGATGATCAGGTCGTGCTTCCCTAAGGACTTACCATCAACTGCGTCGTGGTGTGCTGCTATGGCAGCAACGTACACCTTCAAGGTGGAAGGGGACAGCCTCCCTTCCAACCTCTCCTGCAGGAAGGAAAGCACTGATCCGACTGCGCATCTCTGGGGGTCTTCGTGTTGAGAAGAACACCACTTAGCGAACAGAGACCACTTCAAGGCATACAGGCGCCTCGTAGAGGGGGCCCTAGCCTGAGTGATCGTGTCTAACACCGCGGGTGGTAGGCCACCTAGGTCTTCCGCGTCCCGTCCAGGGGCCAGACATGGAGATTCCAGAGGTCTGGGCGCGGGTGCCAGAGGGTGCCCCGTCCCTGAGAAAGAAGGTCCTTCCTCAGGGGAATTTGCCAGGGGGGAGCTGTCACGAGGAGCGTGAGGTCCGAGAACCATGTCTGGGTGGGGCAGTAGGGTGCTACCAGGACGACCTGCTCCTCGTCCTCCCTGACTTTGCACAGTGTCTGTGCAAGTAGGCTCACTGGGGGAAACGCGTATTTGCGAATGCCAGGGGGCCAGCTGTGTGCCAGTGCGTCTATGCCGAGAGGAACCTCGGTGAGGGTGTACCAGAGCGGGCAGTGGGAGGATTCTTGGGAGGCGAACAGGTCCACCTGAGCCTGACCGAATCGACTCCAAATCAGCTGGACCACCTGGGGGTGGAGTCTCCACTCTCCCCTGCAGGGAACCTGCCGTGACAGCGCGTCCGCTGTAACGTTGAGGTTGCCTGGGATATGAGTGGCTCGCAGCGACTTGAGGTGCTGCTGACTCCGGAGGAGGAGACGGCGGGCGAGTTGTGACATACAGCGGGAGCGCAGACCGCCTTGGCGGTTGACATATGCTACCGCTGCCGTGCTGTCTGTCTGAACTAGCACGTGCTTGCCCTGGATCAACGGCCGGAACCTCCGCAGGGCGAGCAGAATTGCCAGTAACTCGAGGCAGTTGATGTGCCAACGCAGCCGCGGACCCGTCCAGAGGCCGGTGGCTGCGTGCCCGTTGCAAACAGCGCCCCAGCCCGTCTTGGAGGTGTCTGTCATGACCACGATGCGCCTGGAGACCAGTTCTAGAGGAACACCTGCTCGTAGAAACGAGTGGTCGGTCCAAAGGCTGAAAAGACGGTGACAGACCGGTGTAATGGCCACGCGGTGTGTCCCGTGGCGCCATGCCCGTCTCGGGACTCGAGTCTGGAGCCAGTGCTGAAGCGGCCTCATATGCATCAACCCGAGCGGGGTGGCCACCGCGTGAGTGAGCTAAGATTAGCCAGTCGTCGAGATAGTTGAGAATGCGAATGCCTACCTCCCTTAACGGGGCAAGGGCAGCCTCTGCGATCTTCGTAAAGACGCGAGGAGACAGGGACAGGCCGAAAGGGAGGACTTTGTACTGATAAGCCCGACCCTCGAACGCGAACCGCAGGAAGGGTCTGTGTCGAGGAAGGATCGAGACGTGAAAGTACGCGTCCTTCAGGTCTACCGCCGCGAACCAATCCTGATGCCGGACGCTCGCTAAAATGCGTCTTTGCATCTGCATCTTGAACGGGAGTCTGTGTAAAGCCCGGTTCAGTACTCGCAGGTCCAAGATTGGCCTCAACCCACCGCCTTTCTTCAGTACGATGAAGTAGGGGCTGTAAAACCCTTTCTTCACCTCGGCTGGAGGGACAGGTTCTATCGCGCCCTTCCGTAGGAGGGTAGCGATTTCCGCGCGCTGAGTAACAGCGTTTTCGCCCTTGACGAAGGTGAAGTGAGTACCGCTGAACCTGGGCGGGCGCCTGGCGAACTGAATCGCGTAGCCGAGTCGGACGGTCCGGATCAACCACCGCGACGGATTGGGAAGTGCAAGCCATGCGTCCAAATTCCGTGCGAGGGGGACCAAGGGGACAACGTCGTCGGACGTACCGGCAGGTGGGACCTCGCGGCGGGGCGGAGCGCTAGGTGCCACAGCACGTCGTGGCCGTGCTGAGTCTAGGGACATCGAAGCACTTACCTGGCTCCTTGTGACCACCCCCGGAACAGCCTGGGACGGGGGAGGAAGAGGCCTGTCCTCGCGACCCGTGGAGACTGTCACATCGGGGGTGGATTTGTGCCACAGCTGGGCGCTCAGGGGCGAAAAGGGCACCGCTGGAGCGCCAATCCTGCAAGATAAAACCCGTGGACGGTAGTCGTGGTGACGACTGTACACACCTGGTATGTGACCCAGGGAGGAAGGAAGCCACTCTTTTGTTGAACTTTTGGGTACCGCAGCCACTTGGGCGTGCGGCGAAATCAAACGAAAAGGCAACAAAAGATTTTCCACTCGGCCCTCCACCGGGGGATGGAGTGGTCTTTCTACCAGCTCCAGGTGAGTGGGTTCCCTCGTCCCTGGGTTGCCCGTCTCAGGGGCGCCTCGAAGACCTCCGTGGGTTCTTCGGTGCCGGCTGTGAGACGGGTGGCGTCGGCTTCCTGCGGTGGGCTCCACGCCGGGGCCGGGCCGGAGGGGCGGGATGTGCCGGATTGGCAGAATGTGCCGGATTGCCTCCGTCTGCTGCTTTACCGTCGAGAACTGCTGGGCAAAGTCCTCAATGGTGTCGCCAAATAGGCCCGCCTGGGAAATGGGGGCAGCAAGGAACCGTGTCTTGTCGGCCTCACCCATCTCGACCAGGTTGAGCCACAGGTGGCGCTCCTGGACCACTAGTGTGGCCATCGTCCACCCAAGAGACCGCGCTGTGACCTTCGTCGCCCGGAGGGCGAGGTCGGTCGCCGAGCGCAGTTCCTGCATCAAATCTGGGGCGGAACTACACTCGTGCAGTTCTTTCAGTGCCTTGGCTTGGTGGACCTGCAGGAGAGCCATGGCGTGCAGGGCAGAGGCGGCTTGTCCAGCAGCGCTGTAGGCCTTGGCCGTCAGGGACGACGTGAGCCTACAGGGCTTGGAGGGGAGCTTAGGGCGTCCACGGCAGGTGGCGGCGCTCTGTGGGCATAAGTGCACTGCGAGCGCCTTATCCATCGGGGGAATCGCCGTATAGCCCCTGGCCGCCCCGCCATCGAGGGTAGTGAGAGCGGGGGAACTGCGGAGTCGGGGTCGGGCAGTAAAAGGTGCCTTCCACGACTTCGTCAGCTCCTCATGCACCTCCGGGAAGAATGGCACTGGAGCGGGGCGCGGCCGGTCTGAGCGGTGCCATGAGCCCAGAAACCAATCATCAAGCCGCGAGGGTTCAGGGGAGAGCGGAGGGTTCCACTCTAGCCCGACGCTCGCGGCCGCCCGGGAAAGCATGTCCGTCATTTCGGCGTCGGCCTGTAACTGGGCCCAGCTGAGGCTTCTGCGTCCGACTGGACAAGCCCGCTCTCCGATGCTGCGCTCGAAAGCTCATCATCTTCGCGGGCCTCGAACGAGAAGCCAGACTCGCCGTGCGACGAGCCGGTGAACTCATCCGGAAGCCCGATTGGGGCAGACGAGCGTGCTGGGGAATGGGAGGTCCGCGGGGGGATACCTGGCGGAGGCGATCCCCAAATCGCCCCCAGCGCCAGCCGCGCTGACCTCAAACCCGTAGGTAGGAGGACTAAGGCGGGGAGCCGCTGGGGTGGCTTGCTTTCTTACGAAAGCAAGCCACGACCGCAACGTTGCCATGGTCATGTTCTCGCAGTGAGAACATGAGCCATTCATAAACGCTGCCTCCGTGTGGGTCGCGCCCAGACATGAGAGACAGCGATCATGACCATCCGAAGTTGAGAGAAAATGACCGCAACCAGGAATAACACACGAACGGAAAGGCATCTTTAAAAAGACGCGTCTTTAAAAAGACGTTCCGTGTGTGCGCTCTTTTAGAGAAATATATTCTCTTTTAGAGGGGAAAAATGCTCTTTCAGAAAATATACTCTCTAGTTTTTCTGCCGAGTCGAGTGAGTGACAGATAGGGAACAATTGACACAAAGCCTAAGACTGACATCAGTTCCCTATCTGTCACTCACTCGACGTTGGTGTCGATGTAGTAGTAACACTAGGGGTCACTCTTGGGAGCCCGAGACACCTCTGGTCTTTGATAAAAGGCCAATGAAAATTGGCGAGTGGTATTTGCATGCCACGCCCCCGAACATACGGGTATAAAAGGAGCTGGTATGCAACCACTCATTCAGATTTTCTCTTCGGAGCTGAACGGTCATGCTCACTGAGCTGAATACTACTGTTCATTCACCTCTGCTGGATCTGACGGCGCATTTCAGTGGCTTCTCTCTCCTCTGCACTGGTGCACTGCAGAGAATGCCCCTGGGCGCTTCGGCAGAAAAACTAGAGAGTATATTTTCTGAAAGAGCATTTTTCCCCTCTAAAAGAGTATATATTTCTCTAAAAGAACGCACACACGGAACGTCTTTTTAAAGACACGTCTTTTTAAAGATGCTTTTCCGATTGTGTGTTATTCCTGGTTGTGCTCGTTATCTCTTGCCTTCTAACGGTCACGATCACTGTCTTTCGTGTCTGGGCACTGCTCACGCGGAGACAGCGTTCGTGGATGGTCATGTTTGCATTGCGAGAATATGTCCATGGCAACGTTGCGGTCGCGGCTCGCCTTCGTAAGAAAGCGAGCCACCCCAGAGGCTCCCGCCTCGGTCCTTTTACCCACGGGTTTGAGGCCAGCGCGGCTAGCACTGGGGGCGATTTGGGGACTCCAATGGGACCGCCTCCGCCGGGTTACCCCCCGCGGACCTCCCATTCCCCAGCACACTCGTCTGCCCCAATCGGGCTTCCGGGTGAGTCCGCCGGCTCGTCTCACGGCGAGTTCGACCTCTTATTCGGAGCCCGCGAAAGTGATGAGCTCTCGAGCGCAGCATCAGAGAGCGGGATTGTTCAGTCGGAAGCCTTAGCTGGGCTCCTCCCTTTGGGGTCGATCGCCCAGTCACAGGCTGACGCGGAGATGATGACATGCTTTCCCGGGCAGCCGCGAGCGTCGGTTAGAGTGGATTTCACCGCTCTTCCCTGAACCCTCGCGGCTCGGTGATTGGTTCCTAGGCTCGCGGCGCCGCTCAAAGCCACGCCCCGCCCCGTTCCTTTCTTCCTGGAAGTGCATGAAGAGTTGACAAGGTCATGGGAGGCACTTTTTACTGCCCGGTCCCGATCTTTTCAGCTTCCCCGCTCTCACTACCCTCGATGGTGGGGCGGCCAAGGGTTATTCGGCAATCCCCCGGTGGATAAAGGCAATCGCGGTGCACCTAGGCCTGCAGAGCGCCGCCACCTGGCGCGGGTGCCCAAAGCCCCCGTCCAAGGCCTGTAGGTTTACGTCGTCTCTGACGGCAAAGGCCTACGGTGCCGCTGGACCAGCCGCCTCCACCCTGCACGCCATGGCTCTCCTGCAAGTCCGCCAAGGTGCTGCACGAGGGTAGTTCCGCCCCAGATTTGATGCAGGAACTGCACTCGGCGACCGACCTCACCCTCCGGGTGACGAAGGTCATGGCGCAGTCTCTCGGGAGGACGATGGCCACACTAGTGGTCCAGGAGCGCCACCTGTGGCTCAACCTGGTCGAGATGGGCGAGGCCGACAAGACACGGTTCCTTGCTGCCCCGTGTCCCGAGACGGGCATGGCGCCACGGGACACACCGCGTGGCCATTACTTCTGTCTGTCACCATCTTTTCAGCCCTTAGACCGACCTCTCGTTTCTACGAGCAGGTGTTTCCCTAGAACTGGTCTCCAGGCATGTCGTGGTCATGACAGACGCCTCCAAAACGGGCTGGGGTGCTGTTTGCAATGGGCACGCAGCCACCAGCCTCTGGACGGGTCCGCGGCTGCGTTGGCACATCAACTGCCTCGAGTTACTGGCAATTCTGCTCGCCCTGTGGAGGTTCCGGGCGTTGATCCAGGGCAAGCATGTGCTAGTTTGGACAGACAGCACGGCAGCGGTAGCATATGTCAACCGCCAAGGCGGTCTGCGCTCCCGCTGTATGTCACAACTTGCCCGCCGTCTCCTCCTCCGGAGTCAGCAGCACCTCAAGTCGCTGCGAGCCACTCATATCCCAGGTAACCTCAATGCTACAGCGGACATGCTGTCACGGCAGGTTTCCCGCAGGGGAGAGTGGAGACTCCACCCCCAGGTGGTCCAGCTGATTTGGAGTCGATTAAGTCAGGCACAGGTGGACCTGTTCACCTCCCAAGAATCCTCCCACTGCCCGCTCTGGTACGCCCTCACCGAGGCTCCCCTCGGCATAGATGCGCTGGCACACAGCTGGCCCCCTGGCATTCGCAAATACGCGTTTCCCCCAGTGAGCCTACTTGCACAGACTCTGTACAAGGTCAGGGAGGACGAGGAGCAGGTCGTCCTGGTAACACCCTACTGGCCCACCCAGACATGGTTCTCGGACCTCACGCTCCTCACGACAGCTCCCCCCTGGCAAATTCCCCTGAGGAAGGACCTTCTTTCTCAGGGATGGGGCACCCTCTGGCACCCGTGCCCAGACCTCTGGAATCTCCATGTCTGGTCCCTGGACGGGACGCGGAAGACCTAGGTGGCCTACCACCCACAGTGGTAGACACGATCACTCAGGCTAGGGCCCCCTCTACGAGGCGCCTGTATGCCTTGAAGTGGCGTCTGTTCGCTAAGTGGTGTTCTTCTCGACACGAAGACCCCCAGAGATGCGCAGTCGGATCAGTGCTTTCTTTCCTGCAGGAGAGGTTGGAAGGGAGGCTGTCCCCTTCCACCTTGAAGGTGTATATTGCTGCCATAGCAGCACACCACGACTCAGTCGACGGTAAGTCCTTAGGGAAGCATGATCTGATCATCAGGTTCCTAAGAGGCGCCAGGAGGCTGAATCCCTCCAGGCTGCGCCTCGTTCCCTCATCGGACCTCTGTAGTTTTTCAGGGTCTACAGAGAGCCCCCTTTGAGCTTTGCAGTCAGCCGAGCTTAAGGCACTCTCCTTGAAGACTGCCCTCCTGACTGCGCTCACTTCCATCAAGAGGGTAGGTGACCTGCAAGCGTTCTCTGTCAGCGAAACGTGCCTGGAGTTCGGTCCAGGCTATTCTCACGTGATCCTGAGACCCCGACCGGGCTATGTGCCCAAGGTTCCCACCACTCCTTTTAGGGACCAGGTGGTGAACCTGCAAGCGCTGCCCCAGGAGGAGGCAGACCCAGCCCTGTCGTTGCTGTGTCCGGTGCGCGCTTTACGCATATATTTGGATCGCACGCAGAGCTTTAGAGTCTCTGAGCAGCTCTTTGTCTGCTTTGGTGCACAGCGGAAAGGAAGCGCTGTCTCCAAGCAGAGGATCACCCACTGGCTCATTGATGCCATAACTATGGCATATCTCGCCCAAAACATGCCACCCCCGGTAGGGCTACGAACCCATTCTACCCGTGGTGTAGCGGCTTCTTGGGCCCTGGCCAGAGGTGCCTCTCTAACAGACATTTGCAGAGCAACACCTAACACCTTTGCAAGGTTCTACAATCTCCGGGTGGAACCGGTTTCGTCCCAGGTAGTGGCACGCAACACAAGCGGATAAGCCCGGGATAGCCGGCCGGGTGTATCGCTTGCACATAGCACCTTCCACCTCCTTTTGAGCTGAAGACGTGCGTTGTTGATTCCCAGTAGTGTTCACAAAAGTTGTTCCCTGGTTGACTTCCTCCGAGCCCTGTGGCAGTCGAGTTTTCGGAGAGACTCGCTGCCGGCCCAGTACACGCGCTAACTAAGAGCCCGGTTCTGGGGTAGGTGCTCCGCATGTGGCGGTTCCCTGTAAGGCTAACCCCATGCGATCTATATCTTCCGCTTATCCATTTCCCTGCTGGCAAACTGCATCTTCCTTGGGCAGAGCCCCTCTGCCCCAGTCTCCATGTTGTAGTAACTCCTTCCCCATTGGCCAGGATCTACCTTGAAGGCTCTCCACATGGTTGGAAAGACCATGTGATGTATTCTTCCACTTAAATATCCCCCCCCTCTTGGGGCGAGGTGTGGTCTCCGTGGTGTCCTCCCCTTGGGAGGGACACCCCCCGACTAGACACTCATAACTGTGTTGGGGGAGGTTACGTGTTGACCTGGTGTGCTGGCTATGAGGCACACAGCAAGTCTGCCCACCACACACCGCCAGTTCACGTAACACAGTTCAGCCTTGTGGCGTTTTGTATAGGGACCCCTAGTGTCACTACATCGACACCAACATCGAGTGAGTGACAGATAGGGAACGTCATGGTTACTGGTGTAACCTCCGTTCCCTGATGGAGGGAACGAGAAGTTGGTCCCTCCTGCCACAACGCTGAACTACCTGCTGAAATGGCCGGACCTTATATCGGCTCCTCAGCGTAAAACCTGAATGAGTGGTTGCATACCAGCTCCTTTTATACCCGTATGTTCGGGGGAGTGGCATGCAAATACCACTCGCCAATTTTCATTGGCCTTTTATCAAAGACCAGAGGTGTCTTGGGCTCCCAAGAGTGACCCCTAGTGTCACTACATCGACACCAACGTCTCGTTCCCTCCATCAGGGAACGGAGGTTACACCAGTAACCATGATGTTTTCCTAACTAGCACGATAGTGAATCAAAAGCACTGGTGCTTTCTTGGATCACTCCTTTTGTAAGAAGCTTGGTGATATGTTCTTTGACTTCCCTATACTGTGTGGGTGTAATATGCCTATAAGGCTTGGCCACCGGTACATCATCCACCATGTGAATCTCATGTTGCACTTTGTCTGTAAAACCGAGGTCTTCATCCTCGAAAGCAAAAACTTCAGTGTACTTCATCAACAAATCACTCAGCTCTGCCTGCTGTTCAGGAGTACCACCAGTGTGTAGCTTATTGAAAAACTCTTTGGAGCTGTCCTCCAATAACTGACTGTCTTTTATATTTACACTGAATTCTTTAATATCAGCAGAAATTCTCTGAAATCTCACCTCACACGTCTCATTGGACTTCACACTCTTGACACAAGACAGAATACAAAGTCTGGTTTTGGCCTGTAACCAACAATCAGAACGCCAGGTAACGGTGTGTTCACTGGCTCTAACAGGATGTCACATGAACCATCATGTAACATACTCTTTTTATCTTTGACCATTACCAGCATAAATGATGAAGAAGGTATGTGTACCATGTCTTTTCCAGCTACTCGGACTACGCTTTTCTTGTCTAGACTGCTGGCACTCTGCATCTGCTGAAATGCCTCCCTCCAATCAGACTGCAACTCTCCACCTAGGGTAGTATCAAACTCTGCATGAACCAGTTGTCTACATCTGCTAATGATGTTCATGCCAATGAGGGCTGGTAAATCAGAAGAGTTTTGTGAGTCTCTGACTACTAGAAATCCACACTCTGGTAGGGTAATACCCATGGTTTCAACTTCCAACTCAAGATAACCAAGGTAAGGTATGTCTAAACCATTAGCAGCTGTACTCTTCAGCCAACCTGCTGTGGACAGCATATCGTCATCCTCCCCAGACAGACGTTCTCTGAATAAACTCTCAGAAATTGTACTGACTTGTCTTCCTGTATCAAGTAAACAAGAAGCCATTACTCCACTAATCTTTAAATTAGCGACAGGACATTTTCCCACAGCATGCATGAGTAGTCGGTCACGACAAGTATTGATATTGGCTGAGCCTATGGACTGCCCTCGCACTTCCTCACTCATAGCAAGCGAGGGTGCAAGGTTTTCCTGCTGCACTGACGATTGAGCATTCTCTGTGACAGTCTGTTTATTTTTCTTCACACAACTCTTAGCTATGTGTCCTGCACCATTACACTGGAAACATATTGTCTGACCATCATCTGTAAACCTAGACTGCATCTTGGGTTTACAATGAGCCAAAGGTTCTGACTTAGTGCACTGTAAAGTGAGTTTCTTAACAGCTTGTGTTAGCTCTCATATAGCTTTTCCTTGTTCTGCTACAATTTTTAAAACTTCTTCAAGAGTAGCAGGGTTTTTCTCAGGTATACCAACAGCAGTGCACTGAGCTTCTGCTGTCTCAGACACAACACTTCTGTTGCTGACTAATTTTGTGACACAAGATTTAGGATCTTCTAGTAACTGAGACCCATTGCGCTTTTCTCGAAAAGCTTCTCTCAGGTACACAAAGAGGTCACGTGGTCGCTTTGTTTCATTCCCCCTCCGTAATCTGACCTCCTCCAAGGCTGCACCCTGTAGGAGGGACAGTACGAGGTCTAACTGGTCCTCTGTGGTCTGATTTCTAGCATGTAGTACCCTCTCTACTTCTTCAATAAACTCATCAGTATATCTCCCATCTTTGCTGACATCACCATTGAATGGTTGAATGTGACGTTCTCTTGGCACTTATACATAAGACCTGGTTGGCTCTCTACTCAAATTGACGATAGCTGCCATGGTCTCCTTATGCTTTCTGTTAAGTTCTTGAATCTGTTCCTGAACATCATGCATACTACTACATGCACCATGTTCATCATCAGTGTTTTGTAATACTGGACTTTCATCATCAGATTGTTGCATTTTGAAATGTTCCGATTATCTCAGCTCAACTCGGTAAAAAACGGTGTCAGTTCAATTGTGTAATAACATTAAAACCAACGTATATGTTGCCAAATGTATGTATAATATGTTCTCCTGTCACTGGGTAGGTGCCTCATCAGCAGATATCAGGTTCTCTCTCTCTCATCCAGCAGTCTTGTCATCTTGCCATGTCACCCCTGGCCGACGTCTGTTCACTGGACAACTGCACCAAGGAAGACAGACTCCACTCTGTTTCCCACAGTCACCTACACTATATGGCCAAAAATTTGTGGACACCATATGTGCTTGATGAACATTTGATTTCAAAACCTTAGGCATCAATTTCCCCTTTTGCTGTAATAACAGCTTCTACTCTTTTGGGAAGGCTTTCCACTATACTGTATGTAGTAACATGGCTGCAGGGATTTGCTCTCATTCAGACACAAGGTTATCAGTGAGGTCAGGAACTGATGTTGGTCGATGGGGCCTGACTTACAGTTGCTGTTCCAGTTCACCCCAAAAGTGATCAGTGGGGTTCAGGTCTGGGCTTTGTGCAGGCCAGTCAATTTCTTCCATGCCAGACACAGTAAACCATTTCTTTATGTGAATTTTGTTCACAGGGGCATTGTCATGCTGGAACATAAAAGGGCTATCCCCAAACAGTTGCAACAAATTTGGAAGCACACAAAGCCCAAGCCATTACATAAAGAAACATTAAGATTTTTCTTTACTGGATTTAATGGAGTAACCAAATTCATTAAGTAGAAGGGGGTGTCCACAAACTTTTGGCCATATAGTGTATCTTCACCTCTACCATATTTAAAAAAAAATTGACCTAGCAGATACCCCACTCCTGGTAACAAAAATGTAGATGGTGGTCTGAAAACAATCAATACAGGGGGGTGATCTGATGGATGTTAAAAAAAAACAAAAAAACAAAAAAAACAATGGAGCTGTGTTGTATAAAAAAAATAAATAAAAAAAAAATGAAATACAAAAATGATGGACAAAAATAAAATATGATAATGATACAAGGTACAACAAAATATGGTAAAGGATAATGTCCAAATCAAAGGAAAAACATGGCATTTGCTTACCCATAGACAAGTGGGGGCAGTGGTAGCTCAGCAGTTATGGCTCTGGGTTACTGATCAGAAGGTTGGGGGTTCAAGCCCCAGCACCGCCAAGATGCCATTGTTGGGCCCTTGAGCAAGGCCCTTGACCCTATCTGCTCCAGGGGTGCCATATCATGGCTGACCCTGCACTCTGACCCCAGCCTAGCTGGGATATGTGAAAAAGAAGAATTTCACTGTATATGTGCAAATGTATAATGTGTGATAAATAAAGAAAATTAATTAAATTATTAATTAGACTTCAGCATACATCATCTTAATACATGCTTATATAATTCAAAGCATTTTATACATTTAACACATGCTTAAACACTTTCAGTATTTTATGCATTTAACACATGCTTAAACCACTCAAAGCATTTTCTGCCTTTTTAACCAGGCTTTAAGGAAATGTACAACAATTAAAAAAAATAGAATTCTCATATTTTCACATATAACACATATTACACTTATTTGGAAAACACTCTGGACTATAAATCATTAAAGGTGCAGTATATAAGATTCAGAAACCCTTGTTATTAATGACACCTGTGGCCGTTAAGTAAACTGCAGCCAGCTACCTGTTGCTCAACCAAAACAATGACGTAACGTACAAAGAGACAACGTGATTCACCGGCATCATGCTGACAGATGAGGTAGCATAATTAAAATTACACAGTTATGATTGTTTTACTACAAGCATTGACGTGGAGCGGAGTGCCTAAAACCCCCTTAGCTGTTCTAAATTCACTGTAAAACACGGCTTCACAGGGCTTATTGCCTTTATAAATGTTTTCTCCATAAAAATATTTATTTTATTCATAAAATAAACACCAGCAACAAAAAATATAATTATTTAATACATTTATTCCTCTGCCAAGTAATGTAGTTCCAAAGAGGTTGCCAAGCAACACACGCAGCAACAAAGACAGTGAAGAATGCGGCTCAACCAATCAGAATCAAGGACTGGAACTATCCGTTTTATAATTAACATTTATCTGGATATCACCATTATTTGTGCAATTGCTGAAGCACTGATCAAATGAGTTAGCACTCCTCTTTGCTGGATGAGGAGGAGTTTTTAATGCTGTACAGGTGTGCTTTCATTGTGCAGTGCCAGAGGCAAGGATATCGCTCCAGCATTGTCTCTCCTCGTAGTTTGGGTGCCAGTAAGATTGGCCAGCATCAGAAAGTTTTTGTACAGTCGTGTTTCGCAAGCAGTGGTTGGTGTAAACTGTCTCAGTGCCAGCTGCTTTACAAATCCGTGGCAACATAGAACCAAGGAAGTTCACCCCATAGGCTCTCTAGTGTACCTAACATTAGGAGAAAGAAAAAATGTTGCCTTGTAACCTGTTGCATTGTAGCTGTTGTCACTTGCCAGCAATGTCTTTTTTTTTCTTGTTACAGTGTAGAGTAACCAAGCTACACTGTAACAAAAAATATATTGCTGGCAAATGACAGCATGACTACAGAAAGGTGTGCACAATATGCTGCAAATAAAAAAGTGTTGGGCCTCATGTATTCAGATAGATGACAAAGGCAGGCCTTACACAGTCGTAAAACCTAACTCAGGCCCCACATAACAAGTCATAAATCTTACTGATAAAAAAAGCGCCAAAATCAAACAAAGGGAGTCCAAAACAGACTACAAATCCCATGAAGCCTTGCTCACTAAAGGATTGAACTCTCAACTCCTATTGGATGAGGCACACGACAGAACGCACCTCAACCATGACATCATCAGGTGTAGAAATACCTCTGAAATGCTTCCGGGATTTGCTTCCAGCAACTTTGCTCGCCGTGTGTAGACGCAGCTCATCGCTGCTCCCAGGTGCAGCCTCGTGGCACAAGGAAATGACGTCCGACTTGAAACTGTGGCCATACAATCTCCATCTCACTGGAGGAGTTGAGATTACTCTGTGTTCCACTGAACACTCTAACGGATCCGAAGGAGACCGCCGAGCAATCCGCATCTCTTCCATCTTCAATCAAGTCGACGTTGCTGATTTCTCTGCCAGCCCGCTGAGAATCAGCAACTGTACTGCCCACCGACAGAGCGAGGAAACGGCCTCCCGTCATCACCCAAGCCTTGAGGAACTGAGTCGGAGTTAAAGGATGGATGAACACACATTCTGTGTCCTCATGCGATTCAAGTAAGAGGTTTACGTCTGGGCAGAGATAGAATATTAATGTGTGTTATTCTTGTGTATCAAGGTTATTGCTTGTACAGTTTACGGACCACCGAGTCCACTCATTATTAATACTCAGAGTATTAATTATCACGAATGAGATTTGCTGTATTGTAGTCCAACCACATTGGACTGTTGTGCATTTCCGCCATTGCGGGTGAGACCGGAAACACTGAGTTAAAGTCCATTAAAGAATCAAAGACCGCGGGATGGTTTACGAGCCATCTACCGCGTCTCTGAGTGATAAACTAACAGCCGCTTTCTCTCCCACGATTGAGAAATCAGCTTTGGGGCTGTCACTTAATTCTCTCTCTCTCTCGTACTAACACACACACACACACACACACACACACACACACACACACACACACGACCCCTCACAAACATTCTCGCACACATTTTTGGCTAGTAGATAGCTTTGTGATAAAGCTCAGCTTTGTCCCTAAGCTACCATTGACTGGTTTCTCTCCATCCACGTTCACGGCCATATTCTCTGGCCGGAAGTCTCGCGTGACATACTCTCCACGAGAGTCACGTCCGCCATTTTGTGCGCATCCCTCCTTACACATACACACACACACACTCTCACACACACACCCTTATGTGTTATAGGATTATTTTGATTTCCATATCTAATCATATCACTGTCTAGTTTGTAGTTGTAAGTCGGAAGTTTATTGACTGCATTGTATTAATTATTAATTGATATTACTGCATAAATAAACTTTGTTATATTACAAAGAGAAGTGTTTTGGTTTGTTTTGCATACACCTGTGTCATGATGACGGGATGTCAGTGCTCGGATTCAAGCCTTCATTCATTGTTTTTTTTTTTTCCAAAAATCTATATTCTTCGAATGTCGATTTTCCTAAGAAAACAATCTAATATTGAGACTGTTATACTATCTGGTTATTAGTCCCTGATTCCAGGGTGGTGCCCGGTCAATATTAATCCTTATTAATATTCTACTGATTTTTGATAATTGATAATTATCTTTGATGATTATTGAATTTGAATGATCAATAAGCTAGTGTTAATTTTAATCAATGTTTCATCGATGTTAACAATTAACGATTATCTTTGATAACTGTTGATTTAAAGGATTAAAAAAGCTAACATTGACTCTCATCAATGTTCTATTGATTTTAATAATTAATAATTATCTTTGATGATTATTAATTATTACTAATAACCAAACCCGCTCCTAAACATAGCGCACTACATTTACTGGAGCCCCATATGAGGTTTTAATGAGTTAAGATTCAATTAATTAATTTTAATATTAATTAATAACTAAAGAAATAATTAGCAATTATTTCTGATAGTAACACTGATCTAAACAACCAGTAAAGCCCTACAAAAGTAAACTAAAGTTTAACTTACCATACATCTTTGGTGTAGTTTGTCCACTTTGGATGGAGATAAAAAGCCAGTGGATTGCCCGGCAGCAACGAGAGGTATTTCTCCAATGAGGTGACAGGACACAGAGGATTCCCTGACTGCTCAAACATAAATCCCCGTAGGCTTTCTTTGTTTCTTTCACCGGCATCTTTGTGGTTTTTTGTGCATTCGTTGAATGACAGTGTTACATACTTCTGACCGTTCTCGTCCTGGCGGATGATAAATGATTCAGGCTTCAGTTGGTGGTTGCCCTCTATAGCTCTGCATCCCATATGCAGCTGTACATCAAACCAGACTATGTTGATAAGACCCTCAGGTGTATATGGATTCAGTGCTGCAGACTGCTTGATTTTCTGAAAATCTGCCTCCGTTAACACAGTATGGTGGGATATTTTGTCATGTCCTCCTCGGCAAAGATTTTCCACTACTCCAATGAAAACATTGTTGCTAGTGATAAACTCAGGATCTTTCAACAGACACCAGGATCGGCTGCTCGGTGGATAATTTATGTACCGGTTAAGCCCCGCATGTAGGCCAACATAACTGCTGAAACCGTAGGGTTCACCTTTCCCGTTTTTCACGGAGGTATAAAACTGACGGAGAGCCTGGTTTAGGTCAGTCTTGATTATTGTTTTAAAATCAATAGCCAGATCTTTCTCGGCACACTAATTCTGAAAACAGCGAACAGACCACATAGTCTGTTTAACAGTCCCAGCTTAATTTCTTGACTTTTCCAGCTCTTCAATTTCTGTCTCATTAATTTCAGAGTGTCTGCTTTGTTTTTTATCTTCTTGCTCTGTCCTGTCCATCTCTTTCCACCACTCATACCACCCATTCAGTCAAAATTTACAACAAAATCTGTCATTTTGAAACAATTTCTTTGGCGCAGTAATACTGAATTGTTTTACAGAATCACAAACGGCAGTTGCGCAGTAATACTGATGTAATGCGGTCACAGGTGTATGTTTGTTGAGTAATTTACAACGGCTTCGAAGGTGGCTCAACCAATCAGAATCAAGGACCGGAACTATCCATTTTCTAAATTATATTTGACTCTCCAGTGCTGGAACAGGGCTAAAACAAAGTGTGGATATAGGTCTGATTATGCGAGACTGTAGTTTGAAGTAATCAATTTTCTTTGCATGATACATTGACTGCATTTATACTATGTCGGCGTTAGCTAGCTAGCCAGTTTTATCAATAGCTGTTAGCTAAATTTGGTGGATGATGACTAATAAATAATAAAAAAATATGTTGACACAGTTCAGTATTGATGTGATTCCATCGCAACTGTCATTTTGATATATTGATGCACTATTGTTTTATAATAATAGAATGTATATATTTTCTGCATAACCAAGTTAATTTACACTAATGAATGGGTCTTTTTGCATTATCTTGAACATTGTCTAGCATTCATTTCATATGTTATTGTAGTTTAGATAAAATTACACAGATCAGTCCTTATGGGACTATATTTCACATGTTTTGCAGCTATGTAAGCTTACCTGTCCAATAAGAAGAACGCCAATTCAGGGTCAGTTTTGATCCCCAAAACCGAATGAAGGTCCCTCAAGGAATCAAATGCCCTGCCAATGTTCACTCTAGTTTTTGCTTGACCATGATCACGTTTCCGCTTAGACAGATGAGATTTAGTAGATAAATGTTTTTTTTTTTTGGCTTACTCTGAGTTTGTGTAGGAGTTGATGTTGTGCTGGGAGCCGGCCGTTTGCTGGATTCCATCTCAAAGATAACGTTACCTAGTGTTGCAGTTTGTTGTTGCTGTTGAATAGCGGAAGAGAAGCACAGAGGCAAGGCTCTCGGGAGCGTGCATAAACGTCACATCCTTTGGATTTTCCCAGCAAAAGCGACCCGCTCCCTTCTCATGAAAATCATTCTACAGGCTTTAATAGGCAACCTAGGAAGTCCAGGAAGGGTGCATTTTTTGAGTTGCGTTACAAGCCGTTGGACCGACTTCTTGTTTCTTCGGGCAGGTGTTCCCCTAAAGCAGGTCTCCAGGTGCATCGTGGTCATGATAGATGCCTCCAAAATGGGCTGGGGCTCTGTTTGCAACAGGCACACAGCCGCCGGCTTGTGGATGGGCCCGCGACTGCATTGGCACATCAACTGCTTCGAGTTGTTGGCAATTCTGCTCGCCCTGCGGAGGTTTCGGTCGTTTATCCAGGGCAAGCATGTGTTCGTTCGGACAGACAACACGGCAACGGTAGCATATGTCAACCACCAAGGTGGTCTGTGCTCTCGTTGTATGTCACAACTCGCCTGCCGTCTCCTCCTCTGGAGTCAGCAGCACTTCAAGTCGCTGCGAGCCACTCACATCCCAGGTGACCTCAACACTACAGTGGACGTGCTGTCACGTCAGGTTACCCTCAGGGGAGAGTGGAGACTCAACCCTCAGGTGGTCCAGCTGATTTGGAGTCGATTCGGACAGGCACAGGTAGACCTGTTTGCCTCCCAAGAATCCTCCCACTGCCTGCTCTGGTACGCTCTGACTGAGGCACCCCGCGGCATAGATGTGCTGGCACACAGCTGACCTCCTGGCTTACGCAAATATGCGTTTCCCCCAGTGAGCCTACTTGCACAGACTCTGTGCAAGGTCAGGGAGGACGAGGAGCAGGTCATCCTGGTAGCACCCTACTGGTCCACCCAGACGTGGTTCTCGGACCTCACACTCCTTGCGACAGCCCCCCCCCCCCGGCGAATTCCCCTGAGGAAGGACCTTCATTCTCAGGGACGGGGCACCATCTGGCACCCTCGACCAGACCTGTGGAATCACCCGCAGTGGTAGACATGATCACTCAGGCTAGGGCCCCCTCTATGAGGTGCTTGTATGCCTTTAAGTGGCGTCTGTTCGATAAGTGGTGTTCTTCCTAACGGGAAGACCCCCAGGGATGCACAGTCGGATCGGTGCTTTCCTTCCTGCAGGAGAGGTTGGAAGGGCAGCTGTCCCCTTCCACCTTGAAGGTGTACATTGCTGCTATAGCAGCACACCATAACACAGTGGACGGTAAGTCCTTAGGGAAGCACAACCTGATCATCTGGTTCCTGAGAGGTGCCAGGAGGCTGAACCCCTCCAGACCGCGCCTCGTTCCCTCATGGGATCTCTCTGTAGTTCTTCAGGGTCTACAGAGAGCCCCCTTTGAGCCTCTTCAGTCGGCTGAGCTTAAGGCACTCTCCTTGAAGACTGCCCTCCTGACTGCGCTCACTTCCATCAAGAGGGTAGGAGACCTGCAAGTGTTCTCTGTCAGCGAAACGTGCCTGGAATTCGGTCCGGGCTACTCTCACATGATCCTGAGACCCCGACCGGGCTATGTGCCCAAGGTTCCCATGACCCCTTTTAGGGACCAGGTGGTGAACCTGTGAGCATTGGCCCAGGAGGAGGCAGACCCAGCCCTGTCATTGCTGTGTCCGGTGCGCGCTTTACGCATCTATTTGGATCGCACGCAGAGCTTTAGGATCTCTGAGAAGCTCTTTGTCTGCTTTGGTGCACAGCGGAAAGGAAGCGCTGTCTCCAAGCAGAGGATTGCCCACTGGCTCATTGACGCCATAGCTATGGCATATCATGCCCAGGACGTGCTGTCCTCGGTAGGGCTACGAGCCTATTCTACCAGGGGTGTAGCGGCCTCCTAGGCCCTGGCCATGAGTGCCTCTCTAACAGACATTTTCAGAGCAGCAGGCTGGGCAACACCCAATACCTTTGCAAGGTTCTACAACCTCCGGGTGGAACTGGTTTCGTCCCAGGTAGTGGCACGTAATACAAGCGGATAAGCCGGCTGGGTGTATCGCTTGCATATAGTGCCTTTCACCTCCTCTGAGCTTAAGACATGTGCCATTAATTCCCAGTAGTGTTCACAAACTATGTTCCTCGGTTGACTTCCTTCGAGCCCTGTGGCAGTCGAGTTTTCGGACAGACTCACTGCCGGCCCAGTATATGTGCTAACTAAGAGCCCTGTTCTGGGGTAGGTGCTCCGCATGTGGCAGTTCCCTGTAAGGTAACCCCGCTAATTTGTTTCCCTGTTGGCAAACTGTGTCTTCCTTGGGCAGATCCCCCTCTGCCACAGTCTCCATGTTTGTAGCAACTCCTCCCCATTGGGTAGGATCTACCATGTGACTCTCCACATGGTCAGCAAGACCATGTGATGTATTTTTACACTTAAATATCCCCCCCTCTCTTTGGGCGAGGTGTGTCCCTTTGGAGGGACACCCCCTGACTAGACCTGGCAGCCCAGTCGGATAATCCCCCTTCTTTTTTAGGGAGTGGAAAAAAAGAAGGGGAAAAGAGGCCACGACTGGGTTAGACTGTCTCTATCTTTTGGGTAGTCAACTTGTCCCCAAAGGGCCGTTCGACACTCATAACTATGTTGGGGGAGTTTACGTGTTAGCCTGGTGCGCTGGCTACGAGGCACACAGTGGTCTGCCCGTCACACACCACCAGTTCACTTAACACAGTTCAGCCAGTTGCAGCGTTTCGTATAGGGACCCCTAGTGTCACTACATCGACACAACGTCGAGTGAGTGACAGATAGGGAACATCCTGGTTACTTGCGTAACCTCTGTTCCCTGATGGATGGAACGAGAGGTTGTGTCCTTCCTGCCACATTGCTGAACTACCCGCTGAAATGGCCGGACCTTGTCTCGGCTCCTCAGCATAAAACCTGAATGAGTGGTTGCATACCAGTTCCTTTTATACCCGTATGTCCGGGGGAGTGGCATACAAATACCACTTGGCAATTTTCATTGGCCTTTTATCAAAGACCAGAGGTGTTTCGGGCTCCCAAGAGTGACCCCTAGTGTCAATACATCAACACAACGTCTCTTTCCCTTCATCAGGGAATGGAGGTTACGCAAGTAACCAGGACATTTTCTAAGTGTAAATTAGACTGCTTGAGCATTCAGTGCCAGATCAAGTTTTGAAAAGTAACCATATACCCTGACGAAACAAAATTTATTGCAAGCAAAATTTAAATCACAAATATTATTAGAGAGCTTTTTCTTGGTATTAGACCTCCTTGGTTCTGGCTTTTGTGCGTGGACGTGTTTTTAAAATGTCAGTTGGTATTATTAGTTGACTGCCACATAATGTATGATAGGCATACGGTGTCTTATTCATTGTGAAACTGTGCTTTCTTAATAGCATGAATTGCACTGAAGGCCTAGACTTAAAATGCACGGGTCGCAGCTGCTGGTGTGTGGATAACCAATGAGTATCATTTTGATTAAAGTGTTAATTCTCCTGCAGAACATTTCCTGAAGAAAATCTCTTTCTCGTATTTATTTATTTATTTATTTATTTTATTTTATTTTTATTGAGGTTCAGGATTTGTTTAGTGACATTGCTTCAGAGTCTATTAGAAATATTCTGACTACTTTTATGGTTTAAATTCTTGGACCATTTAATATGGCTCTATTTCAGGAAACATTACTGTGTTCTCTTGACACTACTAATATAATTAACAGGGCAAAATCACATAGAACTTTGTCACATTATTTGATAATTTAACTCTGTGTGTAATGCAAACAAAAGAAATGAAACATTCATTTTATTTTAAATATTTGTTTTTCATCAGAACATCATCCAAAATGCTTGTCTTATCTCTTCAGCATTACATTTATGGGATATATAGAATGTATAGGGAAAGGGCCCGACATTTTTCTTCAACTGAAATTAAAGTATTATGCTTTCACTGTCATTGTATATAAAATATTGGTGTGAATTGAATCACTTCTCTCTGTATTGCCTTCTGTTTAATAACAAACAAGAGCGAGAATTAGCCCTTCAGCATCATGGGTGCCTTGGAGGAAACCGATTTTAGAGTTTTCTTATGAACAACCCTCTAAAGAGCATTTGAGCTTACCTTAAGCAGGATTGTTATTCATCAAGCCATTCATGTGTGTTAAAACTCACATCTGCCTCACCTGTAATGTTATTGTGCCTGAAGCAGGCTGAAGTTTTACTCTGCCAAATTAAGTCAAAAGCCACCCGCTTTCCCTTCTGAGAGCAGCTCAACCTGTCTAACAATCTGAGTGAGAGGAGACAACAGTGCTCACTAACCCTGAAGCAAAGTCTTCCATTTTCTCAGGAGTCCACTCAATGAATCCAAACGTGCTGGGACTAAGACAGCATTCCGATTGGGTTCTGCTGTTGCCTTTTTTAATGAGGACCTTAGGAACAACAACAACAAACAAACAAATACATCAAAAAGTAATGAAACAAAGAAATAAGCAACACCTACAAGATGTGTTGCTCCTACTTAGAGAATGGTTAATGAGAGTCTTTAGTGTAGGTGCCAAATTAGGCTGAATGAGAGAATGCCGGAAGAATAGTTTCAGTTTTGGGGAGTGTGTTTCAAAAGTAAACACTTCACTTCAAAGTAATCCGCATCCCTTTATCATTTGGAAAACAGCTTGTCCAAAAATGTTACAGAGATGAATATAAAGTTTAGTACTTGACAACATTTTTACATCTTCCAGCTTTTCCAAGATGTTCTGAGAGGTTTTAAACACATTGCTGTGCTGTTTCTATGGTGTTCTGGGTGGTTGTTTGGTGGTTGCTTACTGGCCCAAGTCTCTATGTTATTCTGGCTCTTAGATGTTTTGGGTCCCTTTTTCAGTGTAAATTTTTTTCCAACCATTTTATCGTCCACTTGGTGGAAAGTCTACTTGCTTAGAAAAGTAAAACATCTTGGTTACTGTCGTAACCTCCATTACCTGATGGAGGGAACGAGACGTTGTGTCGAAGTAGTGACACTAGGGGTTGCTGTTGGGAGCCCCAAACACCTCTGATCTTTGAGAAAAGGCCAATGAGAATAAAAGTAGCTGGCTCGCAACTACTCGTTCAGGTTTTGTGCTGAGGAGCCGAGACAGGGTCCCAGACATTCCAGAGGGTAGTACAGCGTTGTGGCAAGAGGGACACAACGTCTCATTCCTTCCATCAGGGAACAGAGGTTACGACAGTAACCAAGATGTTCCCCTTCTGTCACTCACTCAGTGTTGTGTCGATGTAGTGAAACTAGGATTCCTTATGCCAAAACGCCACAACAGCTGAACTGTGTTACGTGAACTGCTGATACAGGTGCAAGCAAGCTGCTGTGTGCATAATAGCATCAGTCTGCATGTAGCCTCCCCCAATGCCCCAAAAGACTTAATGTAGTTCCCCACACCCCTGAAGGGGGTAAGCGACGTAACTAGCATGGGAGCAGGCCGTGCCAGCCGCGGCCTTTTCTCTCTATGTTTTCACTCCACAGAGTATTAGATTCAGCTGGGGCCATCTAACGCTATTATTTGCATCGGGGAAGGTGTTATTTTCCTTTCCTGTTCTTTCAGGGGGAAAAGACCCCACGGAGACCACATCCTGCCCGACGGGGAGGTAACGTGGCAATACGTCACATGGGTAGGTCCTGCCTCGAAGGGGAGGAGCTCTACAAACACAATGACTGGGGGCAGAGAGAGCTCTGCCCAAGGGAGATGTGGGTCTGCTGACAGGGAGACCATACCGTGGAAGATACATCACAGGGGGTTACCAGAGTAACCGGCACCTGTGGAGCACCTATCCCAATACATGGCATATTAGCACACGTACTGGGTCTGGCTGTGAATTCCTCCACTGAATTCATGAGCCACAGGGCTAGGGAGGAAGGACATCCAGGGTTACGGGTTCGTGAACTCGCATGGGAGAAGAGCACACGTCTTTATGTTCCGTATTCCCAAACTTACCTGTTCATACCTGACAAAACATGGGACGAAACCTGCTCAACCTGGAGATTGTAAAATCTCGCAAAGGTATTGGGTGTTGCCCAGCCTGTTGCTCTGCAGATGTCTGCTAGAGAGGTGCCATTGGCCAGTGCCCACGAGGATGCCACACTCCTTGTAGAGTGTGCTTGTATTCCCAAAGGGCTGGGCATGGCCTGGGCCTGGTATGCCAGAGTGATGGCATCCACGATCCAGTGGGCAAGCCTCTGTTTGGAGACAGCGTTCTCTTTCCGCTGTCTGCCGAAACAGACAAAGAGCTGCTCAGAGCGTCTAAAGCTCTGCGTGCAATCCAAGTAGATGTGCAAAGCATGTACTGGACACAGCAACGACAGGGCTGGGTCTGCTTCCTCCCGGGGCAGTGCTTGCAGGCTCACCACCTGATCCCTGAAGGGGGTCATGGGAACCTTGGGCACATAGCCCGGTTGGGGTCTCAGGATCACGTGACAGTCTACCGGACTGAACTCCAGGGAAGTATCACTGACAGAGAACGCCTGCAGGTTCCCAACCCTCTTGATGGAGGTTAGCGCAGTCAGGAGGACCGTCTTCAAGGAGAGGGCTTTCAGCTCGACTGACTCTAGAGGCTCAAACGGGGCTCTCTGAAGGCCCAGGAGGACCATGGAGAGATCCCATGAGGGGAAGAGGAGTGGCCTATGGAGGATTCAGCCTCCAGGCGCCTCTGAGGAACCTGACGATCAGGTAGTGCTTCCCTAGGGACTTACCCTCCACTGCGTCGTGGTGTACCACTATGGCAGCCACACACACCTTCAAGCCACCCCTCCAGCCTCTCCTGCAGGAAGGAAAGCACTGACCCGAGTCTTCGCCTCGGGAAGAACACCAACTCACGAACAAACGGCACATCAGGGCATAAAGCTGCCTCATAGAGGGAGCCCTGGCCTGAGTGATCGTGTCTATCACTACTGGTGGCAGGCCACTTAGGTCTTCTATGTCCCGTCCAAAGGCCAGATGTGGAGGTTCCAGAAGTCTGGGTGCGGGTGCCAGATGGTGCCCCATCCCTGTGAGAGGAGGTACTCCCTCAGGGGAATTTGCCAGGGAGGAGCTGTTGCGAGGAGCGTGAGGTCTGAGAACCAAGTCTGAGTGGGCCAGTATGGAGCCATGAGGGTGACTTGTTCCTTGTCCTCCCTGACTTTGCACAGGGTCTGTGCAAGTAGGCTTACTGGGGGGAATGCGTATTTGTGCAGCCTTCTGGGGCAGCTGTGTGCCGGGGCAGCTGTGTGCCAGTGCATCTGTCCTGAGGGGGGCACCCATCGGAGAATACCAGAGCAGGCAGTGGGAGGATTCCTGGGAAGCAAACAGGTCCACCTGTGCTTTGCTGAAACGACTCCAAATCAGCTGGACCACCTGGGGGTGGAGTCTCCACTCTCCGCTGAGTGTCACCTGCCACAACAGCGTGTCCGCTGTGGTGTTGAGGCTGCCCGGGATGTGAGTGGCCCGCAGCGATCTCAGTCGTTGCTGACTCCAGAGGAGGAGATGGCGGGTGAGTTGCAACATGCGATGAGAACGTAAGCCGCCTTGGCGATTTATATACGCTACCTTTGTTGTGTTGTCCGTCCGGACCAACACGTGCTTGCCCTGGATCAATGGCAATAGCCTCCGCAGGGCAAGTAGCACAGCCAGCAACTCGAGGCAGTTGATGTGCCAACACAGATGCAGTCCTGTCCAGGAGCCAGCGGCTGCGTTCCCATTGCACACGGCACCCTAGCCTAACTTGGAGGCATCTGTCGTGACCACGACACGCCTGGACACTTGCTGTAGGGGGACTCCTGACCACAGAAACGCAAGGTCTGTCCAAGGGCTAAACAAGTGGCGGCAGACCAGTCTGATAGCCATGCGATGTGTGCCGTGGCGCCATGCCCATCTCAGGACTCGAGTCTGAAGCCAGTGCTGAAGCGGTCTCATATGCATCAACCCGAGTGGCGTGACCACTGCCGAGGATGCCATATGCCCCAGGAGCCTCTGAAAGTGTTTCAGTGGAACCGCTGTCCTCTGCCTGAATGACTTCAGGCAGTTCAGCACCGACTGCATGCACTCGCTTGTGAGGCATGCTATCATCGAGACCGAGTCTAACTCCATGCTGAGAAAAGAGATGCTGTGAACT
Source organism: Myxocyprinus asiaticus (assembly GCF_019703515.2). Classification (NCBI taxonomy): domain Eukaryota; kingdom Metazoa; phylum Chordata; class Actinopteri; order Cypriniformes; family Catostomidae; genus Myxocyprinus; species Myxocyprinus asiaticus. The sequence continues at coordinate 9,607,134 of NC_059370.1, read as the reverse complement.
GGGGAGAGCTTGCTCTTTTCCCAGTTGACCCGAAGACCTAGACGGCTGAGGTGCATGAGCACCAGGTCCCTGTGTGCACACAGCAACTCTCGAGAGTGTGCTAGAATCAGCCAGTCTTGAGGTAGTTGAATATGCGTACGTCCACTTCCCTTAACAGGGCAAGAGCTGCCTCTGCGACCTTCGTGAAGATGCGAGGGGACAGGGACAGGCCGAAGGGAAGGACCTTGTACTGATACACCTGGCCGTCGAAAGCAAACTGTAGGAAGGGTCTTTGTCAAGGTAAAACCGAGACGTGAAAGTACGTATCCTTCAGGTCTACCGCCACGAACCGATCTTGATCTTCGCCGGATGCATGCCAAAATGCACTTCTGCATCAGCATCTTGAACGGGAGTCCGTGTAAGGCCCAGTTCAGAACTCGCCGATACAAGATTGGCCGCAACCCACCGCCTTTCTTTGGCACGATGAAGTAAGGGCTGTAGAACCCTTTCCTCCTCTCGGCTGGAGGGATAGGCTCTATCACGCCCTTGTGCAGAAGGGTCACGATCTTTGCATGCAGGGTGGCGGCATTCTCGCCCATCACCGAGGTGAAGCGGACGCCGCAGAACCGGGGCAGGCGCCTGGCGAACTGAATCGCGTAGCCGAGTTGGATGGTCCTGGCCAGTCACCGCGATGGGTTGGAAAGGTTTTAGCCACGCATCCAAGCTCCGGGTGAGGGGCACTAAGGGGACTAACGTGTCTGACATAGACTGGGCGGGCAGACCAGTCAAGTCCTCAGCGTCCAACATCACCAGTGCGCTCTCCGATGCAGTGATCGAGGACTCATCCTGCTCATGAGCCCCAAAAGAGACGTTAAGCTGGCCGTGTGGCGAGCTGGTCTCATCTCGGAACTTGATGGGGGCAAATGAGCCAGCTCCTTTTATATCCATACGTCCGGGGGAATGGCATGCAAATTCCACTCGCCAATTCTCATTGGCCTTTTCTCAAAGATCAGAGGTGTTTGGGGCTCCCAAGAGTGACCCCTAGTGTCACTACATCGACATAAACGTCGAGTGAGTGACAGAAGTGGAAGCACAGCTCTCCTGAAAAAGATGAATTTATGTGCTTTAATACTTTGTGTTGAAGGGTTATTGAAATCCCGAACCCCAAGTATTAGCAATACACGACAAAAAATAATTTTCAAGATAAGTATTTTTGTCTTGTTTTCCAATAAAAATATCTAACCATCCTTAAAACAAGATGAATTTACACTGTAAAAAGAACACTGTGAAATGTACAATAACTGGCTGGCAGAAAATTTGCTAGTAAGGTGCTGTAGTACATTACACAGTATGCTTACTGTAAATGTAATCACAGTACCTATAAAATACTGTAATTGTTATTACAGTAATAATCACAGTACTGTAATTGTCATCAGAGTAATAGGATGCTGTATTTTTTATCACAGCAAATATTATACTACTGTAACAGGCATTACTGCATTAATTTTAATACTGTAAATTAATAACTGTAAAATAATTACATACTGTAAAACGAAGACACTGTTTTTGTCACAAAAATGACATTTGTTGTATAATTTCATTCAACTTTCAACATTTTAAATTTGAAAATACATAGACTTTATTTAGTGTTTTTCATTTTGTAAACATTTTTCATTTTGTAAACATTTTTTATTTTGTAAACAACAACACAACTTTCCTGAACATACAAATCATTTCTCTTTGTTCAAGTAACTCTGACAATGTAAACTGCATGGCCTGAAATTATTTTGTTAATCAAAACAATTTCAGGCATATTTAGAGAGTTTTAAAATGATTGATTTATTGTTGGAGGAGTTTTAGTTAATTGGACTACTTCTAGAGACAAATATAAAAGAAAGAAAAAGAAAAAAACAAAGGGAAGGATTTGTTAATCATTAAGATGTGTGCAAGTTCTCTATTGTTTTACATTTGCTTTCCGAGACTTACTGACAGTCACATGTATCCTAGTAACGTTGATTCAATGTGAAAAAACACAAAAACATCACTTTGTAGAAAACTCCGTCACGCAAGATATCTTCAAGCAATTTTTACAAACAAAACAGTCAAATCCAAGCACCAGAAGCAATTAAAATGTTCAGTTAAAAGTGGAATTGTATAAAAGCACAAATTAAGTATGAACCAAAAACTAAAATTTTAAACAATAAAATGTCTAAAAACTGTACAATTTTAAACAATAAAATGTCTAAGACTGACTTTATTGTTCCTGAACTGGATACTTCTTCCTGAACTGGATACTTCTTCCTGGGCTGGAGTCTTCTTCCCTGCAGTGGAAGGAATTAGTTACTAATGTAGAAATGTATAGGCAAGACTGATGGCTCTATGACAATTTTGGTTGACTCATTACTTCCCATTAGAAATACCACAATATGTTTCTACTACTGACAACACTACATAAAAGGGCAGTAGCATGGTACAACGGTACACACACACACACACACACACACACACACAAGGGCAGTATTAAGTCCCAAAGCCCTGTGTTCTGTGTAACAGTGAATAAGGTCTATATATAAACTTGAACTCTAGAGTAATGTCTTTATGGAAAGTATTCAAGGTAAAAATTAATTAACAGTCTCACATGGTATCAGTTGTTCTGCCAGTCATACTCAATGAAGTCCCTGATGAATGATACCACATGTGGATTGAGGGACTCATTCTTTCATTGGACCATCTTGCCAGTCCTTCTGCTCACCTGGACCTTGGAAGCGCACTTACTCTGCTCTGGATTTATCCTGACAAAAAAATCTGTAAATATAAAAGACATCATACATTACTCAAGCCAAGTGATAGTTTGGATTCTTACCCATATAGTGGTATTTTCTGCTCCACGGAAGTGTAATACATCCACCAAGTTCCTATCCTATCAAAATTGTTGTGCTGTTTAAAGTCTTACCCATTGTTACATTTTGTTTCGCCTCGGCCCACTTCAGTACTTGGTAACCCATGCCTCATGGTAGCTAGCAAGAGAAAAATGAGCGACAAGCTTCTCCAATCGGAGCTAGCTTGTGTGCCAACACACACACACACACACACACACACACACACACAATTCCAATTTAACTTTTATCCAATAATGTTACTACGACACCAAACTGATGACGTTATCAACTAAATGTCACAAGATAACAAAATCTATAAAAATTACATGTGCAAATAGTTTATTTTGGTAATATTATGCACACTAGCTTACTAGCTAAGGAGGGTGCCTCTCTCTTCTTCACTCTCCCAGTACAATCTTAAAGTTGAGGAAACTGTGCTAAAGTAACGTAGCATTGTAAAATAATGAGCAAATTACCTTGCTGAAATCAAAGGCTGAAGAAAGTGTGGAATCTTGTCAGTAAGCTCTTGCAACAAAATAGTGTGGAGAAAAGCAGGTAGCCATCAGCATATCATTATACTCCCATCATTTGCGTAACTGTTAATGTTATGGAGGATATAAACATGTCGGGTCCTCCACTGTCTGCATGATAACAAAAACTATAAAGTTTTTCAAGCATTTATAAGCTTAATTCAAGATATATTCTCTGAAAACAGGTTTTATCTTATGCAGTTTTGCTTCTCAAGTAAATTAAGCTTGTTTTAAGGACGTTTAGATTAGGTATGTGTCCGAAGCTGAATACCTTATTCGGAAAGGCACGAATAATGACTTTAAAACGACTAACGGATTTATCAGAATAATATAAAAAATATTCACATGACTGATTATCCAAGAGGCACAAGCATAAAGCGGCATTTTAAATATACATATCCAAAATTACAATTAATTTATGAACCTGTGCAGCCAATATTTCTAAAGTGTAATGAATGAAAATGCACACGTGATTTCAGATCGGATGGCTGCGGTCTCGACTCCGTTTGCGGTCTCTGTAAATTGTTCACGTCTGGAGCTTATGAAGTGTAACATTAACTAAGATACAAAATCATGTACACTTTACACTTTTTGAAATGTCTATGTTAATGTATCACACAATTCACATGTGATTCCCATGTATTTATTTATAGCCTAAACCTGAGCGCAGTGTTAAAATTCCTGACCTGAAATGATGATTTCACGTAAGAGCTCGTCTATCCGTCTCTTAAAGTTGATCACATTTATATTCACATCAGCGATTAAGGTTATCTGGTTAAGACTTTATTCAGAAAAAAAATGTAAATGCTCCATAAAGTTTTAAATGCTCCATTAAGTATACATCTATTCAGAATATTTCTCCTTATATAAAACGAAGAAACTGAAACCATCTGTTTTTTTTTGTTGTTTCTTTTTGTCTTCTTTAAACCGTGCTACCTCTGGTAAGGTGCTATATAAATTTAACATTATTATTATTATTATTATTATTATTTAACTAAATGATGTCTTATTGTAAAAATTAGACTTAGGGACTTTCACCTGTTTGTAGGCTATATTGATTTTATTTTAATTTCTTTTAATGTTTGAATTTGTATTTCTTATTCACTGCAAAATGTGTGCTTGACATTTCACATTTTGCTTGACACCTCCTGCCTCCAGAATAATGTTGTTATACACGCACAGACAAACTAAAATTCTGTTTCATGCAGATATTAATATCAGAAATACTAGGAGAAACCACAGTGAACAATATATTCCACAGTTAATGTAGCCAACAAATTCAGCATCATCTGGTAAGAAAAAAGTGAATATTTTAAAACATTTAAATAATTGTTGTTTAATAAAACTTTATTATTATTATTATTATTATTATTATGCTATTATTGTAAAAAGGCTTATTTTATTAATTGAAACTATAAATGTAAGAGTAACATTTAAAAATGGGCATTTAATTTAGTTTTGATGCACTTCTGGTTTAAGCCCGCCCACACCCGGTTCTATCCGAAAAGAGAGACAGACACAGAAAATTTTGTCATATGAACAGATACAGATACAAATACAGATAATGGCTTCGCTGCACATCCCTAGTTTAGATATTTTTTATTGGAAAGCAATTTTTATCATACTACACTAATTGAATAATGGCCTGATGTTGGTATATCAGCACCATGGAGAGCTGCCCAAAGTCTTGGTCTATAATGATGGTAACACTTTACAGTAATGTTCCCTATGTTAAGGGTTTAAAAAGGGGATAATTAATGATAATAATGACAATGAGCTATTTACATTTGCATTATAAATCCTTAACATGCAGTTATAACAACATTAATAACAATGGCAACTTTCATGCAATAATTGGCAATTACATGTTATAAATGCTTAATAAAAAATCTACTTATCAAAAACATAAAATCCCCTAGTTTATGAATTATGTCATAATGCAGCAAAATCAGGATATCATAATGAGATGGTAAATTGAGGGATTATGTCATTTTTATACAGTTCACATTGTTTTATATGAATTACTGTAATGTCTGGACTCACTTGTGTTGTCACTTTCCTTGTCACGTTGATGTCAAAAGAATGATGCTCCTCCAAGTGCTGTCCCAACTTACCTATTTCTAGTTACTTAAATAACTCTGCAAAAACACTTTTCAGCTCTTCATGCACATTCACATCATCATATCATATAATAGAGCCTTATGAACATTAAACCAACTTTATGTACACAGGTTTCTAATTTTGGCAACTTCTTAATACATGCAACATACTGTATGTGTTCCCACTGCTGTTGCTTTAATAGGAAGATTGCTTAAAATGCATTGTTTGCTTGTAACTTACAAATGATTATGGAGATTTCTGTAAATACATTTTGTTACTTTGCCTTTAAAATAAAATACCAACAGGGTAACTAAGCTCCTTAAGATTACTTTTCAAGCTTATGGAAAGAGCTGATATTGCTCACTTCACTCAAATAAAAGAATGAATTAGTGTTTTTTGTTTCCCACCTGACAAATTACCCCTTCTCCAGAGAAGAGGAACCATTCATTTTTATTATTATAATCTTGTTTATTGTCAAGACTCAAGAGTTTTCAGGCAGGAACAAAAAGAGTTGATTGTGGGTGTTTTGCTTTTAATTCGAGTATTTAGTTTGGGGTCGCACATGGTTGTTTTGAAGGATAATCGCTGCTTATGTGGAGGCCACACATGGAGGTTTCCACAATGGCAAAATCCAGTCGTTTGTTCTGGAATCTGTGCTGTATGCAGCTTGAATACTGATAACACCAGAGGTTCAGGAAGTGTTAAAGGGCAGCTCTCAAGGGAATGTTCAGCACACACATTTGCCTCTTGTGGAGAAAGACCAATGGGTAGAATGTTTAAACAAAGAGTTATTTATAAACTTCCATTAAGGCCCACCTAAACCCACTTGGAAACCAAAATGTAACTAAAATGAGCTAAATATTAAAATAAATCCTGATTCCAAATAAATCCTGATTCAGTATTGAGTATTAGCTGCATTGATTTAGCTACCAAATGCATCTCTGTATGATACAACCTAATTTCATTGCACATTATTGGCTATGTAAGGCTGGCACCAGGATGTCTACAACCAAAAGGCGCCATTTCTGGTAAAAGTCAAAGAACTCTGCGAGAATCAACGTCAAAGAACTCTCTCACAAAAGCTGAAATCTACACCTGAATATCACCAAGTGTGATAAATTGCAAATCGCTTTTTGCATCGTTTTACAAAGCTGAAATCTTTACCTGAAAATCACCACAGTGTGATAAATTGCAAATCACCTCGCTACCCCACAAATACCATGAAAACAAAGAATGCAACTGTATGTGTTTGATATCATTTAAGAGGTCTCTGTGCGACTGGTATAATGATCTCTCTCCCATGTTGATAAAACTAATGGTAACAAAGTTATAAGGTCTTTGCCAAATACTGCATAATTCTGGAGGTCTATCCCCCTCCTTGACCTACAATTTAAATGATCTCCTGTATGTTAACAAGGTTAAACCCCAGGAAGTCAAGAACACATTCACCCCCAAATTCTCATTGTTCAAAGGATAATACCATTTGGTACACAATGTTTATTCTGTCTAGGTATTTAAGGAAAGTTGGCAAGAAGCTCGGGGAATCTGTAAGCAGATCTCCCATGTTGTACCGCTGCATGTAGTTTTGTCAGGTATGTTTCTTTGACTTGTCAACAATGTTTTATATCCTACCTGACAAATAAATTGTTATCATTTGATTTATTCCGAATTCCTCCGAAATCATTACTGGAGCTTTAATACAGGAGGAAGCCATTTAAAGACTCTCAGTTTGAATTTCACTCAGGACAACCAGGTAGGACAACCACCTAGGACAACCAGGTAGGATTTGAATTTCAATAGACCAGGGTAGACCATACTGGAGCTTTAATATAGGAGAAACCACTCAGGACAACCAGGTAGGACAACCACCTAGGACTACCGGGTAGGAGAAAGCCATTTAAAGATTCAGTCACTGCTCACCGCCCATTTTAGCAAGTATGTACGTGACTAAGCGGCAATATCGTCTGGTTAGGAGACAAGCCAAACCAGACGATATTAGTTAACCCTACAACTGCTGACTAAGAACGGAACTGGCTATCCATTTTCAGGAGGTTTACGTAATTTAATAATGGCCGGCATAAGTCTCCAAAGATCGAAAGGACAATGAATAGAAGAGGATTTAGAGTAATCAATAACCTAAAAATGTTAAATTAATAGAATGATCAGAAATTAATTTGAGCTTAAATATAAATTAGAGGTCAACTTAAAATTGGAGTCAGATTAATATAAAATTGGAGTCAGATAAAATGAATAACGGAATAATTAACAATAATTGCATTACTTCAGTGCTCAGAAAAGACAGAACAACGCAGAGACCTTCAAGAACAATTTATTGAAGTTCCACTCAGGAACGTATAGAAAGTTATCCCTTTTTACAGTGGTGACCATCCTCCGTGATCTCCAGTGAGCGAGTGATGTCTTTTCAGCGCGACATTCAGTTCCATTCCACACAGGACATGAAGTTTGAGCTTCTACTTCTCTGTCTCCAGCTGCTGTGGTAAGTCCATTATTTTTTCCTTTTAGAAGTGTTGAGGGAAAGCACAGACGCACCCCGTACAGACACATTTTGTAGAACGGGTCGGAATACCCACTGTTAGACCGGAGACCGAAAAATCTGGTGGGGCTAAAGAAATTAGACAAAACCACATGTGTATCAGGGAAGTGGTAGCGGCAGGATACGAGAAACGAAATCTCTTGCTCTGCAAATTAATGATCTCTTTGTTTGCCCAAGCGACGAGAGATCAAACTTAAACTGGAAAAAACATCATCCAAAATTTTATTCTGGTATTCAAGGGAGCAGTTGGAACTTTCATTCTAAAATCAATGAACACCATCGCTATTGTTTATTTACTTTGCTGCAACGAACTCGCAACATTTCAAAAGAATGAGCGGGTAGCAACTGTAAACAACTAAAAAGTAGCGATTGAGATATAAACATTGCAAGTCGATGTGTTTGCATATGAAAAGCAAGGCTGGGAAAAACAGAGTGATGTGATAAAAAATAAATAGTAACAAAAGAAATGTCACTAATTTATAAATCAGTAAAGAGTACTATAACAACCTATTTTTACATTTGCAACTATGCTAAACACTGTTGTTATCATAGAACACAGGTGATGATAGTTGTTTGTGATACTGCATGTACACTTAAGCTAATGCAGTTTATTTCTGAAAACACTTGACTGTTTCTGCTGTAAGTGTTACAGGAAACACTTAGGTTAGAGGTTGTAAATGCTTCGGGCATTCTAGACTTTTCGTCTTGTGTAAAGTTGAAATAACTGTAATCACCTTTCTTTTGAAATTATTCATCAGTTTCAAGCTGAATGCATGACTATGTCGGATATGTTTGTCTCTGATATGGCACACTGTGCTATTTACCATATAGCTGCAGTTAAACCATACTGAGTACAAAATTCCATGTGACTATCAGTAATTTTACACAATTACCAAACTCTCAGTAGTTTTACACAATTATCAAACTCTCACTAGTTTTACACAGTTAGCATTAACCTTCAGTAACTTTAAAAAGACCGAAGAACTTCATTAAGCCTCTAAAATTCAAGAATACTCTTTGCGCCTTGCATCACCTCTGACTTTGCCCAGCCCCCTCTTCATATTCAAATAGATTCACATGAGAATACACCTAGTGACATCTTAAGTCAAGAAAAAGAGAAAATTGCATTTAATTTCATATTGTAATCGCAAAAGCTCTGCAGCTTGAGCAGAAATTTGACCCATGTAAATGTGCCTGCAGTCATTGGGTGTTTACAGCAGCATGTCCAAAGGCTTTCAGCCTGACCTGTGCATACTAATGCACATGATCCTGCATCTGATACAGGGCCAAATCAAAAGGCATGTATTCTCAAAAGAGCTGTGAGATGACAAATATCTCATTCTAGAAAACCTCCAGAGACCAGTAATAAAATTATTTTAATTTATAAAATTTTTAATATAATATAATTGTATTATAATCACATTATAATATGCATTATATTATAATGGCCAAGCATGGCCATGTATATTTGTAATGACACTGCCAACCGAACAACCTTACAGGCCTTGAAGAACCCTTACAGTTGGATTTCATTTGTCCACTCCCCAGTGCCAAAGGGGGATATCGTTATTGCTTGGTGATCATTGATAAATTCTCAAAGTGGGTGGAAGCAATTACCACCTGCAATAACACTGCAAACACTGTGGCACGGGTGATGGCCAACCAAATCATCCTGCTTTGGGGTGCGCCCATCCAAATCGAGTCTGATCAGGGAACCCATTTCACTGGGCAAATTATGAAAAACGTGTGTAAAATGCTAAACATCAGGCAGAAATTTCACAACCCTGACAGACCACAGAGATCATAGATGATCAAACTTGTGAATATCACCCTTAAAAATTTTTAAGCAGACAACACATCACCAAAAAGAGTTGAACTGATTCTTTGACCACAGAGCTGTGTTGAGAACAATAAAAAAATTAAATAAATAAAGCTATGGGCATCAGCTCATTTGAGCTAATGAAAGGAAGGGAATTGCTCACAACAGCAGACTCTGCAGGCTCAACTGCAAGAACAGCTTAAGGTGCTACACACTTCAAACTGCACTAAAATATCAGCAGTAACTCAGATCTCACCAAAGATGCTCAGGCTAATTTGATCTCTGAAACTAAATTTGCATTAAACATTGTAATGGTACATGTTTTTGTAAAGCAAAATGCATCTTCCCCCTGATGGCACAAACCATACAGTATGAGACTAAAGCTGTCTGTAACAGTTTGGCTGTGACCATCAGAGGAAAATAAAGAAAGGACCACATGTCTAAATGCAAATTAATTAAAGGTTCAACATTAACTGTTTTCTCTCTGTGGTTGTTCCCATTTCAGTTTGCAATCTTGTGAGGGACAGATGCCAAATGTGTCCGGACCCACCTGCATCAAGCTGGGTCAATGGGTATTGCTCACACACACATTAGGATGCGGCAGATGGGTATGGAAATATATGAAGGGGCCATACACCTCACAAATTCTTATTACACTCAAAGAAATAGTTACATGGCCTCCCGGAGTAGCACCGGAACAAAATTGCACACCACAAATCTGTTGTAAATTAGGTTCCACCCATCCCACATACATAAAACATATCAACACACACACCAGCACGGCCATCCCAGCACAATATCACTGCCTGGTATCAATTATAATTATGTCCAGGAGCTAAAGAAGGTGGGATGCACACTTTATATGAGAAAAACAATGATGGCATAAACCCTAAAATCTGCTGTTTTGTTAACAATTTGGAACCTGCCACATATAGGTGCACCCACACAGAAACACTAAACACTATACACATAAGTTACACAGAATATAAATTAAATTTAACATTATACAAACTCTATGACAATGGACCAAAAATCTTAACCTGGACTAGCCGAAAGGAAGGGATTTATTGTGTAGGAAAATGTAAAATGAGTGAGAACAATTTCACTTGCCCACAAAACTGTTCATGGACTACTAATCACACCTTATTGGGTATGACGTTGAAGGGTACTGAGACTTTCTTTACCAGTCGCACATGTTGTCATGAAACTCATAACTATGTTGTTTGTACATGTAACACCTTACAATCTTTTTCTCATAATGACACTAAACTCATAAATGTTCAGTCATTGCATGGCCATTTTGACACAGTCCAGGTGTCACATACTCAGTGGTGTGTCATCAGTGAGATGAATTCCATGGAGGACTGACCTGTCCTGCCAATCACTCCTTTGCTTGGAGGTAACAGAGGACTTTTCTATAGGTCAGATCAACATCCTATGGAGGATACCACTGGCTACAAGCACAGCGCACAATCTGTGGCGGACACAATGGACTTGGCACAAAGAATCATCTTGCAGATGGAATATCACCTTACCCAGGCACAGGTAGAGACAAACCTGGCCAAAATGACTGCACAAATCATTTCCAGTTCATCTACCCACTTCAGTGACTGAGATAAAAAAAAAAAGTTAAGACACAATGACCCCACAGGGACTCTTCTGGAATTGTCCCCGGGGGCCAAGCGGAGGAAACTGTAAGGCTGGCACCAGGATGTCTACAACCAAAAGGCACCATTTCCGGTAAAAGTCAAAGAACTCTGCGAGAATCAATGTCATAGAACTCTCTCACAAAAGCTGAAATCTACACCTGAATATCACCATGTGTGATAAATTGCAAATCGCCTTTGCATTGTTTTACAAAGCTGAAATCTTCACCTGAATATCACTACAGTGTGATAAATTGCAAATCACCTTGCTGCCCCCTCTTCTCTCTCCCCCTTCTCCCCTTCAACAGCTCTGGACCAACACAAAGACACAAGATTTATATGTAAAAATATAACAAATACCATGAAAACAAAGAATGCAACTGTATGTGTTTGATATCATTTAAGAGGTCTCTGTGCGACTGGTCTCTCTCCCATATTGATAAAACTAATGGTAACAAAGTTATAAGGTCTTTGCCAAATACTGCATAATTCTGGAGGTCTATCCCCCTCCTTGACCTACAATTTAAATGATCTCCTGTATGTTAACAAGGTTAAACCCCAGGAAATCAAGAACACATTCACCCCCAAATTCTCATTGTTCAAAGGATAATACCAGTTGTTACATAATGTTTATTCTGTCTAGGTATTTAAGGAAAGTTGGCAAGAAGCTCAGGGAATCTGTAAGCAGATCTCCCATGCTGTACCACTGCATGTAGTTTTGTCAGGTATGTTTCTTTGACTTGTCAACAATGTTTTCCACCAACCACTCAGGACAACCAGGTAGGACAACCACCTAGGACTACCGGGTAGGAGAAAGCCATTTAAAGACTCTCAGTCACTGCTCACTGCCCGTCTTAGCAAGTTGTATGTACGTGACTAAGCGGCAATATCGTCTGGTTAGGAGACAAGCCAAACCAGACGATATTAGTTAACCCTACAACTGCTGACTAAGAACGGAACTGGCTATCCATTTTCGGGAGGTTTACGTAATTTAATAACGGCCGGCATAAGTCTCCAAAGATCGAAAGGACAATGAATAGAAGAGGATTTAGAGTAATCAATAACCTAAAAATGTTAAATTAAAAAAAATGATCAGAAATTAATTAGAGCTTAAATGTAAATTAGAGGTCAACTTAAAATTGGAGTCAGATTAATATAAAATTGGAGTCAGATAAAATGAATAACGGAATAATTAACAATAATTGCTTTACTTCAGCGCTCAGAAAAGACAGAACAACGCAGAGACCTTCAAGGGCAATTTATTGAAGTTCCACTCAGGAACGTATAGAAAGTTATCCCTTTTTACAGTGGTGACCATCCTCCGTGATCTCCAGCGAGCGAGTGATGTCTTTTCAGCACAACATTCAGTTCCATTCCACACAGGACATGAAGTTTGAGCTTCTACTTCTCTGTCTTCAGCTGCTGTGGTAAGTCCATTCTTTTTGCCTTTTAGAAGTGTTGAGGGAAAGCACAGACGCACCCCATACAGACACATTTTGTAGAACGGTTTGGAATACCCACTGTTAGACCGGATTATCCCTTTTTACAGATACACATACATTGCATTGGATATATTATAGAAAATAGTATTTGAATATATTTGAGATATGAAAATTAGCCAAAATATTCATTATTTATATTGGATAATATAATTATAGAAATATATTTATAATGCTATAATAATTGATAATAATGATTTACATTGTAGCTAGTGCACTATTTGTGGACAAGTGATGAAATCTGACATTGCTATACTAAAGTGATTATGCATTCAGAAAAATAATGATATTGACCAACATGTAATACTTTGGGTTAGGGGTTTGTTTAAAATAATATAAACAATAGGAATAGTGACAACTGCCTTTGAAAGCACCATTAATAATTATAATTGCCATTTGAACATCAAGGTATAAAGAATTATTCATACAATACACATGGGACTGCTTGTGATTAGACTACTTGGGAGACACAGTCCATTAGAAATTAGGATTAATGATCAAACATGTTAAACAGACCTTCCTTTAACTTAGTTTAGCTTTTTCCAGTTAATGTATATGAGATTTCTGCATCGATAGTTGCATCATTCACAATTAAAGTTTTAGAAGCTAAATTTCAGATCCAAATATAATGAGTCACTTTTGTGAAGTCATTTGCCATGAGTGTGTCTATCATACAGAGTGGTGATACATGGTGTTCTATGAAAATTGTGGTTCATGTTTCATGATATTAGAGGCAATAATTACAGTTGTGCACCTGCATGTTGTTCTGTGAGTGATCATTAATGCCATAAGCACAGTGCTGTAATTATATCTGTAATGCTCTTAAAATAATGCTGTCTATGTTCTGTCAGGTGTGCTCACTGTCTGTTGCTGAGCCTAATGAGATGTTAGGGTTGAATAAAAACAGACGAATAGACATAAGATACAGTACCTGACAGTGAGAATAAATAGCAGAGAGATGACACAAGGTCAGTGGTGCATCAGGCTGTAGACCTGTAGGTGTTACATTTTAAGTTGTAAAGGAATCCGACAGGTTTCCAGTTTCTGTAGGCAGTATCATCTCACAGGAGCACCATCTTTTTTGAAGATAAAACTTTACAGAACTTGAGATGAACAATAACAGTTCACATGTATCCTGCTGTGATTTTTGACAACATTAATTTTCACTCCTTCCTGAATTACTGATGCACATCCTACCCAGATGGCAGTTCTGTGTTGGATTAGAAGCACTTGGTGTGGATGCAGTGTAGAACTGTCAAGAACATGTTCACCCCTAAATAAAAAATAAATAATAATAATAAAAAAAAATGTCTAAATTTATATTTTGCTTAAAGAAAATTAAGAGATTTTTGTATTGCAGAACTGTATTTATGACAATTAAGCATTACATTCTCATTAATATAATGCAAATACTCCCTCATTACTGTAATGCAATAAAAGGAAAGAAAGAGAAATAAATGATTTAATGTTTTATATTTTAATATTATTATACTGCCTTGAATGTATGCTGATAAAAAAAAAAGAAAAAAAGAAAGAAAAATTAAGTATTTTTTTTTTAAATTTTATTTTTTACTGTTAAATAGTAGAAATTACTTTATTGTAGCAAAGATAATCTAATGCTAATCACCACTAAGAATGATGGCAATTACAAAAAAAAAAAAAAAAAAAAAAGAAAAGAAAAAAAAAGTCAAATCTGCAAATGCATTACGGTAATTAAAATGTAATAAATGTAATACAGTAATTAGAATTTAGGTGGAAATGTGCTTAATTGTTATGAACATAATGTCTTAATATCTAATAATATCATAATGGTCCTAAAAATAGGCTTATTTCTTCCTAATATTATTAGGTCTCTCAATCAATTACAATTTTTAATCAAATCATTTACATGATATGCCAATTAATTAATCGCACCTAATCCCACTTATCAGTATTTTTCAAAAAAGGCCCCCAAACAACAATAATTCAATATATAATGATTAAATTATAATAAAAAATATATTTAATAAAATATAAATATAATTCAGACAATTAAAATGCATTACATTATTGTGGCAGACGTGTTAATCATTGATTAAAGGTGCTATATGTAATATTGACAACAAGCGTTTGAAATGGGTCCTGCAGTCCAAATTCAAAATATTGGAGAGTTGTCTTCCCCACCCTAGACTCGAAGCTCATGTGGGTTGCCAGAATGTTGACACATAAATTAGCCAACTCGGCATCCATTTTAAAAGATTTCTGGGCTTTAAGCTGTCTTCATCTTCCAAAGGCATCTCCAATATTTATGCTCATTTTACTACGCCTCTGGTCATTGTGGTTTTTAGACAGATGGCGAGGCTTTTTAGGTCGGATGGAATCTGTTATCTCTGATCCAGTTCGTTTGCTGGCTTCCATGGTTGCAGCACGCAGTGTTGTTTGCCTGCAAACTTGTTCAAATATGGCAACCTGGCGCTGTCGAAATACTATTGGTGAGTGGGCAATGGGCGGGATCACACAGGCCAAAACATAAACAGAAATTCCGGCCCAGAATGGAAACTTCAAAGTAGAATATACTGGCTGTAGCATTGTTATCGGAGAAGCCAGTATTTCAACTTAGCATGTTTCCTAATTCTCTAATGACATATTATGGTCATTTTATGATTTAGTACAATACAAATATTACATATAGCACCTTTAGACAATACAAAAAGTGGATTTAGAAGGCAATATATATATATATATATATATTTTGTCCATATCATTGAACATAAGCTTATCACTTGCCTACAGTCCACAGCAACCCATTTACCAACAGAATTCATCAATTTGACCGACGCAGACTTATTTTAAGGGTTCTCCTTAGGACGCCTCTATATGCATCAGATGGACACTTTTGTAATGTCTGACTTGGGTTGTGTTGCATCATTAACACCATGTTTTAGGATGCTATGTGAAGTTAAAAGTAGTGTGAAACTGTAAAAAATAAAAAAGACCCCTGAATACGGAATTGCATGTATTTTAACACTAAAACACATCCTTATCTTGTGCTGTCTGCTGTCAGTACGTCTGGTTTGTTGCCTGTTCAACTGGAGGTGCGCTTACTGCCAACTGCTGACCGGGACTTGCAAAAACATTCATGTGTACTTCAAGCTTGAATTGCTCAAATAATAGGGAAATTACTTATTACTCTTTGAGGGCATGATTTTTTTTCACATGTTATTTTTAATATAATTATTTACACTGAATTAACATGTTAAATCGACAGCCCTAAATATTATTATTTTTTCTTTTGATTTTGCAGTGAAATATGACCCGGGCATGTTTTTGACAGTTCTTCACTACATCCAGTTCTTATTATTCAACACAGAACAGAGATTTGGCCATATGGGTAGGGCGTACATCAGTAAATCAGATGGTTAGAGAAAGAATTTTAGTGAGATTTACCCAATAACATGATTTGTAGTCTGTTTAATTCATGACTACTGGAATATATGGGCACCCCTGTAGGGCTGTTTCTGACCATTTTCTTGCCCTGCCCACATGACTTCTCCATCTGCACTATCTTCCTTCCAGAAACAGTTATTTTGCATGAGAGGTTTACATTAATTAACCTTCACCCTCACGATCGAATATCAGTGTGTGGGTTACAAATGGCAGAGGCGCTCTGGTAATCCAGCTCTGCGTTGGCGAGAACCCACTCTTACACAAATTAGTATGATAAACCAATAAAAATTAGCACTAAAAATACAGTATATATTAGACTGACGTACATGCAGACAGGCTCTTCTGCATCTCTTTCCAAGTCGTGGGTGACTTGTGAAATTGCAGTTTACTTTATGATTCAGTTTCAGCTGTTCTAAGACTGTATTTCTAAGACCTTGTTTTGCACAAAGGTGCTAAACAGTTTCTAATGCCCCAAATGGTGGTCTGAAACCTTCCCTTAAAAGAGTGTAGAAAGTGTGTGCAGTGTTAGTACACAGAAGTTCATAACTCAGAATAGATAAACTGATGTCACTGTGAATTCAGCAACAGTAGGTAGAAAGTTCTTCATCTTAAATCGAACTGTGCTCACCGAAATTGGAAGTACCACCCCCAGAGACCAAAGCTGGAAGTGTTGTTGAACATATGAGCATGTGACAGCTCCAGTTTCTGGTTGAAATGTCCACAGAGTGTTGCCAAAAGTGAGTTGTAAAGTGAGTTATTTTTAGTTGTAAATTATGTAATACAGTCAAACGGAATGCATATTTTATTAATTCGACACCCTAACCCAAACCCCAACCCTAAACCTAACCGACAGTGGAGTAAAATTTTTATTTTAGAGTGACAATGCAACCTCTGAACCATGCTCACCATTGTTTATGTGAATGTGATTACTTCCTGGTTTCCATGGGACCAGAACCCATGTCTTGGAGGTTGCTCATGCAACATGCTATCAGTAGTGCCACAGGAAAATGTTAAGACATTTGATTTGATGCAAAAATGTATGATGATGGGGAATGGCGCATGTCAGTAATTTGACAGAACGGGGTCAATTTCAGCATATATAAACATAAAAAAAAAAAAAAACATGTAGATTTCCTGTGTGATGAGGACATGGACATTGTGCTGACCACAGTTTGGTGCAGTAAATCATTGGCTGCCAAAATGCGTGAAACCATGAGAAACATTCTGTTCAATGAACAGTTTTGATAATGTATTGTATTGGACTTGATGTCCAATGCAAAATCTGGACCTGAAGCAAAACCAGTTGAGAACCACTGAACTAATTACATGGCATAGTAATGTCCAATTAGAGCAACTGATTTGCTCTGTGTTCTCTAAAGTGCATTCAGCATTATTTCAAATGGCAAACCATTCTCTGCTGCATATTCCACATGCATGCCCATATTTAAGTGAATTTATGCTCTAATAGCCTTCATGCCTTTTCTCTGGCAAGAGATAGCGAGTTCGACTCTGAATGGAAGCTTTGAATTAGAGGTACATTTGCTGAGCTTAAAAGATCCGATAACTGTAAGGTGAAAGGTCCACATAGTGGCGCCAGAAACAAGTTGTATCTTTAGTAGTAAAGCATGTAATAGTCAAAAGGAATGCATATACTTTTTTCAACTCTACCACTTAACCCAAAGCCCAACCCTAAACCACATCGTCAATGGAGTAAACATTTTATGTTAGAACGAAAATACAACCGCTGAACTGCCTTAACAATTGTTTATGTGAACACAATTACTTCATGGATTCCATGAGACAAGAACCTTTGTTACGGAAATTGCTGGTGCAACACGCTATTAGTAGGGCTAGAGGGAAAGGTAAATTAATTTCATATGATGCAAAAATGTGTGATGGGGAAGGTGCTCCTCAGTAATTCGGCAGAACGGGTCAGTTTCAGACTACATGAACATTCGGAAGCAACATGTTGATTTCCTTAGTTATCATGTTACAAGGATAATGTGGTGGTAACACATAACCAGATGTTTATCCGCCAAGAGCAATAATCACACAAAGGATGATTTAGACAACTTTATAGCTCAAACAATGCACTTTTATTTATGGAATAATTTATAATCTGTAAGCGCTTTAAAAAATAAGAGCTGTACATTTAAACCCTCTGGAATGCCTTACCCTATCAACATGATTACACAAGAAGTCCAAATGTTGCTAATGAATGTTACAGTACCCTGGCATCGACCCCATTCTGCCAAGAAATGGGCAGCAGGAGATTTGGTAGCAGCACTGGGGATTTGTGTTTTCTTCCAGTGCTGAAGCCAGGAAGAAATCTCGTTTACATAATCAGTTACAAGCACGATTCAGAGGTTCCATTTTTCTCTAAGATTACATTTGACTCTTCTGATGGTTAGGTTTAGGGTTGAAGTTTGGGTTTAGGGGGTAGAGTTAATAAAATACTATATGCATTCCTCTTAACTGTATTACACCATTAACATCTAAAAACAACTTGCTTTACAACTTCTTTTGGCTGCCACTCTGTGGACATTTCACCTGGAAACTGGAGTTCACACATGCCCATACATTCAAAAACACTTCCCGCTTCGGTCACTGGGGGAAGTTCTTCGAATTTTGGTACACTGTTTTCAGCGAAAAACTTTTGGCCTACTGTTGCTGAATTCACAGTGAGATCAGTCTGACCCAGAGCCGTAGCAAATGTGGTGAAAGGTGGTAACGATTCTAGGGACCCAGAAGTCCAGGTGGCACACAACAAATTTTAAACTGTATTTTTTATTAAATATAAGGGGCCCAGAAAAATATACAGTCAGTCGTCGCTATGGCCCTGGGCTGCATCTCCCAAAAGCATAAGTAGATCGGAGAAACCATTGGCGCCAATGGTCACTGTGATCAACTTAAGCCTGCGATGCTTTTGGTAAACACAGCCCTGGTCTGAACCCACAGACTTCCATTGTAAGTGCCATAATGTAAACAGGATTTTGATTCTATTTGCCAGTGAAATGGAGCAACTCATAGAGATCTATGAGTTAGACCATCTTCATTTTCAAATGTGTACAATTCTATGAATAATGCAGACTTCTGAAGCAGAAATATTTATGTTTCAGAACGAAGTGTGTACAAGGACACTGCCGAATACAGACCATGTACAAGAACATAGCAATACACAATAGCTACAGTAATGATAGTGGTTGGTGACCTCTACACTAGCTGCCTATGACTAGATGCATTTCTGTTCTGCTTTTGTTCAATATAAAAAATAGAGGTCTTGATTTTAATTTCTGCTCCATTTGAACAAAATGCAGAAGTCATGTTGCTTTCCACTCTTTCTCAAAGAAAAAAAAAAGGTTCCAATATGAACTTGACATGAACACAATTATTCTTGTAAATTATATTGACCTTAGCAAAGTCATTACAGTTGCTATCTAGGGCCTAATTTTCTCATTTCCACTGTGCAACATTTGTGGAAATGCTCGATGAATGCTTAAATGTTTAGTGAAAATGGTTTAGCAACTCACCAGAGAAAATCAACACTGCCTGCAGACAAGCTTAGAGTCTGCAGTTATTTGAAGACAGAACACGGCTTATGTAACACTCTAAAACTGATCAGAAGTGATGCGTTGTTCAGAATCAGCCTGGCTAAAGAGGGCAGAAAGGGGGATGGATGGATGGATGGATGGATAGAGAGATTGTTGGATGTATAGATGGATGGATGGATGTATAGGTGTATGCATGTATGTATGTACGTATGTATGTACGGATGGCTGAATGGACAGATGACACAATAGAAAGTGGAAATGGATGGACAGATTAAAACATGATTGACACTCAGACCTCAAAAGCTCTAGACTGTGGACATCAATTTTGGTTTGCCATATAATGCTCTCAGCATCTTGGAGACTTCAGTAGATAAGAAGCCATTGTACACATCAGACAGACTTCAGACTGGCTCTGCTACTTTGGATTCCTCACAGGTTTTCTCCAAGTCTGTCATGCTGTGCTATGAAATTACATCTCTGACCGAGTGTGATGCCATGATGGTAAGACTACACAGAGGTGTCAGATGGTCTTGTTCATTGACCCTGTGCTTGCAGAGAGAGGTTTGCATGGCCTGCACCATGTGAGTAAAGTCATTCCTCACCTGCAGGTTTCAGGACTGTAATAACTCTGGTAATGCTGTTAGAGGAAACCTTTTACACTTACACTTGACATGATACCATGTTTATCTTCCAGGATGCAGGGATATCAGAAAGGGCTTGTTTTACGGGTGTGCAGTAGGGCTGCATGGCTAATCGAAAATAAAATCAAAATTGCGATATGACCTTGTGCGATTATTAAATCAATTTTATGTTATTTTTTAAGCAAAAATATTCTAAATGGGGCCCCGGGTTGATCGGTTGCTTGGGGCCTCAGAAATCGTAAACCTGACAAATATACAGTCAGGGGGCCTAGAATTCGTCGCTATGGCCCTGGGCTGCATCTCCCAAAAGCATAAGTAGATCGGAGAAACCATTGGCACCAATGGTCTCTGTGATCAACTTAAGCCTGCGATGCTTTTGGTAAACACAGCCCTGGTCTGAACCCACAGACTTCCATTGTAAGTGCCATAATGTAAACAGGATTTTGATTCTATTTGCCAGTGAAATGGAGCAGCTCATAGAGATGTATAGAAAACCATCTTCATTTTCAAATGTGTACAATTCTATGAATAATGCAGACTTCTGAAGCAGATATATTTATGTTTCAGAACGAAGTGTGTACAAGGACACTGCAGAATACAGACCATGTACAAGAACCCGTGCATTGTGTCCCCTTAATGCATGTGTGCTCCGAGAGCGATCGTGATATGTGCCTAAAAAGTCTAACACACTTCTAAATTCAGCCAAAATGCCTGTCTTGGCAAGGTATATAAACACAATCAGTTATACCAAGTGAATGTAAACAGTGGGAGCCTCGTGCTGCCCCCCGCAAGATGCCGCCGCCCCCCCATAAGATGCCGCCCTGGGCAACGGCACATGTCGCCCATGCCTAAATCCGCTACTGGTTTTGATGGGCCGCCGTGCCTTGTATGTCTACTGTTACAATACTGTAACAAATGTTGCCAATGATGCTAACATAAAATACAGTCTTTTGCAACATGGTGAACAATACACTGCAGCATCAGAATATAAGCTCCTGGTGAAAGTAAATTAAATAAGACTAAAATATATTACTATTGTATAAAACAAATCCTCAGAGTAATAATAATAATACTGTGTCAAATTATAATGACAAACTGGACAATAATAAATTATTTTTGGCTTATAATAATAATAATAATAAATAAAAACTGAATTCCAAAATGTTAGCGAGTGTAGTAGGTTTTACACACCCTGTTTATAAAAAAAAAAGAGTGTTTTGTAAAAATATATGTAGGTAAATATTGTTTTTTTTTATCACTGTATTGAGGAAAACTGGAAAACATGCATTAATTAACTTTAACTTGATTTTTATGTTTCAGTAAACATTTTGAATGTACTTGTATACAACGGCTGATAGGATGAATTTAAAATTATGATTTAAAATCAATTTTGTTATTTTTTAAGCAAAAATGTTCTAAATGGGCCCCCAGGATGATCGGTTGCTTGGGGCCTCAGAAATCGTAAACCTGCCCCTGCTTACCCTGACATACATTTTGTA
Organism: Myxocyprinus asiaticus; assembly: GCF_019703515.2. Classification (NCBI taxonomy): domain Eukaryota; kingdom Metazoa; phylum Chordata; class Actinopteri; order Cypriniformes; family Catostomidae; genus Myxocyprinus; species Myxocyprinus asiaticus. Next base: position 9,585,011 of record NC_059370.1, on the reverse strand, counting down.
TATTAAAATTAGACTTGATTACAATGAACCATAAATTGTTAATATTATTTATGTATTGAAAAATAGACTTTTCTTACACCTATTATTTAAGTGTAAATATATGACTTATTTAACTTCATTTTGAATGTTTATTTGAATATTTGATACTGCTGTTAAAAAAATTGTAAAGCTGTTAAAAAGTTTTCTTTGCTTTTTATTTAATTTGTTTGTTCAATAGTTTTTCATTTGATTCAACTTATTGGTTTTATTTTGTTTCTTTATTCTTATTTTATAACAGATTGTCAGGAAATACCACCAGGAGAGAAGGATGCAAGTGCAGTAGGGCAGTTTTAATGAAGGTAAGGCAACAGTACAATTCAGACGACAGGCAAAATCCAATAATGAGTCAGGCGATTGGTAAACAGAGGTAAACATGCTAGAAGCAAACTCGTGGTCAAAAACAGGCAAAGGTATTACAACAGGTTCAGTCAGAATTATGCAAGCTTGGTAACGTCAAACACAAGGGAATTGAGCATATACTTCACAGTGACAGAACGTGACAGAGTCTCTTATAAAGGGTGTAGTGATAGCTGTAGTGATGATGTGCAGGTGAGGCTGATCAGTGATTGGGATCGAGGTGGTGTATTGGAATTTGAGTCCGGGGTGGCCATATTTGAATGCTGCTGTGACTGCTGGGAATCAGAGTTCATGACACAGACACAGTTTCCTTGTCTTGAATAATTACTTGAGAATTTGAAGCAGCACTTACTGTACATAATAAATTAGTATGAATTATTCTTTGTTGTAGTAACGAAATTGGTATCCAGAGTCGTCAAATTTCACTGCCAACTAGGAGTTTGAGCTTTAAAAACATATAAAACATAAATTCACAAATTTTATACATGATAATTTGATATATGTTCTATGTAAGCATGTTTGTTTTAACATGCATTTTATACGTAGAACTAAACGTATTAAAATTTTATTAAACATGTTTAAATCTTACTCTGTATTTCTTGATGCTGTGTGATACAGATTGTTGTGTTTAGTAGCCTAATCATATGAAGATTATATGCTTTAAAAACATTGTAAGTAAAAAGTTTAAAAATGATGGTTTATTAAATAAACATTGTAAGTGGGGCCTGGGTAGTTCAGTGAGTAAAGATGCTGATTACCACCCCTGGAGTCATGAGTTCAAATCCATTCAAATCCAATTTTTGCTGTGTGAAACAGATTGTTGTGTTTAGTAGCCTAGTCATGTGAAGTCTGCTTTAAAAACTTTGTAAATAAATAGTTTAAAAATAATAGTTTGTTAAATGACAGGTGTAAGTCCATTTGTTTTAACATGAATTTATACTTGATAGAATTCAACTTGAAGAGTACACATACAAAATTGTGCTTTTCAGCAGTACCAAAACATATTTCTGGAGAGGAAGTGCTGCCGTGTTGGCCGTATTTTTCAACTATTAAGGACTGGTTGTATCGAGTGACGCAGGATGCTCAGACAAAAGAAGATACAACCCAATTGTTAGTACCGAAGAGCCGTTGGGAAATGTTATTCCAGATGGCTCATTATAATCTGATGGCGGGTCACTTAGAATAGGAAAAAACACCTAACAGTCTGATGGCCCGCTTCTATTGGCCGGGCATTCACAGAGATGTTCGCAGGTGGTGTGCGGCATGCTGTGAATGTCAGCTGGTGAAACCCGCGGCCACCCCAAAAGTACTGTTAAGCCCCCTTCCATTGATCGAGGTCCCCTTCAAAAGAATTGGCATGGACCCCGTCAGGCCATTAGAGCGGACGGCATGCGGTCATCGCTTTGTGTTGGTTCTGGTGGATTACGCAATGTGATTTCTGGAAGCAGTGCATCTGCGCGACATCTCAGCATGCAGTGTTGTGGAGGAATCTCCCGAGTGAGGATTCCGAAAGAAATTACGATTCGTAAGTTTGTGCACGAAGATGCTCGAAATTGGGACAAGTGGCTCAAGCCCTTATTATTTGCAGTTTGAGAGGTCCCGCAAGCCTCCACGGGGTTCTCCTCATTTTAATTATCATATGGCCGTGGACCGCATGGCATGCTCGACATCCGACAGGAAAATTGGGAGGAGTGACCTTCAAACAGCAAAAATAAAATTCAATACGTTCCTGTCCTGAGAGCAAAACTCCACACACTGGGGATATTGACACAGGAGAATTTGCTCCAGGCTCAAGAACGTCAAAGCCAGCTGTATAATAGGGGTACTCGTCTACAGGAATTTACACTGGGAGATAAAGTCCTTGTATTACTGCCCACATCGAGCTCTAAATTATTGCCAAGTGGCAAGGGCCCTTTGAGGCCACACAGCGAGTCGGGGAAATCGATTATGAGGTTTGATAAAGGTGGGGCACGTCAGATTTACTACCTCAATCTCCTAAAACCATGGAGAGAGGTGGTCCAAATGACTTTGACGAAGGTGGTTCTGGAGAGGGAGGAGCTCAGAACAGAGGTGAACTTAAAAGCCACTGATCAAGTCACCCCGGTCACTTGCGAAGACCACCTCTCACATCAAAAGTCTCTTCCCAGTCATACGAATCTCATAGAGCACCATATCGAAACGGCCCCAGGGATAGTGGTACGCAGTCATCCCTATCGATTACCCGAACACAAAAAAAGGTGGTTCTGGAAGAATTAAAGGCCTTGCTGGATATGGGGGTAATAGAAGAATCCCACAGTGACTGGGCCAGCCCGGTGGTGCTGGTTCCGAAGAGTGACAGCTCGGTCCGGTTCTGTGTGGATTATAGAAGGGTCAATGCGGTGTCTAAATTTGATGCATACTCGATGCCCAGGAGTGAAGAACTGCTCGATCGGTTAGGCGTGGTTCGCTTTTATTTGACACTGGATTTAACGAAGGGATATTGGCAGATCCCCTTAACTCCCATGTCCCATGAAAAGACGGCATTTTCCTCACCATTTGGATTACATCAATTTGTCCACTTTCCTTTCAGTTTGTTTGGGGCCCCGGCTACGTTTCAGCGGCTCATGGACAGAATCCTCAGACCGCATGCTGCTTACTTATTTACAGTAATGATTGGCAGCGGCACCTGCAGCATCTGAGGGCTGTCCTGAGGTCGTTGAGACGAGTGGGACTCATGGCAAACCCAGAGAACTGCGCAATTGGATGGGTGGAAGTACGGTATCTAGGCTTCCACTTGGGTCATGGGCAAGTGCGGCCCCAAATTGCTAAGACCGCTGCGATTGCAGCCTGCCCGAGACCTAAGACCAAAAAGGAGGTGAGACAGTTCCTGGGGCTGGCTGGCTATTACCATAGGTTTGTGCCTAACTATTCGACCGTCACCAGCCCGCTGACTGATCTGACTAAAAAGGGGGCACCAGATCCAGTCGATTGGCAGAGCCGTGTCAGCAGGTGTTCACGCAAGTGAAAGCTGCACTTTGTGGCGGGCTGCTGTTACACTCTCCTGATTTATCTCTTCCTTTTGTTTTACAGACCGATGCGTCAGACAGGGGATTGGGGGCTGTGTTGTCCTCTCTTGGTGAGGGAGGCGAAGTACAGCACCATCGAGAAGGAATGTCTGGCCATCAAGTGGGTGGTCCTGACCCTTCGCTACTACTTGCTGGGACGGGCCTTCACCCTCTGTTCGGACCACACCCTGCTCCAGTGGCATGAAAGTTGGCATCGCATAAAAGATGCCAAAGCGTGGATCACCCATTGTTATCTGGCTCTTCAACCTTTAAGTCTGAGGTGGTCCACAGGCCGGGGGCGCAGATGGCTGGTGGATTTCCTCTCCAGAAATGTGTGTGTGTGTGTGGGGAGGGTGGGGTAAGTGACAGGCCGGATGGCTCCCCGGAGTCGGATGATGGGGGTATGTGGTGGTGGGGGCATGGTCGAGCGCCGGTTTGTGAATGGAGAGTAAGTTCTGGAGATGGGATTGGTAAGAATTGACACCTGGGGGAAATTATCTCTGACACCTGTTTTGTGTTACAGTGAGAGCTGGAGGGAGATAAAGGAACAGCCAGAGCTGCAGTGCGGGGAGAGTGAGAGAAAGGAGCTAGAGTCCCGAGACGATGCTGTCTATGTTAAAGAGGAGAATTACTTTTGTGTTTATTATTGAGCGACGGAGTGTTTTGTGTTGGTGTGTGTGCCTGGAAAGCGACCAATAATAAACAATGCTAAGTTGGTTCCCGCTTCCTCAATTTCCTTGAGACTGACCTGAGACCTGTCACAAATACACTTTATAATTAAAGTTTACACCTGTGAGGAGTCATTTATGTAAAGTATATTTTAAAATATTACTAAAAGAACTAACACAAAAGTATGCACTAACTCTTGTCTTAGTCTATGATATGTTTAATGTAATTTTAACACTATTCACAACTTCAAAAAATATAATCAAAACACCCTTTCCGTTGTTTAGTGCACATTGCAATTGACGGTTTTAGAAGTTACAAGTCCATGAAGTAGGATAAAATAGGTGGTTATGAGAAAAAGTAGGTGCTGAACTAGCCAAAGTTTGCAAGGTTCATGGCATTGTCTCTTAATAAAAGATTTTGTTTTGTTGAAATGTTTGCAAATTCCTTGAGCATAGTATGTTAGTTTTTGTTTTCAGGGTTATATGTCTAAATAGCTGGTGTTTATTACATCTGGATGGACCAGGTCAACATAGTTTTTTCCTTATCTCAGCATAACAGGCATTTTGACCAAACACACACACACACACACACACTCACACACACACAAATCCTGAATCACGAGTGTACTTGTGTGCTGAAAAACCCACCACGAGCTAACTTGTGGTCATTTGGTTATATCAATGCTGTAGTAAGACCAGTATTATTTCTAATGTACTATACACTGTATACTACTTAAATTAAAATATATAAAACTTTTTGTGTACTTTGACATACCTACAAGATGATGAAAACAGGGTTTTACTAAAAACATTCGGGAGGCCTAAGATCAGGTAGCTCACCCTAGCACAAACCATGATTAACCTGTTAGATTCACCCATTGTCAGGCATCATCGACATGCTTAAACTAGCATGGACCACGACCACGTCCATGACATTATTGTTTTATGCTTGTTGAGATGTATCTTGCTTTTACGTGACATAAGTTGATTTCAGTCCGTTAAGTACTCATTTGTAAATTGTAAATTCTTGAATGTAAATATATGTTTACAGATCTTTTATCCGTGTTCTCAGTCAGTTAACAAATCAGTAAGGTTTGAGACATTTAGGCCCATACAGTTTTCAAAACCAGTGTCATTAGATAAAACGTCCTGGTTACTTGCATAACCTTTGTTCCCTGATGGAGGGAACGAGATGTTGTGTCGATGTAGTGACAATAGGGGTCACTCTTGGGAGCCCGAGACACCTCTGGTCTTTGATAAAAGGCCAGTGAAAATTGGCGAGTGGTATTTGCTTGCCACTCCACCAGACATACGGGTATAAAAGGAACTGGTATGCAACCACTCATTCAGGTTTTATGCTGAGGAGCCGAGACAAGGTCTGGCCATTTCAGTGGGTAGTTCAGCGTTGTGGCAGGAGGGACACAACGTCTCGTTCCCTCCATCAGGGAACGGAGGTTACGCAAGTAAGCAGGATGTTCCCTATCTGTCACTCACTCAACATTGTGTCGATGCAGTGACACTAGGGGTCTCTATATAAAATGCCGCAACTGGCTGAACTGTGTTACGTGAACTAGCGGTGTGTGACGGGCAGATAACTGTGTGCCTCGTAGCCAGCGCACCAGGCCGACACATAACCTCCCCCAACATAGTTATGAGTGTTGAATGGCCCTTTGGGGACAAGTCGACTACCCAAAAGATAGAGATAGGCTAACCCAGTCATGGCCTCTTTTCCCCTTCTTTTTTTTCCACTCCCTAAAAAACAAGGGGGATTATCCGACCGGGCCGCCAGGTGTGGTTGGGGGGTGTCCCTCCCAAGGGGAGGACACTGCGGAGACCACACCTCGCCCAAAGAGAGGGGGGATATTTAAGTGGAAAATACGTCACATGGTCTTGCCGACCATGTGGAGAAGTTTCATGGTAGATCCTACCCAATAGGGGAGGAGTTACTACAAACATGGAGACTGTGGCAGAGAGCACTCTGCCCAAGGAAGATGCAGTTTGCCAACAGGGAAACGAATTAGCGGAAGATATACATCACATGGGGTTACCTTACAGGGAACCGCCACATGCGGAGCACCTACTCCAGAACAGTGCTCTTAGTTAGCATGTGTACTGGGCCAGCAGTGATTCTCTCTGAAAACTCGACTGCCTCAGGGCTCGGAGGAAGTCAACCAGGGAAAATAGTTTGTGAACACTACTGGGAATTAATGGTGCACGTCTTCAGCTCAGAGGAGGTGAAAGGCGCTATGTGCAAGCAATACACCCGGCCGGCAATCCCGGGCTTATCCGCTTGTATTGTGTGCCACTACCTGGGACAAAACAGGTTCCACCCAGTGGTTGTAGAACCTTGCAAAGGTGTTGGGTGTTGCCCAGCCTGCTGCTCTGCAAATGTCTGTTAGAGAGGCACCCCTGGCCAGGGCCCAGGAGGCCACTACACCCCTGGTAGAATGGGCTCGTAGCTCTACCGGGGGCGGCACGTCCTGGGCGTGATATGCCATAGCTATGGGTCAATGAGCCAGTGGGCGATCCTCTGCTTGGAGACAGTGCTTCCTTTCCGCTGTGCTCCAAAGCAGACAAAGAGCTGCTCAGAGATACTAAAGCTCTGTGTGCAATCCAAATAGATGCGTAAAGCACGCACCGGACACAGCAATGACAGGGCTGGGTCTGCCTCCTCCTGGGGCAGCACTCGCAGGTTCTGGGAACCTTGGGCACATAGCCCGGTCGGAGTCTCAAGATCACGTGAGAGTAGCTCGGACTGAACTCCAGGCACTTTTCACTGACAGAGAACGCTTGCAGGTCTCCTACCCTCTTGATGGAAGTGAGCGTAGTCAGGAGGGCAGTCTTCAAGGAGAGTGCTTAAGCTCAGCTGACTGCAAAGGCTCAAAGGGGGCTCTCTGTAGACCCTAAAGAACTACAGAGAGGTCCCATGAGGGAACGAGGTGCGGTTTGGAGGGGTTCAGCATCCTGGCACCTCTCAGGAACCTGATGATCAGGTCGTGCTTCCCTAAGGACTTACCATCCACTGTGTCGTGGTGTGCTGCTATAGCAACAATGTACATCTTCAAGGTGGAAGGGGACAGCCGCCCTTCCAACCTCTCCTGCAGGAAGGAAAGCACCGATCCGACTGTGCATCTCTGGGGGTCTTCCCATCGAGAAGAACACCATTTAGCAAACAGACGCCACTTAAAGGCATACAGGCGCCTCGTAGAGGGGGCCCTAGCCTGAGTGATCGTGTCTACCACCGCGGGTGGTAGACCGCTTAGGACTTCCAAGTCCCGTCCAGGGGCCAGACATGGAGATTCCAGAGGTTGTCGCAAGGAGTGTGAAGTCCAAGAACCACGTCTGGGTGGGTCAGTAGGGTGCTACCAGGATGACTTACTCCTCATCCTCCCTGACCTTGCACAAAGTCTGTGCAAGTAGGCCCACTGGGGGAAACGCATATTTGCGTAGGCCAGCAGGCCAGTTATGTGCCAGCGCGTCTATGCCGAGAGGTGCCTCGGTCAGGGTGTACCAGAGCGGGCAGTGGAAGGATTCTTGGGAGGCCAACAGGTCTACCTGTGCCTGTCCAAATCGACTCCAGATCAGCTGGACCACCTGAGGGTGGAATCTCCACTCTCCCCTGAGGGTAACCTGTCGTGACAGCATGTCTGCTGCAGTGTTGCGGTCACCCGGGATGTGAGTGGCTTGCAGCGACTTGAAGTGCTGTTGACTCCAAAGGAGGAGATGGCGGGTGAGTTGTGACATACAACGAAAGCGCAGACCACCTTGGCAGTTGACATATGCTACTGTTGCCGTGTTGTCTGTCCGAACTAACACGTGCTTGCCCTGGATCAACGGCCGGAACCTCCGCAGGGCGAGCAGAATGGCCAAAAACTCGAGGCAGTTGATATGCCAATGCAGCCGCAGGCCCATCCATATGCTGGCGGCTGCGTGCCCATTGCAAACAGCGCCCCAACCCGTTTGGAGGTGTCTGTCGTGACCACGATATGCCTGGAGACCTGCTCTAGGGGAACACCTGCCCGTAGAAATGAGAAGTCGGTCCAAGGGCTGAAGAGACGTGACAGACCAGCGTGATGGCCACGCGATGTGTCCCGCAGTGCCATGCCCATCTCGGGACTGGAGTCTGAAGCCAGTGCTGAAGCGGTCTCATATGCATCAACCCAAGTGGGGTGGCCACCGCTGAGGATGCCATACACCCCAGAAGCCTCTGAAAGAGTTCCAGTGGAACCGCTGTTTTCTGTGAGAAAGCCTTCAAACAGGTCAGCACCAACTGTGCGCGCTCATTCATGAGGCGTGCTATCAATGAGACTGAGTCCAACTCCAAGCTGAGAAAAGAGATGCTCTGAACCGGGAGGAGCTTGCTCTTTTCCCAGTTGACCCAAAGCCCTAATCGGCTGAGGTGCGAAAGCACCAAGTCCCTGTGTGCACACAACGTCCAGAGAGTGAGCTAGGATTAGCCAATCGTCAAGATTGTTGAGAATGCGAATACCCACTTCCCTTAACGGGGCAAGAGCTGCCTCTGCAACCTTCGTGAAGATGCAAGGGGACAAGGACAGGCAGAAAGGGAGGACCATGTACTGATACGCCTGACCCTCGAATGCAAACCGCAGGAAGGATCTGTGTCGAGGTAGAATCGAGACGTGAAAGTACGTGTCCTTCAGGTTTACCGCCGTGAACCAATCTTGATGCCGGATGCTCGCCAGAATGCGTTTTTGCATCAGCATCTTGAGCGGGAGTCTGTGTAAAGCCCGGTTAAGTACTCACAAGATTGGCCGCAACCCACCGCCTTTTTTCGGTATGATGAAGTAGGGGCTGTAAAACCCCTTCTTCATCTCGGCCGGAGGGACAGGTTCTATTGCACCCTTCTGTAGGAGGTTGGCGATCTCCGCGCGCAAGGTAACAGTGTTTTCGTCCTTCACCAAGGTGAAGTGGATACCACTGAACCTGGGCGGACGCCTAGTGAACTGAATCACGTAGCCGAGTCGGACGGTCCGGACCAGCCATCGTGACAGATTGGGAAGCGCAAGCCACGCATCCAAGGGGGGGACCAAAGGGACAACATCGTCAGACATACCGGCAGGTGGGGCCTCGCGGCAGGGTGGAGCTTGAGGTGCTGAGTCTAGGGACATTGAAGCACTTACCTTACTTACCTTGTGACCACCCCCGGAACAGCCTGGGACGCAACCCATGGAGACTGTCACATCGAGGGCAGATGTGTGCCACAGCTGGGCGCACAGGGGTGGGGAGACCACTGCTGGAGTGCCAATCCTGCAAGGGAAAAATAGGTGGACGGTGGTCGTGATGACCCTCCACCGGGAGATGGAGTGGTATTACTACCAGCTCCAATGCAGTGGGTTTCGTCAACCCTGGGTCGCCCGTCTCAGGGGTGATTTGACGACCTTCGTGGGTTCTTTGTGGCCGGCCGTGAGATGGGTGGCGTCTGCTTCCTGCAGTGGGCTCCACTCCGGGGCCGGGCTGAAGGGGCGGGCTGTGGCAGAGCCGGTGCAGTCACCGCAGGGGGACACCCTTGGCGATGAGCAGACAGGGTGCGGGATCTTGAGCCGCGCTGGGGCAGGATATGCTGGATAGCCTCCGTTTGCTGCTTCACCGTTGAGAACTGCTGGGCAAAGTCCTCGATGGTGTCGCAGAATAGGCCAGCCTGGGAGATGGGGGCAGCAAGGAACCGTGTCTTGTCGGCCTCACCCATCTCGACCAGGTTGAGCCAAAGGTAGCGCTCCTAGTTTTCAAAAGTGTGTGCCATGAATTTTTAAATATTAAAAGAGTATTCTGCAACCTGTATAAACTATTATAAAATGATAATGAAATGAATTAAAGAGTGATGGAAACGCATTGATGATAATATTTTAATGTTATGCTATTACATGGGTACTCATTCAAATGAAATGCATTATGAGGTTATGATTTGGTTGTGGAAGAAAATACCAGACTGACAGAATGCCATCCCCGTATCTGTTAACTGAAATAACCCTAAGAGCAATTAACCATTTTAGATACCACACTGACTGTGATCACCGCTACGACGCTCCAAAGAATATTTTCTAGTTATCAATAGAAAGTTTATGTAAGTGTCAAAAAAAGTAACCCTATACATCTGTGCGAAGATTACGGAGGGAAATGTTGCTTTTTGATTGACTGTTCTTCTTAGGTATAATCAATAGTCTTGCTGATGGTACTTTGGGCTATGTCATTTGTCACACACTTTGGGGATTATGTGACCTGTCCTACAACTTACCCTGACTTGCTTATCCTGTAGTGGATGTAAAATACTGTGCTTTTCAGAGTGTGAGTATGTATTGAACAGTGGCCCAGAGGTGCACAACACAACAAAATTTACAAAGCAAACAAAAGTTCACAACACAAAGAAATCAAGCTATAACACAATTAAATTAAGCCACAACACAGAAATTAAGCCACAACACAAAAATATTAAGCCACAACACAACAGTATTAAGCCACAACACAAAGAAATTAAGCCACAACAAAACAGTTCTTTCTATCTATCACTCTCTTTTCTATCTTTCCATCACTCCACACTTTAACACCCTAGCAACTGCATACAACCTAGCAACCATTTAGTGCACCCTAGCAACCAAAACCCATTGACTGCCATTCAAAATGGCTTAGATGGATATCTTCAGATCAGAATGTCCTACAGACATAAGAGTTGGCTTGTTTGAATTGGGTGAGCAATCAGTCTACAAGTATCATCATGGAAACTACTTAGCCATGCCCTAGCAACCATTTAGAGCACTGTAGCAACCAAACCCCTTTGACTTCCATTCAAAAAGGCTGTGTGTGATATATTCAGATCAGAATGTGCTTCAGACATGAGAGTTGGCTTGTTTGAATTGGGTGAGCAATCAGTCATCAAGTATCATCATGGAAACTACTTAGCCATGCCCTAGCAACCATATAGAGCACCCTAGCAACCAAACCCCACTGACTTCCATTTAAAATCTCTTATATGGGTATCTCAGGATCAGAATGTCATAGAGACTTCATTGTCGGCTTGTATGACTCAGAACAGCAAGCAACCTTCTTGGTATCAAACTGGCAACTGCCTAGCAACCACATGGACTTATCCTAGCAACCAAGTAACAAATCAAATATCTCTGCACCAGAACATCGTAGAGACTTCCGGGTTGACTTATTTCACTCAGGATGGCAAGGATCCATGTTAAGTATCACCCTGGTAACTGCCTAGCAACCAGTTGGGGTTACCCTAGTAACCAAGTAACAAATCACATATCTCTGCACCAGAACATCGTAGAGACTTCCGGGTTGACTTATTTCACTCAGGATGGAAAGGAGGCTTGACAAGTATCAACCTGGTAACTGCATAGCAACCAGATGGGGTTACCCTAGCAACCAAGTAACAAATCAAATATCTCTGCACCAGAACATCGTAGAGACTTCCGGGTTGACTTATTTCACTCAGGAAGGCAAGGTGCCATGTTAAGTATTACCCTTGTAACTGCCTAGCAACCAGATGGGGTTACCCTAGCAACCAAGTAACAAATCACATATCTCTGCACCAGAATATCGTAGAGACTTCCGTGTTGACTTATTTCACTCAGGATGGAAAGTAGGCTTGGTAATTATCACCCTGGTAACTGCCTAGCAACCAGATGGGGTTACCCCAGCAACTAAGTAACAAATCACATATCTCTGCACCAGAACATCGTAGAGACTTCTGGGTTGACTTATTTCATTCAGAATGGCAAGGAGCCTTGATAAGTATCACCCTGGCAACTGCTTAGCAACCAGATGGGGTTACCCCAGCAACCAAGTAACAAATCAAATATCTTTGCACCAGAACATCGTAGAGACTTCCGGGTTGACTTATTTCACTCAGTATGGCAAGGAGCCATGTTAAGTATCACCTTGGTAAATACTTAGAGACCAGATGGGCTTACCCTACCAAACAAGTACAAAATCACATATCTCTGCAACCAGAAAATCATAGAGACTTCCAGGTTGACTTATTTCACTCAGGATGGAAAGGAGCCATGTTAAATATCACCTTGGTAACTGCCTAGCAACCAGATGGGGTTACCCTTGCAACCAAGTAACAAATCACATATCTTTGCACCAGAAGATTGTAGAGACTTCCAGGTTGACTTATTTCATTCAGGATGGCAAGGAGCCTTGATAAGTATCACCATGTTAACTGCTTAGCAACCAGATGGGGTTACTCTAGCAATGAAGTAACAAATCACATATCTCTGCACAAGAACATTGTAGAGACTTCCATGTTGACTTATTTCACTCAGGATGGAAAGGAGGCTTGACAAGTATCAACCTGATAACTGCATAGCAACCAGATGGGGTTACCATAGCAACCAAGTAACAAATCACATATCTCTGCACCAGAACATCGTAGAGACTTCCAGCTCAACGTATTTCACACAGGATGGCAAGGAGACTTGATAAGTATCACCCTGGTAACTGCTTAGCAACCAGATGGGGTTACCCTAGAAACCAAGTAACAAATCACATATCTCTGCACCAGAACATCATAGAGACTTCCGGGTTGACTTATTTCACTCAGGATGGCAGGAGCCATGTTAAGTATTACCCTTGTATCTGCCTAGCAACCAGATGGGGTTACTCTAGAAACCAAGTAACAAATCACATATCTCTGCACCAGAACATCATAGAGACTTCCGGGTTGACTTATTTCACTCAGGATGGCAAGGAGCCTTGATAAGTATCACCCTGTTAACTGCTTAGCAACCAGATGGGGTTACTCTAGCAACCAAGTAACAAATCACATATCTCTGCACCAGAACATCGTAGAGACTTCCGGGTTGACTTATTTCACTCAGGATGGCAAGGAGCCATGTTAAGTATTACCCTTGTATCTGCCTAGCAACCAGATGGGGTTACTCTAGAAACCAAGTAACAAATCACATATCTCTGCACCAGAACATCATAGAGACTTCCGGGTTGACTTATTTCACTCAGGATGGCAAGGAGCCTTGATAAGTATCACCCTGTTAACTGCTTAGCAACCAGATGGGGTTACTCTAGCAACCAAGTAACAAATCACATATCTCTGCACCAGAACATCGTAGAGACTTCCGGGTTGACTTATTTCACTCAGGATGGCAAGGAGCCTTGATAAGTATCACCCTGTTAACTGCTTAGCAACCAGATGGGGTTACTCTAGCAACCTTTTAACAAATCACATATCTCTGCACCAGAACATCGTAGAGACTTCTGGTTTCATTCATTTGACTCAGGGAAGCAAGGAGCCTTTTCAGTATCACATTGGTAACTACCTAGCAACCAAATGGGTTTACCCTAGCAACCAATTTGACATTCAGAAAAACAAGCAAGGGGTTGGGTTGCACAAGACTTCTTGCAGCTAGCTGTCTATCTGTATGATGTTCCTTCTGTCTGTCTGACTGTAAGACCTTCAAATTTCCAACTCTTCAAACAATTTTAAACTTTCAGACAAGGCTTTGTCAAGCCAACATAAAGTCTTTAAACTTTACTATCTAGTTTTCACATTGGTGTTCTATTTAATTCCCACACCCACATGGAAATGCTGTTTTTTCACATTTATACTTTTGAAAAATAACTGATAATTCATGTCTATTCATTAAGTAAGACAGTATTACACACTTATTGGTAGATGAAAGCATCTAGGAGTTGAAAAGCTTTTGGTGGAATTCTGTGGTTGTGGATTCCACACAGTCCTAGTGATACTTAGGTATTTGGTGTTTAGAGAGAAAAGTCCTGTCAATGATTTTATGAACTTTACTGCACATACTTTAAGCCTTGTGGTTCATGCCCAGTTTGTGTGCTTGTGTTTGGTTACAGATAGACCAGAGCTGTCCTAATTATCATTACACACAGCATGGGAGCCCTGCACACACTGGCTGACATTTTGATTCAGGAGCGTGAGAAGAAAAGCAATCAGTGACCAACCTCATGCATCCAGCAGTGATCACCATCCATTTGTGACATGTTTACACTGCTGCTTCCTTATCCACCCACATAAACAATGAGTTTTTTTTGCACTTTTACCAAAAGAGGTGTTCTCTACTTTCTGGAGTTTGAGTAGGCTTCAGATACATTTTAGAATCTGTCATAATAAATTTTTTGTTTATCGTTCAAACAAACAAAAATGTCCTTAAAATGTTACCATGAAGGCCCAACAAAATGCTAAATTATGTACATTTTCTTTAAACCTTGCTAAAAAAAAAAAAAAAAAAAAAAAAAAAAAAACTCAACTTAAACTAGCCTAAGCCTGCTTTGCTGGTCTTCGCTGGTCTCCTAGTTCAGGCTGGTCTGGTTAGTTAGTTTTAGAGTGGTTTTGGGCACTTACACTGATTTTCTTTTTATTTATTTTTTTACTTACTGAGTATTTTTTCTTGTCTTTCAATAAAAATATATAAACATTCTTATAAAAAGATATGTTTATCTGAGAACCCAAATTGCATAAGATATTTTGGCTTGTTTTCAGAGAAATCTAACAAAATGTAGTAGTTTTTGCTCAAGACAAAAAAAACAAAACCAAAAACAACTACTAGTATTTTCCAATAGTGTAAGAAAAAAAAAGTGAAAAAAAGAGAGAGAGAGAGTCAAAGGGAAAATAAATGTTTACATTTTTAAACATTTTTATGCATTTTGCCCCATTTACATTTTTTTTTCTTGTTTTAAGCTACTATATTTTGTTCTCTGAAAACATAATATCTTTTATCAGTCTGCTGCTGCATGTAATTTATTCATGTTTTAAGGATAGTTATGTACTTGGAGACCATCTAGACCAGCTTAAACAAGCTTAGTCTGGTTTTAAATGTCTTCCTGTTATGCTCCAGTCAGATAATAATTCACCACAAAAAGCACAATATTGTGGTTGGCACAAATCATGTTCATCCTCGTTGCAAGTAAACCCAAAGTAAATGTATCTTTTTTAGCCGGTGGGTTGTAAAGAAAAAACACAGGATACAAAAATACCTGTTTGGGGTTTTATTCTGACAGCTGTTGCAAAAAAGAGAAAGAACAGTGGCCGATAGAGCCGTATATATATATATATATATATATATATATATATACACACACACACAGTATATATAAATAGAGTCAGTTGTCCTTTGTCTTTGAAGACTGTGGTGTACACCTTTGTATGAAATCTTCAGTTTTTTGGCATTTTCAAGCATTGTATAACCTTCATTCCTCAAAACAATGATTGACTGTCGAGGTTGTAGAGAAAGCTGTTTCTTTTTGCCATTTTTGACCTAATATTGACCTTAAGACATGCCAGTCTATTGCATACTGTGGCAACTCAAAAACAAACACAAAGACAATGTTAAGCTTCATTTAACTAACCAAATAGCTTTCAGCAGTGTTTGATGTAATGGCAAGTGATTTTCTAGTACCAAATTAGCAATTTAGCATGATTACTCAAGGATAAGGTGTTGGAGTGATGGCTGCTGAAAATGGGGCCTGTCTAGATTTTATCAAAAATGACTTTTTTCAAATAGTGATGGTGCTGTTTTTTACATCAGTAATGTCCTGACTATACTTTATGATCAGTTGAATGCCACTTTGGTGAATTAAAGTACCAATTTCCTTCCGAAACAGCAAAATCTGTACATTATTCCAAACTTTTGGCTGCCAGAATATATATATATATATATATAGATAGATAGATAGATAGATAGATAGATATAGATAGATATATATGGAAATTAAAGACATAAATGAAATATGATTCAATGAAATACGGTAGAGGCCATTCCATCCATGTGCACCAAAACTCCACACATGCAATCCATATGCATCCCAAAGAATTAACAACCGATGAACAAAACCGGGAGCTCTCCTGCACAACGTATGTTCTCATGTTTCTAACACGAGAGAGTGCCGGTAAGCATGTGTTGCAAAACTTTGGTGTCGCAAACCTTAAAGGGGTGTTCTTAAAGGGGCCACTTGCAGTTCATGACTAGAGTTAAATTACATGAAATTTCTCCACTTGGCTATATTCTCCCCTGCTAAACATAATTGTCCCTGATGACTTAATACATATTTTTCACTTATTTAACAGCTTCTCTGAAGAACACACTACCCAGGCTTGTTAACACCTGAGAGAGGACTTCAGGACTTAGTGAAACAGCATTGCATGCTGATTTTGGCTCATTAAATGGGTTTGAATGTATGCCAGCATTGGCTCTTTTAGTTCTTCTTTGTGCTGGTACAGGCTTTTTCATCTCTAGTTCAGACACTCTAGGAGCCATGCCAGTGTCATGCTCAACCTTCTCTGGACCAGACACTATAGGAGCTGGGTTAACTTCTAGTCTCAACTCGCGCTTCTTGTTGTTCAATGTTCTCTGAAATCAATACAGGTTCAACAACAATATAAGGGCTTCAACAGTTGACACAGGGTTTTCAGGGTTCACATTCTCTGTCTCTTGCAAACTATGAAATGTGACCTCTTCTAGCACAACAATATCAGGATCAGAATGCACAACCTTAAACTGCTCAGAAACAGATTCTCCCCTCGTTTGTGGTGTTGTGGGAGAATGGGTCAAAGGGGCAAGTCTCTTAGAAGCTTTGTGTTTGCCGTGTTCCCTGGCTTTTTCATGAGCTTCTCTCAATCTGTCTTGGAAAATAACTAACCAATCATATTTTCTGTCCACAGTTTGCTCTTGACCTAGCAGTGCATCTACTGGAAGATGCGGGTTGACTCCAAACAGCAAGTAATGTGGTGAGTATTTTCAGTAATGTGGCTTTTTCTTTTCAGGGGGAAGTGTGTGTAAGAGATCATGAAGCATTCTGTTAAAACGCTCACACTGAGTATTACCCTGAGGCTGACAGGGAGTGGTGTGGGTTTTCTTTACACCATACATTTTACACAGCTCAGCAATCACGTCACTTTCAAAATGTCTGCCCTGATCAGAATGCAATTGTCCAGGAACACCATATTTCATGAACCGCTCTTTCAGAAGGATCTTGGCAGTGGTAACAGCCCTGTGATCCTTGGTTGGAAATGCCTGTGTGAACTTTGTGACACTATTGGTCACAATTAACACATTCTCACAGCCATCAGAGGCAGGTTCAAGCACAGTAAAATCTACTGCCACTACTTCAAGGGGCCTTGAAGCCAGAAATGATTTCATAGGAGGATGTATCCTTGGCTGTGGTATCTTTGACACTTTTTGATCCACCGCTCCACATTATACCTGTCAACTCAGAAGCATAGTTTCCTCAACAGGTTTAGAGTACGCTCAATGCCCTCATGTCCCATACTGTCATGAAGACTTTCAAGGACCTGTCCTTTCAGACATGAGGGTAAGAGTTGCTGTTGACATTCACCATGATGTTGGTCATACACAATGCGATAAAGCAAGCCATCCAGCTCTCTAACACACTTCCACTGCTTTATCAGTGACAGTACAGATTTTGATGAACCAGATCTCTTACAAGTGGTGGGCTTTTGTTTACATTCCCAAAATGTAAGAAATGAGAGTGGGATCTTTCAATTGAAAATCCTTCAGTTCAGCTGTTGTATAACACAGCAGAGTAGGCATACTTTCTTGAGGGTTACTGCCTTCCTTTACTCTACACTCTAAAGCACGAATCTGTCTAACCCTACACCACTTTTCACCAGCCATCACTAAGTCAGGTTCTATGGCTGTTCCTTTGTTTATTGTATTGCAAATGGCAGTACAGTCGTTATATTCTGCATCCTCAGGAGTGGCAGGCTCCTCTGCTGATGGCTGCCTCGAGAGGGCATCAGCAGCTGCATTATGCCACCCTGTGCAGTATTTCACGTTTTTAGATGGCACAGAGGGTTGTTATCTGTTATAACGACAAACTTGGAACCCAGCAGGTAACCACAGAATTTTTAAGAGATAGCTTACTTGAGGGTCAGTAGCTCAAGCTTCATGCTACTGTAATTTCTGTCATTCCTTTCTGCTTTACTCCTACTGGCAGAGCTTTAACTCTCCTACACACCCTGCTGCTGGTATAAGGCAGCACCCAGGCCTTCACTGCTCACATCAGTCTCCAGTGTGAAAGAAAGATTGAGAAGTAAAGCCAATAATGCATATTATTCTCTCCATGGACTGCCACTTTTAGCGCTGTACTTTTTTGCTTTAATAAACTTGTCACGGCCACTGTCACTTTTAAAAACTTGAATCTCTCTCAACTCATGGCCATGCTGTCATTATAGAGTTTGTGTTCCAAATCATGAATAAAGTATACTTCAACACTTAAAAGTTATCAATTTTAACAACAGTAACATAGGTAACAATTCCAATGCGCGATTGTAAATAAAAAGCGAACAGGAGAAATCTCACCAAACTAACACCTTGGCAGAACAAAAACATCACTGCATTTTGTCATCATTTGTAGACAAACTAAGCAAAGTTTGTTTGCCCAGTAAGTATAAATAAGCCTTAACACAGGAGCAGAAGTAAGCTTCTCCTTCAGCAACTCAAACACTGATTGGCACTCTGATGACCACAAAGCAATAAACTCTTTCTTTGTGGTGCCAAACTGCTTGATACACAGATTCAACATATCATGGAGTTGGCCGGAAATTCTAGAAAAACCCTCAGTTAACTTTCTGTAGTAACCACAGAACCCTAACAATGAGCATAATTCCTTAACACTACAGGGAATTTTCAATTGTTTGACTGCTTCAGTTTTACCTGGATCAGGTCCTATACCTCAAGCTACTTCTCAAAATACTTCTTGCTGCAAGAAATTACATTTTTCAGGCTTATATTTGAGACCTGTTTCTTTTAGTCTGTTAAAAACTACTTCCAGTCTCTGCAAGTGCTCAGGGAAAGTGGACGAGTACACTAGTAAGTCATCAGGGTACACTAGCATGATCTGAAAAATTAGATCACCCATGGAAGCCTGCATAAGACTTTGAAACATCGAAGGTCCATTGCAAACCTTAAAGGGCATCCGAGAATACTCAAAGATCCTAAATGGAGCCGTAGATACAGCCTTATGCCTGTCTTGCTCGTGGACAGCATCCTAATGATAACCACTAGCTAAATCAATGGGAGAAAAGAACTTTGCTCCTTGTAATGCATCAAAGCTTTCATCTATCCTAGGCAGAGGAAACATGTCTCACTTGGTCTTTGCATTCAGCTGCCTGTAATCAACACAAAGTCTGAGACTGCCATCAGTTTTTCTAACTAGCACGATAGGTGAAGCATAAGCACTAGTGCTTTCTTGGATCACTCCTATCTTAAGGAGATTGGTGATATGTTCTCTGACTTCCCTATACTGGGATGGGGTGGGATACACCTATATGGCTGGGCCACCGGTACGTCATCCACCACGTGAATCTCATGTTGCACTTTTTCTGTAAAACCGAGGTCTTCATCCTCGAAAGCAAAAACATCTTAATCAAGAGTACTTAATCAAAAAATCGATGTGTAGCTTGTTGAGACCCTATTTGGTGCTGTCCTCCAATAATGGACTGTTTTTTTGTGTTCACACTGATCTCTTCAGTATCAGCAGGAATTCCCTGAAATCTCACCTCACACATCTCATTGGACTTTACACTCTTGACACATGACAGAGTACCAAGTCTGGTTCTGGCCTGCAACCAGATATGTTCTGGGGAGAGGTTCACAACCTGTACAGAAAACAACAGTTTCTCTGAAGACACAAGAGAGGGAACAACAATCAGACCGCCAGGTAAGGGTGTGTTCGCTGGTTCTAACAGGAAGTACCTTGAACCATGATGTAACATATTCTTTGCTCCCTTGACCATTACCATTGTAATTGATGAAGCAGGTATGTGTACCATGTCTTTTCCAGCTACTTGGACTATGCTTCACTTCTCTAGACTGCTGGCACTCTGCAACTACTGAAATGCCTCCCTCCAATTAAACTGCAACTCTCCACCTAGGGTAGTATCAAACCATGCATGAACCAGTTGTCTACATCTGCTAATTATTTTGATGCCAATGTGGGCCGGTAGAGCAGAAGAGTTTTGTGAGTCTTTGACTACTAGAAAACCACACTCTGATAGGGTAATACCCATGGTCTCAACCTCCAGCTCAAGATAACCTAAGTAAGGTATGTCTAAAGCTTTGGCAGCTGTAATCTTCAGCCAACCTATTAAGGACAACATATCTTCATCCTCACCAGACAGGTGTTCTCTGAAGAAACTCTCAGAAATAGTACTGACTTGGCTACCTGTGTCAAGTAAACAAGAGGCCATTCCTCCACTAATCTTTAGATTAGTGACATGAAAGTCACTACATTGATACAACCTCTCGTTCCCTCCATCAGGGAACAGAGGTTACATCAGTAATCAAGACGTTTTCACAGGTACACCAACAACAGCACACTGAGCTTCTGCTGTCTCAGACATAACACTTCTGTTGCTGACTAATTTTGTGACACGAGATTTAGGATCTTCTAGAGACCACGTAAGGGCTTCATCTCACACTTCAATTAGTGTTGACTGTGGCATGTCTCTCACAAGCTTTTGAAGCTCCCTTCTAAGGTCTGCATCCCTAATACCCTCAATGAATTGATCTCGGATTGCCAAATTCACATTTGATATTGCATTTGATGACTGCTTCAGGTTAGAACTCAGAATTTGGTACAAAACATCGATCATCCTCGCCTTCCATTTGTTTGCGGCTATAGAATGTTTGCAATAACGGAGACACACTGCACTGCTGGGCAAAGTCCTTGACGGTGTCACCAAATAGGCCAACCTGGGAGATGGGGGTGTCAAGGAAAAGTGCCTTGTTGGCCTCCCTTATCTCGACCAGGTTAAGCCACAGGTGGCGCTCCTGGACCACCAAGGTGGACATCGCCTGCCCGAGAGTCCGCGCCGTGACCTTCATTGCCTGGAGGGTGAGATCGGTCACAGAGCGCAGCTCCTGCATCAATCCCAGGTTAGGACTACCCTTGTGCAGTTCTCTCAGCACCTTGGCCTGGTGCCATGGCGTGCAGGGTAGAGGCGGCCTGCCCAGCGGCACTGTAAGCCTTGGTCGCCAGGGACGACGTGAGCTTACAGGCCCTGGACGGGAGTCTCGGATGATTTCACTAGGTGGCTGCGTTTTGTGGGCACAGGTGCACCGCAACTGCCTTGTCCACCTGGGGAATCACCATGTACCCCCTGGCCATCCCACCATCAAGGGTAGTGAGAGCGGAGGAGCTCAGAGATCGGGACTGGGCAGTAAAAGGTGCCTGCCATGATTTCGTGAGCTTCTTGTGCACCTCTGGGAAGAATGGGACTGGGGAGGGCATGGCGGTGAGTGGCACTCTGAGCCCAGCAACCAATCGTCAAGCCACGAGGGTTCAGGGCAGGGTGGAGGGTTCATCTCCAGCCTGACGCTCGTGGCCGCCCGGGCAACCATGGCCGCCAGCTCCGCATTGGCCTCAGACTGGACGACCGCACCCGAAGATGGGAGCCCAGTCGAGTCCTCCATGTCCGACTAGATCTGCCCGCTCTCCGATGCTGCGATCGAGAGCTCATCCTGTTCCCGAGCCCCGAATGAGATATTAAACTTGACGTGGGGCGAGTCGCTTGTCTCATCCCATAACTCAACTGGGCATACGAGTGCACTGGGGAATGGGAGGTCCGTGGAGGATTACCCGGTGGAACCACTCCCATTGGGGTCCCCAAATCACCCCCAGTGCTAACCGATGTGGCCTCATACCTGTAGGTAGAAGGACCGGGGCGGGAAGCAGCTGGAGTGGCTTTCCCTCTGAAGATGGAAAGCCGTGACCACAAAGTTGCCATGGTCATGTTCTTGCAGTGAGAACATGATCCATCCACGAACGCTGTCTCAGCGTGGGCGCGGCCCATGCAGGTGAGACAGCGATCGTGGCCGTCAGAGGCGGAGAGGTAGCGACCACAACCAGGAACTAAACACAGACGGAAAGGCATCTTTAAAAAGATGCTTTCCGTCAGTGCCACTCTTTTAGAGAAAATATACTATTTGCAAGAATATATACTCTTTTAGGCTGTTGAAGCGCCCAGGGGCGTTCCCTGCACTCAGTCTGTGGGGGGAGAAACCGCTGTAATGTGCCGTAAATTCAACAGCATGCAGAGGTGAATGGACTGGCAGTGGAATTCAGCTCTCTGTGAATCAACCACTCAGCTCCGAAGAAAAAATCTGAATGAGTGGTTGCGAGCCAGCTCCTTTTATACCCGTATGTCCGGGGAGTGGCATGCAAATTCCACTCGCCAATTCCCATTTGCCTTTTCTCAAAGGGAACTAATATACACATATTTACACACAACACAATATACAAATAATAATATACACTGTACAGTATACAAAACACACAATATAGAATACACAGTATACAATAAAAATAATATATATATATATATATATATATATATATATATATATTATATATTTATATATATATTAATAAAATATACAGTATGTTGCATTGTGTTGTATTGACATTCAGGTTAGTTGATAGTCAGTTGCCAGTGTGTTAAGAGAAAATATAATTTATGACAGTCCAGTGTGCGATTAATAAAGTGCAGTGCTGATGTATATTGATCGTGAGAGATCAAGAGTTCAAAAGTCTGATCGCTTGGGGGAAGAAGCTGTCATGAAGTCGGCTGGTGCGGGTCCTGATGCTGCGATACCGCCTGCCTGATGGTAGCAGTGAAGAAGGTTTAAATATTCCCATTTTTACCCCATTTTATATATATATATATATATTACATTGCAGTAATACAATATCACATTGACCACCATTTTTCACTTTGCAGTAATGAGAATTGGGAGGTAAAATGTGCGTAACTGTTCTTTTCCTTCCACAACTGAACATAATGTCACAATGTACAAAAAAAATCTTAATGGCTCTAAAAATAGGCTTCCTTTTTTATATGCAAAATATAATTTCTTATTTTCTTATTTTGATTTTGGAATAAAAAAGGACCAGGACATTTTCTTGAAAGGGTTTGTAAAAATCACCCAAGAAATTTGGTGTAAATTCAGATTTATTGATCATGTGAGATATTATTGTATTGCCCCTATTCCCTTCACTGCCATGCTAATTTTAGCTTAGCATGATGGATGAGTAATAAATGATCTCTTTCAAGATAAAAAAGTAGGTCATCACGATCTGCTTTAAAAAGAGACTCTCTCTTTAGATCCGTTCACTACATGAAACCCAAGATGTGAACAATACTGTATGTATTGTCTTTTTAAATATTTCTTACAGCCTAAATCCTTTGAATTATGTCATGCTGAGTCATCATCAAGTTACTATGTGAGAAGCAAGTGTAAATAAACTGCTCAATTAATGTCGTTTTCCATTACTAACTTTATCACTATCAGCTTTGTAAATACATTAACAAATTCTTCTTTTAAAACAGTAAAGTCAGAAAAAGAAAAAAATCCCACACACTACCTTAGCCTGCACAGAATATCACAAAACTTTTATAGCAATATTTCGGTCACACGAACTTCATCAGGCATTCTTTCAAAACAGAAAACTTTAAAGTACTCTGACTGGCACTGCATTCATGGGGCAATATTTTTCTTTATGTTCACAGTTGGTGGTTGGAGCCATTCTTAAAAAAAGGCTGGGGCTGAGTCCGGAATTGCATACTACCTATACTACTCTTACTACTTCTGCCATATGTTTATGATAGTATTCAAATCCAAACTAAGCCCATCTCAGTACCGAGACAATCTAGAAGAACAGTCTTGTGTGACACCATAATTGGTCCAGTCCCCTCAGTAAACATATGGCACACACTCCCTGAGGAACACACCCAACTGAGCTCCATGTTTCATTACCAGCAAAACAATTCTGCTGCCTGCTATTCCAAAGCTGCATGCCTGTTCTTATTTTTTTTTCTATGTAACTGCTGTATGTAAACTGCTTCCATCAAACTCTGCAGTAATGTGGGGAATTTTGTGGCTGCAGTCTGGCCTGTCACTCAAGAGGTTCGCTGTAAAAATAATGGTCAATAAGTATTTTTGTCTTGTTTTCCAGTAAAATAAATAAATAAATAAATAAACATCCTTAAATGAACATATATGTACTTAATCTAAGCAAGATAATTAGACTTCTTTTCAGAAAATATATCTTGCATTACTTACATAAGTTTATTCTTTTCCCCATTGGCAAATTGTTTATTTCTTGTTTTAACATAAATCTCAATAAATGTTCTTAGATTAATGGCTTAAAACAAGAAAACTGTTTAAATTTAATTTAAGATAGTCTTGTGGTTCAATGGTAAGTCAAATGGAACAATGGTTGGCTTTGTGGGTAGGGTAGACCATGATAGGTATGTCTTGTGGTGCAATCGTATGGTGCCGCAGTGGTAGGCCTTGTGGTGCAATAAAATGGTTTGTGGTGCAATGGCAGGTCTTGTGTTGCACTGACAAGTCATATGGTGCAATGGTAGGCCAGTGTGTTGAAATGGTAGGCCTTGCACTGCAATGGTAGGACTTGTGGTGATATGGCATGCCTTGTGGTGCAATGGTAGGTCTTGTGTCACAATGGCAGGTCATGTGGTGCAATGACAGGTCATGTGCTGAAATGGCAAGTCATGTTTTCTGGTTTTGAACTAAAGAACCCAAGCACAGATAATCAAAATCTTTTAAATTATTTATTATAGGGGAACAAGTTGCCAAAAAAAAAAAAAAAACACCACTTGGGAACACAAAGGAGCAGGACAAAGAATAGAGTGGAAGAATCAAGACAGAGTACATAAAGGTAATATAAAGAGGGTATGACTTCCAGGCGTCCCAACCTGACCAAAAATAAACAAAAACAGAGGGGAGGAAGAAAAGTCTAACTAACTGAAAATGAACACAAAAAGTCTAGTTGATGCTATGGAGGCAGTCCAGAATGTGGCCAATGGAGCAGGAAGAGAGGGAACAGACCAGGGGGCTGCCAGCAGGACAGCCCAGAGGGGGACTGGCAGAACAGGAATGCAGGGAACAGACCATGGGGGCGCCAGTAGGGCTGGAGAACAAGGAAGGGGCTGTAGTGGAGAGGGTGGGCAACTCCATGGGGACAACAGCGGAGAGAGCGGATGCCTCCAGGGGGGCTACAGTGGAGAAGGTGGGAGACTCCATTGGTGTTGCAGCAGAGAGGACGGGCGCTTTCAGGGGGACTGCAGGTGCCTCTGGTGGGCTACAGCGGAGAGGGCAGGCACCTTCAGGGGGACTGCAGCAGTGAGGGTGGCCACCTCCAGGGTGGCTGCAGCAGCAAGATCAGGTACCTCCAGGACGGCTGCAGCAAAGAAGGCGGCATCTCAAGGGGAGCTTCAGCGATAAGGGGTGCCTCTAGGGGGGCTGCAGCGGAGTGGGTGGGCACTTTTAGGGGGGCTGCTGAGAGAACGGTGGCTACTAGATGAGCTGCAGTGGCAAGGATGGATGCCTCCAGGGGGCTGCAGCGACGATGGGTGCCTCCAGGGGGGCTACCACGGAGAAGACAAGTGCTTTTATGGGGGCTGCAGAGAGGACAGGCACCTCCGGGGGGCTTCAGCAGCCCTCCTTCTTTGGGGATGCTTGGCTTGTAGTGAACATGACAGAAGGTGGGGCACGGACAAAGAGGAGGTGTTATCAGATGTGGAGGTCCTTCCCCTGAGCAGCACAAGGCAAAACAAGGTAGCAGGGTCAAGACACGAGATAGAGCACAAGTAGACAAACAAAAAACAAAAACTAGAACATAGGTAACAGGATCCTGACACTAAATAAAAACTCAACAAGAGTGCTGGGAACCTGACACGTGGCCCAATGGTAGGTCTTGTGGTGCAATGGTAGGCCTTGTGACTTAATGGTAGGCTTTGTGGCACAGTGTTAGGTCTTGTCGCACAATAGTAGGTATTGTGTAATATTCAAACACTGCAGACAGCGGTTGAGGCCCATGAACCAATACTGACTGCAAATGATATCATCAACCCACGCAGTGTCAGAGAATGTCAAATTGAGGGCATGGCAGCCACATTGTGGATTTGGGTGATTAGGAAGGGGATTTTCAGAAAGTATCTGCTCTTTTACAGTGACACCACTCATTCAGGAGACCATAAGACCACAAATAACTGATGATGATGTGTAGTTCTGTTGTTTAAAGGGATAGTTCACCCAAAAATGAAAATACTTTCATTATTTACTCACCCTCATGATATCCCAGGTGTGTATGACTTTCTTTCTTTCTTCACCAGAACACATTTGAAGAAATATATCTTAGCTCAGTATGTCCTTAAAATGCAAGTGAATGGAATTTCTCTTTTGAAGCTCCAAAAATCACAGACAGTCAGCATAAACGTCCCCCCGAGATCTCAATGCTTTAATAACAAAAATCTTACTCTTATTGCTGTAATAATAAAAAAAATAAAGAATAATAATAATAAATAAAAAAAAACAACAACAACAAAACACTGATATATTATTTAAATCTTGTATTTATACAGTATCATTTGTTGTGTTGTACCTCTTAATTTATGTTGATTTCAATAAGAAATGCTTTTTTATTACATTAATTTTTTGTATTTTTTTCATACATATTTGCAGACATATTTTCATGAAGTTCATTGCTTTATAAATTGTTGTTGTAGGCTACCTACATTCACTAGACACACTGCATTCAACACAAATGACATTTTATGCTTTTTTGTTTTCTTTCCATCAGATTCAACAATCTCTCTCTCTGTGTATCCCCCTCCCCACTCCCTGTCTGTGATGTGACGTCTCGTTCTTTGACCTGGATGCACAGTGAGCTAATGGAAGCACTGTTTGTGTATGCATCACATGCAGGACTGCAGTGAGAGTGCATTAGTATTCCACTGTCAGCTATAGGATAAAGAGATAAGGGACAGTGTGTTTGCTGCACAGAGTTTGTAGAATGGTACAATGCAGTTCCACACTTTCTGATGCCTCTGGCAAAGGCATATAGACAGATATAGATGGTTAGATATCCTTGTGGAAATCTCTGATTCCCATCTCCTTCCTCTACAGAAAAACAATTCTATGTTATCTCATGTCTATGCAGATTTTATGTCAGAACACAGAAAGTTATTAAAAGGTACAAAGAGATGTATGACAGCTCAGATCAGTTTGATTTGTCAAAAATGTCTTGACCCTGCATTGTGATCTGTCTGCATTAAAAATAACCTTTTAACACACAACATTACTGTCATTATTACACAGCTATCTGGAATTTTGATTAGTCAATCATGACATTCTTTAGCTATATATTTTTATATAATGACTATTGATAATGAAAACTGTATAATTGACTTGTCCCAGGCTATCAATTTCCTCTATAGCTGTGCTAATTTTATGACTCTTGTATTACTCTGCTGTCTATTTGATCTCATTTAATAAAATAATTTAATCTTAAATCAACATCCATGTCCATTTGTTTGTTTGGTAACAATCTACTATAAGGCTGTAAATGTTAACATTAGTTAATGCTTGCATTAACAATAAAAAAATACTTTTACAGCGTTTATTAAGGAAGGAATAATTGATGACAGACCATTGAATTATTGAAAAATAATGCACACCCTGAGGTGGTAATGTGGTGACGACACGCAGCGTCAATAATTCAATAGGCTGGAGTCAATTATTCCACTTATACCACGGTTACCACACCTTAAGACATTGCTCAGGGTTTTAGCTAAAGACATTTTCTGGTTTTCGTCCCTAAAACGCTCTTGTAAGTGGAAATACTTTCATCCGCCACGCATTCAGCATCTAGCTTTGATACACCACAAGACTTCATTGCTTGTTTGAAAATGTCACTTTAGAACTAGCGACGGAGGATGAGCTGCTTCTTACCATTGGAGTAACAAGGTAGTGTGTGTGTGCATTTGTGTGTGTGAGTGAGAGGAAGAGAGAAATTGAAAGAGATTGCGTGTGGGATTCCCTTGGTGTTTGATGCAGCTCTCATCAACAAAAACATCACTTCAGATTGCAAAGATGTAAGTTTAAGTGTACTTCTCATCAGCAGCGAGTGTCGCCATTCTTGTATAAATTCTTGTATTGCTAAAAAACTGTTTACAACCCCACTGAGTCGCAGGGGTGCGCTAACTTTGCTCCTGAGGATGTGTGTTTATAGGCCTTTATCACACTTCCACGTTCGAAGAGCGGAAGTTTTGCTTAGTAGCGTAAAACAACTTCCGCTGCAGTCTGTTTTAATGGCAGTGCCCACAGTGCAGAATTATTATGGCCTATTTTATGTACAATTCATCTCAAATACTTAATCTAAACAGACCTACCTCATATTGC
The DNA here is from genome assembly GCF_019703515.2 of Myxocyprinus asiaticus. NCBI lineage: Eukaryota > Metazoa > Chordata > Actinopteri > Cypriniformes > Catostomidae > Myxocyprinus > Myxocyprinus asiaticus. Next base: position 9,556,664 of record NC_059370.1, on the reverse strand, counting down.
TTTCATGTACTTACTTTATATAATCTCCATGTATGATATAAGATCCATTTAAACATTTTCAAATAAAGAAACATTTCCATCACAGAGACCGACTTCAGAAATTTAAATGGTTGTAAATGTGGAATCCTCACAGTTTGAGTGCGATGATTTGGGGAAGCGTCCACTCGCGAGTCGTGACCGAATGCAATGTAAATAAAACAGAGATGAAACTGTCCCAGTGTCTATAACTGTATTATATTCACAAACGCGAGATGAGCATGCTGCAATAGTGAAAACAATGACATTAAAACACATAAATGCTGTCTCTTCGGAGTTGAATTGAGCACAATAATCCTCTGGCAGTAAATTGAACAGCATGCCCATCTCCTCGTGAAGTGGTAGATAACACATGGTGAAGTGCAGTGTTACTCCAAAGGAATGATTAAATGGCTGATGTTTACTGCCAAGTGCATCCAAGTTGGCTTAATTTATTTAGAAAAACTGCAATCGTCCATAGACAGATTGATGGGCAGATGTTTGGTTGCGCTACCATTCGGAGCCGGATGTGACGACATGCAGACTGTGATAAAGGCCTATTGTGTGAGAGTGAAAGAGAGAAGGAGGGGGAGTGAGAGGGTACCACTATGAGAGGCTAATTAGGGCAAAATACATTGAAACACTTGCACATATTGAAAGATACTTCGGATAATATGGAAACTTTTTACTGATCAAGTCATCAAGGCTCTGTTTGTTTAGATTCGAGTCTCTCTGAGTGTGTGCATGTGCATTCATTTACATTTACATACATTTATGCATTTGGCAGATGCTTTTATCCAAAGCAACTTACGGTGCACTTATTACAGGGACAATCCCCCCAAAGCAACCTGGAGTTAAGTGTTTGCTCAAGGACACAATAGTGGTGGCTGTGGGGATCGAACCAGCAACCTTCTGCTTACTAGTTCTGTGCTGGTTTGTATCACGGTTTTAGGGTCACTGTTTCGGGTATGGTTCAATATGTGTTATGTTAAGGGGAAATAAAAAAAATATTACTGCCAAATCCAAAAGTAAAAATATTCTATTTGGTAACAGACACTTCAAGAAATTTGCCCTCACTACATCACCATGGTTTTATTACAGTAACCATAGTTTAAACATTGTATTTGTAGTAAAATCATAGTGACCATAAAATTAACATGGTTACTGTCATGGTTACAATACTATAAAAAAGGTTATTATATGGAAACTACAGTATTACTGTTGTAAAACAATGGTTAATTATATCAAAACTGTGATTTCTGCCAAGAAAACAATGGTGACAGCAGTAATTGTTATTTCATTCATGGCTACTACAATATTAATATAGTAAAACCATGGTTACTATATGGCTACTACAGTATTACTACATAAAATCATGGTTAATTCTATCAAAACCATGATTTCTGCTAAGAAAACCATGGGGACAACAGTCCTTGTTATTACAGTCATGTTTACTACAATATTACTATAGTAAAACCATGGTTAATTTACGTTAGGGTCCTTAACTAAAAAAAAAAAAATTTCACTAATTACTAACTCAACATTTTAAATTAATACCTGCATTATTATGCTACATTCATCAACATAACATGCATTTCAAACTCAACTCAACATATATTCAACGTTCAGAATCTGTACATCACTACAGAAGAAATAAACTTGCTATTAAAATGAATACGAGAATGGATGTCGTAATGCAACTCGAGTATTTTAATCATATGTGGAAATCCCACATCTTCATCAACGGAGTAAGGGCAACATAACTTTGGCTATGAACACCCCAAGCGCTTTAGTTCTTGTATCATGTCTGTCTGAACTAGCACAGAGGGCCTGCTTAAAGACGGAAGGGAATGTGTCTGTGTGCAGTTTCGGGCTCACGAACTCGGGAACGACCTCTGTGGTCATGGGCGTTGACAGACACTCGGGTATGACCTCTGTGGTCGTGGGCATTTGCAGAGACTCGGGTACAACCTCTGTGGTCGTGAACATGGATAGAGACTTGGAAATGACCTCTGTGGACATGTACATGGGCAGAGACTCGGAAACGACCTCTGTGGTCGTGAACATGGGCTGAGACTTGGAAACAACCTCTGTGGTCATGAACATGGGCAGAGACTCGGAGACGACCTCTGTGGTCGTGAACATGGACTGAGACTTGGAAACAACCTCCGTGGTCATGTACATGGGCAGAGACTCAGAGACGACTTCTGTGATTGTGAACTTGGGTTGAGACTTGGAAACAACCTCTGTGGTCGTGTACATGGGCATCGGCTGGTTGGCCATGGCAGGCGTGGGCATTAGCTTGTTGGCCGTGGCAGGCGTGGGCCATGGCAGGCATGGGCATCGGCTCGTTGGCCGTGGCAGGCATGGGCATTGGCTCATTGGCCGTGGCAGGCATGGGCACTGACAATTTGTGGGGAAGAGTCTTCGTGGCCCTACGCACCAATATCAGTGGCGGATAATTCAATTTGGAGACAAGGGCCATGAAGGGCTTTGAGACCGGGGCCATGGAATGCTTGGAGCAATGAGTCACGGAAGATTATAGATAAGTCCGCCTGGCTCAGTTGCGTGAAGTATGCCGCTAGATCCATTTTTGCGGTCAGTTGTTTTGTAATGTCTGGAAGGAAGTCACGAGAGCAGGATCTAGGTGCGGCAAAACAGTATTTAATCAAATAAACAAAGTTCAGAATAACGGGGTAAACACAGGAACAAAAGAAACATCCACGATGGGATAACACAGGAACAAAAGAAACATCCATGATGGGAAAACACAGGAACAGAGAAAACATACACGATGGGAACTGGTCATACACAGGAGGTCAAAACACATAGCAACTGACAAAGAACAAGCAAACAACAGGGCATTATATACACAATGGATAATTACTTAATGGAAGACAGGTGAAAACAATCAAGGACAGCTGGCAGTGATGAGGGCAGGGAATTATGGGAAATGTAGTCCGGGAGGAACAGACAACAGGGGAGAAACACAAGGCAAACAACAGTGAATCATGACAAACATGAAACTTAACGCATTAATTAATGTCAATGTTTGTCTAAAACACACTCTCACAGCGAAATCATCAGGATTCGTATGACTTTTCTAAATTTGGCTAATTCGTATGATATCGTGCGACTGCACTCGTTTGAATTCCTATGACTTTCACTACAGCCAATGACGTCGCTGGGCATTGTTTCCATCTAATACGTGCCAATTACTTGCTTCTGTCATTCACAACAGCCTCCAATCATGTTTACACACTCTACTGATTGGTTAAGTTTAGATAAGGGGTTTGGGAAAGGGCATAATATTAATAAGCATGTCCTTAACGCCTCGTGCACGGAACTCATGCTTACTTCTGCATTAGACATCCGGGAATTTGCACGTGATGAAGGCGTACAAGTTTATGCTAACAACATCATATGAGACCATACGAAATAACCAACTTGTAAATTATGTACGAATTCTCATGAGATTGGGTTGGTTTGTCACCTTATTGCAAAGTGTTTATTTAGGTAAATTGGGATCAAGGGCAGTCATCTGGTTATTATTGCAAAAATCAACCCTTTTAGACTGATACATGACCCCTTCACTTCAAGTCAAGGTCCTGATTACCCTGTTGGGCTTTATTTTGTGACAGTGACCAGCTGAATGTGCTTTATCTCTTACTTATTCAGTTATTCAATTAAATAACAGAACCAGTGAAGCGGAGACAGATTTGTCATGTAAGTGTTGTTTTTGATTAGTTTTTTTTTTTTGTGGTGTGGTACGATGGTTAAAGATGTGGACTGGTAAACAAAAATATTTTGATTTGAATCCAGTAAGTGGAGATCTCTGAACCTATAATATGTAACTTATTTTCAGCAAAGATCAAAAAAGTTTACTATGTTTTCTACTTTAAAACAAAAATGCAACTATGCCAAGGAACACTGGAAACAGAGGGTGAATTTATCAATTTAGATTTTGTTTTTAAAAAGTCTTATGAATCTGCACAATAGTCATCAGCCGATATGGGTTTTCAATGGCTGATGCAAATATTTACAATGATGGCTGATGGCAGATATTTAGCCAATACGCAGAGTATAATTCAATTTAATGACAGCAAATGAAACTTTGTTAAATGAATGAAGTAACACTTGTGTTCATTACTCAAACAGGTTAATAGATAATATTAAAATATCAAATCCTACATACGTATACTGTATATTAGTCTATCATTAATGCACAGGCTCCTGTTTTCTTTTCTCCACCTCATTTTTCTACATTTACATCTCAAAGCTTGAGCAGCAAATGCAGCTGAAGGGCTCTCTCATGATCAGTCTGTCCTGAACATCAGTTCCTCTGCTTTTTTCTTTGTGTTTGTGTGCGTGTGAAAGCAGTGAAGTCTGTGAAAGGTCAAGAGTAGCACACAAGTGTTTGGCCTTGTGTGATTCATGGCTGTGACTAAAACTCTAAATGTCCCTTCACTTTCAATTTACCTCGTTGTCAGACACAAAAAAGGACCTTATTGGGCCACGGCAACCAGTAGCGGTTTTAACCACCACGCAATTGCATGGGACCCCGGACGTCAGGGGGGCCCCCTGCCCCGGTAGGAAAGCTCAGCAAAAACTGCTTGAGGGGTGACATGTTGCTCTGTGTACACACGCGAATACGCTGTTGTCAGCACTCTTAGAGCGGCTAAAGTTAGAGGTCTGCCGGGTTCAGGTCAGTTTTTCCAAGTAGGACTTTTAGTTTGGGTTTATAATTTTTGAAAAAAATACACAGGCCTTCTGAACTTGTTTCGCCCACGTGCTCTCACTCACAGATACGCGTGAACGAATGATTTAGTAGCCGTTCACACCGAACGTATTTTTGCATGCATCTGCTCTATTTTCCATTGTTTTCCCATGTAAAAACACGCTGGATGAACGTCCAAACCTGCTGCACCGTGACTCACTGTTTCACAGGACCGGCACATTTTTAGACACTGTGTCAAGTTAAAAAGAACTTCAGGTCTCAAAAACGCATGTCGAGACATGTTGTGTCACAAAGATTTAACGTTCTGAACAAGTTCAGCTTGCAAAGAGGTGACTGTAAAAATGTTTAATATTATTCCAGATTGTGACGCAAAGTGTCAGCGCTTGATAAACGGCAATTTTTTTCCCCTTCTGCTCTAGTGTGCTGAGGGGACACCGTGCCTTGATTGTTTATTGTTACAAAACGAATTTTGCCTACGATGCTTACATAAAATACAGCCTATTACAACATGGTGAACAATACGTGTCAGAATATAAGCTCCAGGTGAAAGTAAATGAAATAAGACAGAAATATATTACTATTGTATATGACAAATCCTTAAAACCTTTTCACACATGAGTTTCTCCTGTACTGACGGACCCCCCAGCGTGAGTTCTTTAATGCACACTGAAATTAAAATAAATCTTAACTCACACTTCACAGCAGATGCATTGAGGACAGATTATATCACAACAGGTGCACTGAAGTTCAGATTATATATTAGCAAACATATAATGTGGTTTTTAGTTACTTACAAGGATTAATTATGATAGATAAGATGCGATCGTTAACACGCTTGCCTGCTTTGTGCGCCAGCATATTTTTGTTACAATGCAAGATGGGATTCAGACTTCATCTCGTCTTAGAAGCATACAAAAGGAGGAGCATAGAAGATTCTAAAAACATTGCCCTTCCACTCTCCCAGCCAGAAGTGGCTGTGACAGTTAGGAACGGAATGGGAGAAGGCTCAAGTGGACTGACTAGTTTGTATATTATTTGTTTGATTTCAGAAAACATGGCCGCAGCACTGCATCAAAACAGTGCACTCTGACGGTAACGGCTTTATACTTTTATTTAGTGATTGTTTGAAAGTTTATAACATATAAAAATAAAGATATTGTTTATAACAATAAATAATAATAACAATAATAATAAAGATATCTGTTGAAAAGACTATTTGATCAGCTGGTTCATTATGCCACCGCTTCAATCCCTCTTTTGCTTGTAAACTGCAGCACGAACACAGGTCGCACCGGTCTGATCATACACGTCTGAGCCCAGCCTAGTGTAATCACACCCATTTGATCGTACGTGCAAAAGGGTTAAAGTAATAATAATAATACTGTATCATATTATAATGACAATGGATGACAATAAATAATTTTGGGTTGTAATAATAAATAACAACTGAATTCCAAAATGTTAGTGAGTGAAGTAGTAGGTTTTGCACACCATGTTAATTAATACATATATATATATATATATATATATATATATATATATATATATATATATATATATGTAGGTAAATATTGCTTTCTTTTAATCACTGTAATGTGGAAAAACTGGAAAACCTGCATTAATTATCTTTAACTATGTTTTTATTTCATCAAACATTTTGAATATACTTGGCTACAACGGCTGATAGGATGAATTTAAAATTAAGATTTAAAATGAATTTTATGTAATTTTTTAAGCAAACATTTTCAAAAATGGGGCCCCAGGTTGGTCGGTTGCTTTGGAACCTCAGAAATCATAAACCCACCCCTGAGGGCAACATGAATGCTGTGGACAAGTGATCTGCACTCAGCACAAAGTCCCTGACAATCATTTTATTGCTTAAAGGTTGCTCGTTCATAGCTTAGGACACTAAAAGGATTTCTAAATTGTTTCAGTTATTGACATATTCCTTCAAGAAACAAATCTCAATTTAGTCTCTATTTTATCTTATTGTCTTTGAGAAACATTATCAAGATCTCATTTGCAATTTTATTTTCCTACAGGCTTATTCATAGATTATTTTGTTTTCTATTGCTTATAAAACTTATTTTGCTCCCAGGAAAATAAATATGCAGAAGCAAGTTTTTACTTTTGCAGGCCAGTTTACGTTCTCTTTAAACTTCAAAGAAAGTGTACTGCCACTCTCTCTATTGCAACTCCAGAGCTTTTCTGTGCAAGTTGCTATTGTTGTTGTGTCAGGTGTATTCTGTTTATTCATGTCTTTTATTCTGAAATTCTAGTTCCTGGTTCATGTCATGTGTTTCTGTTTCCCTTGTCATGTGATTCCTGTTTTCCCTCCATGTTCTTGTGTCATGTTTTCATTGGTTTATTGTTTAATTAGCTTGTTATGAGTTCTGTTTGTTCATTGGTTTATGTTCTCCCATGTCTTGTATTTATGCCCTCATGTTTTCATTGTCTAGTTGTCAAGTATTGAATGTGATTGTATGTGTTTGTCAAGCCATAGTCAAGCCAGGTTATAGTCAAGTTCATGTTTATGATTTATGTTTCACGTTTCTAGTTAGGGTTTTTTGGCTCACGTTTATAAATAAACTACACTTGGGATCTCATCTTCATCATCGTTCACGTCTTCGTCATTGCCATCCTTGTCAGCAGTTCCAGCCAACTACGTTACAGAATACTTGACCAACCATGAACCCAGCAGTTTTACTTCTGCACCTACGTCAGGGGAATCATCCCCTGGAGGACTATGTTGAGGACTTCTGCGGTCTAGCCAGCCAGGTGGACTTTAATGAGGTTGCCCTCAAAGACTGTTTTAGATTTGGACTGAATGAGTCCATTTCTTTTTTGATGCCTGGCGGTCGCAGTTCCCTCAGCCTGGCTCAATATATCGACCTCGCTCTACGGTTCATTGGTTCCCCGTTCACTGTGGGGGAGGCGGATGCCGAGCCAGAGTTCCACGTCATGGCCGCCGCCGAGCCAGAGTTCCACGTCACGGCAACGCCTCAGCCTGCTCCATGCCACATCACAGCAACGCCTCAGCCTGCTCCATGCCATGTCACAGCCACACCTGAGCAGTGGGACCTGGAGATGGTTCCCACCCTTATACCCACCCTTAGTTCTCCTGAGCAGGCAAGGGGAACTTTCGGCTCTCCGATCCCGCCTGGACCCTCCGAGCCCTGGACTTCGCCTTGGCCTGTCGGTCCCTCGACATTGCCTCAGCTCGGCGTTCCCTCGGCTCCACTACGGTCCTTCAGCCTGTCGGCTCTGCCGGGGTCCCTCGTCCCTCCGGCTCCTCCTTGGTCTGTCGGTCACCTGGCTCCGCTTTGGCTCTCCGATCCTCTGGCTGTGCCTCATCCCTCCGATCTGTCAGCTTCACCGGGGACCTCCTTCCCTACGGCTCCACCTTGGTCCTCAGTCCCACCGGCTCCACCTCAGTCTTCTGATCCCTCAGCTCCGCCTTGCTCCTTCGAGCCTCCAGCACCGCCTTGGTCCTCCCTGCCATCGGCTCCACCCTGGCCCTTCGAGTCTTCGGCTACTCTCCGGGCACCACCTTCCATGGCTCCTCCCCTCGAGCCTCTCACGGCTCCACCTTCCATGGCTCCGCCCCTCGAGCCTCTCATGGCTTCACCCCCCACGGACTTTGCCCTGGTCCCATGCCCCTCGCCCTTTCTCGCCAAGCCACGCCCCACGCCTCAAGATACCCCCCCCCCCACGCTCCCTACAGAACTTTGAATTATGTCATGTTTTACGTGTTTTGTTTATGTGTTGGGGTGTCAGGAGCCACCCCTTAGTTGGGGGGATATGTCAGGTGTATTCTGTTGATTCATGTCTTATTTTGAAATTCTAGTTCCTGGTTCATGTCATGTGTTTCTGTTTCCCTTGTCATGTGATTCCTGTTTTCCCTCCATGTTCTTGTGTCAAGTTTTCATTAGTTTATTGATTAATTAGCTTGTTATGAGTTCTGTTTGTTCATTGGTTTATGTTCTCCCATGTCTTGTATTTAAGCCCTCATGTTTTCATTGTCTTGTTGTCAAGTATTGAATGTGATTGTATGTGTTTGTCAAGCCATAGTCAAGTCAAGTCTAGTCAGGTTATAGTCAAGTTCATGTTTATGATTTGTTTCACGTTTCTAGTTAGGGTTTTTTGGTTCACGTTTATAAATAAACTGCACTTGGGTTCTCATCTTCATCATTGTTCACGTCTTCATCATTGCCATCCTTGTCAGCAGTTCCAGCCAACTACGTTACATGTTGGTTATGAAACATTAATAGATATATACTTGACAGCGCTCAGAAATGTGGATGGAAACTGGGTCTGTGGCTGAAACACAAGTAAAAAAAAAGAAAGTTATTTGGATTGAAAGTATGCACTTGGAGTGTTAAACAATGCTAAACTTTCCAAAAGTATTTCATGTCAACTACCCATTTACCTCAAACACAGAATATGTAAGTTATGGTTTCACCTTATTTATTTACACACAAAAATCTCAAAACACTGAACATTTTTTCCTTAATTAAACTGTTAATAACAAGCAGATACATCATTTACATACTAGCATGGTTTCATTTAAATTATTTTGCTAGTTAAAACAGACCAGCATGGATGTAACATTTAAAAAGCAATACTCAGCAGCTCAAAGATGCATGAATAGCTTACAGAGCTCTCCACATGGTGTTCATCACGGGCAACTGCTGATTTCCTTTTCATGAAACATAGAGAAGCCATGAAGCCACTCTCTCATCCTCTACAAATGCAGCTGTCGCCTGTTTGAGTCTCTGTCCCACTGTCATGATCCTGCCATTTTTATCTTGTGTTATTCTTGTTTTGGCAGGGTCGTGACATTTTCCTCCACCCAGCTCTCAGGTTGTCCCATGTGCTTATGTTTTCTTCTCTCCCTTGTGTTTCCCCAGGTGCTGCTTAGCAGCGCAATCAGCGTTGCTTGTCTGGTTGGATCTTTGTATTCCAGTTTCCCCGGTCAGTTATTATTTTGTTCTGTTTTGTCTTGTTGTTTATATTTTCCTCCACTGAGAGAGTTTGTTTCTCTGTTTGTTTTTGTTTTGTTTAATAAATATTTTAGTTATCCTTATTCCTGCATTTGGGTCCTCATTCACATTAGCAGTTCGTGACATGATGATCCGACCAACCATGGACCCAGCAGGAATGAGTTTTCCTTTTTTTCATATCCTCCCACACATCACAGAGCTAAGCAGTCCAGGAAGCTCTTTGATCTGCATCAGGAGGACAAGTCGGTAAAGGGGGTATGCACTGGAGTTTTTGGTGCTGTCCTTGGGTCTGGGTTACAATCAAGCCAGTCTTATGCAAGTCTTTAGGGCTTGTCTGAATGAGCCCATTAGCTTTTGTATCCCAGAGATGGGTGAAGGGGTAGTCTTGCCACTACCATCAAGTTGGCCATGAAGTGGGAAGAGTTTATCTCAGCATGTACCTCGGAGAAATTCCTTCCTTCATCCCAGCCTGAGGACAACGATACTTCCTCACTGGCAGTGGACGGGGTTGCCGCTCGTCCTATCGCTCGCGGGAAGAAAAGTCGGGCTGCTGCACCCAAGCCCACTGCTGACTGGCAGGAGGCGGCAGCCATTCCCACTGCCGACTGTTCCTGCTTCAGACCACCTGGAGGCAACGGTCCATACTACTGCAGTGCCTCTTACCACTTGGAAGAAGAGGAGAAGGAGAAGGGCCCCTACCCTTTAGGCACTGCCTGTGCTCACAACCACGGAGGTCGTTCCCCTGTCACTGCCAGTGCTCATGACCATGGAGGTCATTCCTCTGTCACTACCTGTACCCACGACCACAGGGTTGTTCCGCTGTCACTGTCAGTGCTCAAGGAGTTCGTTCCCCAGTCACTGCCAGTGCTCATGACCACAGAGGTTGTTCTCCTGTCTCTGCCTGTGCTCACGACCTCTGAGGTCATTCCCCCATCACTGCCTGTGCTCACGGCCATGGAGCTGCCTGTTCAGTTCCCTGTGGCTGTCGATGAGCCTGATCAGTTCCCTGTGGCTATCGACCGTCCAGTTCCCTAAGACTGTCTAATTCACTGAGACTGTTGATAAGCCTGTCCAGTTCCCTGAGACTGTCCAATTTCCTGAGGCTGTTGATATGCCTGTCCAGTTCCCTAAGACTGTCCAGTTCCCTGAGACGGTCGATAACCCTGTCCAGTTATCCCTGTTTTCCCTCAGCCCACATACAGCAATGAATTACGGCCCTCTAGTGGCCCAGATCCGGATTTTCAGACAAGGGCAATGCATCGGCCCTAACTGGCCCAAATCTCAGCCAGTCAGTAGCCCATAACCAGCCCTGCATTGGGCCAGAACATGTATAATATCAGTACCGAATCTCAATCTTATATATACCATATCAACACCAGCCTTTAACCAGAAACCCCATAACTGAGCCACACCCAAGCCTCATCTAACCCAATTTCTGCACAGAATCTCTTCTCAGCCATAATATCCCCAAATCATATATCGTTTACCACAAAACAACTATTGCATGAAAAGGTTTTATTTTTGTATATAAAAAAATCAGGTCCTTTAGACAAATTAAAATTGTTTGTGTTTTTTGTTCAGTGCACATACACAAAACATTTACAATGATCTTAACTAAAAGTAAAATAAACCAACTAAATTTAACTAAAATAAATCAAATTAACACCTGCAACAGGTAAAATGCAATTAATTCAATCTTTTCCAATTATCACAGTTATACATTTTGCAGAGGAGACAAAAGGAAAGCCTTGCATTAATGCAATATACATGCACATTCTAAACAAATTAAAGGGATCAAACAATAGATAAAAAACAGTACATTTGTATGATCACAGTAGTTATTTTATTGCCCACCCTAACAGCTGCATTTGTTTCTCTCTCTCTCTCTCTCTCTCTCTCTCTCTCTCTCTCTCTCTCTCTGTGTGTGTGTGTGTGTGTGTGTGTGTGTGTGTGTGTGTGCCTGAAAGAGAGTCTAGTCAGAACTATCCTAAACAAGTAAGTTAAAAGTGTCCTGCCCTTCTTTTCTCCTCAACCGCTTCCTCCTTCCTCAATCTCTTTCAGGGGCAAACTGAAACCATCTCTTTACATTAACTTCAGTCTCCTGGTCAGTGGTGTTGCATGTCAGGCGATTTGTTTTCCCCCTCACAACAGCTAAGGACACAAAATTAATAAATAAATAAATACAAATCATTAAAACACAGCCATTGCTAGATACTATTTAGGGGTGCTTCAGCAGGGTCGAGTGCAGGACGAGCAAAGATCAGGATCTGCTGACCGACTGAATGAGAGGAGACGGCTTGTTGTTCTTTTAGTTCAGCAATCTAGTTTAACAAGAGAAAGGGGCTGGATAAATTATGAGTAAAAGTAACTTATGACATTAAAATGACATCAGGATGTAATTGAACTTCGAATAATTTTTGGGCCATATTGTTGTCTATTTTGTATAGTTATGCACAGCAGTTCACAAAATAAAATATATGCTTTGTTTTGATTTGTGGGAAAAAATCTTATAATGCTTAAACTGCTAAATTCTCTTGGTAGATTTGTAGACAAGCAAATATTAATAAAGTATAATTACACTTGTTTCAGTCATGAACAACTCAGTACAATGTCAATGGTTTAAATGGATAGTTGGTTAGAAAAATGAAAACTCTCTCATCATTTACTCACCCTTATGCCATCCCAGATGTGTATGACTTTCTTTCTTCTGCAGAACACAAATGAAGGTTTTTGGAAGAGTATTTCATCTCTGAAGGTCCATACAATGCAAGTGAATGGTGAGTAGAACTCAGAAGGTCCAAAAAGGATATGAAGGAAGCATAAAAATAATCCATATGACTCCAGTGGTTAAATCCATGTCTTCAGAAGCGATATGATAGGTGTGGGTGAGAAACATTTCAACATTCATTGATCATCAAGATCAACATTTAAGTCCTTTTTTACAATAAATCTCCACCTTTGACCAGCCCTGACCAGTGTGTGGCTGAATGTGTGGAAGTCACTTCCACACCAGAATGTGAAAATGTAGATTTACAGTAAAAATTTACTTAAATATTGATATTTTCATCACCCACACATATCATATCACTTCTGAAGACATATGGACTTCTTTTATGCTGCCTCTATGTCCTTTTTGGACCTTCAAGGTTCTCATCACCATTTACTTGCATTGTATGGACCTACAGAAAGACATACACATCTGGGATGGCATGAGCACATAATGAGAGAATTTTATTTTTGGGTAACCATTCCTTTAAAGACTCTTTTTACAGAAACAGACACTTTACAAATCAGTGAATCAATCTTTTTGGTGAACAAATTCAAAAGAATCGAGTCACAAGTTAATGACAGACAATTCAACATTATCTCAAGTTATTTCTCTCTAATAAATAAATGTGACTGGAGTGGTTTGCTGAACAAAGAATATCAGAACATTTTACAGGTTGAATAAATTATTAAAAAATTATGTTTTCATTGGTCTTGCCAAGACGTTCTTCTCAGTGGTGACAGCCCCTTGAGAGTTAGGAAGAGATGAGTGAAAAATCTGCTGTCCACTATAGGCAGTTCTTCTAGCCCACACACTAAATGAGAGAGAGAGAGAGAGAGAGAGAGAGAGAGAGAGAGAGAGAGAGAAATCGAACTGATAGTTTATAAACTGATTATAGAAAAATAAACTTATAGCAACTGAAACTTACACTTTCCTTGGCTTTGGTTTCTTCTTAGCAAAGAAATAACCTTGGAAGTCAGGAACCAGTGTGTGTAAGATCTTCGGTGCACTAGACAGGTTTTCTGGTCTGTACAGAATGAGAGTGAGAGGCAAATATAATAGACATTTCATAAATTGCTTATAGGAAAAATATGTCTGAAATTTACATTTTCTTTGGCTTCATTTTTGCCAAGACAGTCTTCAAGGGTGAACAAATACCCTTGGGAGTGAGGAATAAATGAGTAAAAGATGTTTGATGCACTAGGCAGTTCTTGTGATCTGTATCCTGAGAGAGAGATAAGCAAATATAATATCAATGTTTTTATATTGTTTACAGAAAATATAACCCATAAAAGCTACAGAAACCTACATTTTACTTTGATTAGCTTTTGAGAAGTAATTTTGGACTTCATCTTCCCCAGGAGAAAGGATGTTCTTCGGTCTAATGAAGCACTTTATTAAATTTTGGCTGGATTTCATACATTTTCTCATACAGAAGAAAATAAAGATAACTTGCATTCTTATTCGTTTGACTTATATTGGAGAATCTTCTGTCCCTGGGTCTGTGTGTTCAACATCTCCTTGTAGCTTTAACTTTGATTCATTGTAATCACCTACAAAAAAAGGACTGTCCCCATTCTGTCCATTGTTTTGCACCAGCAACATTTCAGATTAATCAATTTGAGAGACCTCTGACAAAACATATGAAATGATACAGTATGGCTTTATATATGTCAAGGTAAAATAATATTATTCTGCATGTGTGGGACATGACATGTTTACTAATGAATACACAGATATATCGCTTGATCCGCCAACATAACATAACAGAATCTACAAGATTGCACTAACCTGATGTGAATATTCTAGCATGGTGTGGGATCCGTCCTTCACCAGATTCTTACTCATTTTTTATTGCCTTGACAACATCTATTTTGTTTGGTGGACACATACAGTACATTCATTTGTACATTACATTAAACTTTGTTTAATCCTTGTCATCTCATGTTGCTCCTGTTATTAGAAGTCCAATTTCTCTCCATACTGATGTCAGTTTGTCTCAGTTCCAATTTTAATTGACACCAAAAACAGCCCCTGTAGGAAAGAATCAGCTTTATTGCGAAGTATGCTTACACATACAAGGAATTTGTCTTGGTGACAGGAGCTTCCAGTGTACAACAATACAAAAACAGCAGCAAGACATAGATAATAATAAAAAATAAAAAGTAGTTATACACATATGTACATACACACACAGACACACACATACATACATACACACATACACATACGTAGTGCAATCTAATATAAATCTGTTATCTGTTATGTACAGTGCAAATACAAATCTGTTATGTACAGTGAAAATGTATTTTTTTTTTCTTTTTTTTTTCAGATGAATGAAATGGCAGAAGAGGTTGGATGTGTTGGATAAATATAAAAAAAAGACTAAACTGTGTATTGCACATAATTATTGCTCAATGGGGCAATTTAACTGTTGATAAGATGGTTAGCCTGAGGGAAAAAACTGTTCCTGTGCCTGATGGTTCTGGTGCTCAGAGCTTTGAAGCGTCGGCCAGAAGGCAACAGTTCAAAAAGGTAGTGGGCAGGGTGAGTGGGTCCAGAGTGATTTTTCCAGCCTTTTTCCTCACTCTGGAAGTGTAAAGTCCTTGAAGGGGGAGCAGGGGGCAACCAATAATCCTCTCAGCAGTCCAAATTGTCCTTTGTAGTCTTCTGATGTCTGATTTTGTAGCTGAACCAAACCAGACAGTTATTGAAGTGCAGAGGTCAGACTCAATGACCGCTGAGTAGAACTGTATCAGCAGCGCCTGTGGCAGATTGAACTTCCTCAGCTGGTGAAGGAAGTACAACCTCTGCTGGGCCTTTTTCACAGTGGAATCAATGTGTGTCTCCCACTTCAGATCCTGTGAGATGGTAGTGCCCAGGAACCTGAATGACTCCACTGCTTTCACAGTGCTGTGAGGGGGGTCAGTGTGTTGGGGTGTTCCTCCTAAAGTCCACAATCATCTCCACCGTTTTGAGCGTGTTCAGCTCAAGGTTGTTTTGACTGCACCAGACAGCCAGCTGTTCAAACTCCCTTCTGTATGCAGACTCATCATCATCTCGGATGTGGTGTCATCTGCAAACTTCAGGAGCTTTACAGAGGGGTCCTTGGCGATGCAGTCATTGGTGTAGAGGGAGAAGAGTAGTGGGGAGAGCACACATCCCTGGGGGGCACCATTGCTGATTGTACAGGTGCTGGAAGTGAGTTTCCCCTGTCTTACAAGCTGCTGCCTGTCTGTTAGAAAGCTGGTAATCCACTGACAGATAGACATGGTTACAGAGATTTGGTGTAATTTACTCTGGAGTATAGCTGGGATGATGGTGTTGAAAGCCGAACTGAAGTCCACAAAAAGGATCCTTGCATATGCCCCTGGTCTGTCCAGATGTTGCAGGATATGATGCAATCCCATGTTGACTGCATCATCCACAGACCTGTTTGCTCGATAAGCAAACTGAAGGGGATCTAGAAAGGGTCCAGTGATGTTCTTCAGGTGGGCCAACACCAGTCTCTCAAATGATTTCATGACCACAGACGTCAGGGCGACAGGTCTGTAGTCATTAAGTCCTGTGATTTTTGGTTTCTTTGGGACAGGAATAATGATTGAGCGTTTGAAGCAGCATGGGACTTCACACTGCTCCAGTGATCTACTGAAGATCTGTGTGAAGATGGGGGCCAGCTGGTTTGCACAGGATCGAAGACACGCTGGTGAGACGCCATCTGGGCCTGAAGCTTTCCTCGTCTTTTGTTTCCGAAAGACACGGCTCACATCATCTTGACAGATCTTAAGTGCAGGTTGAGTAGCAGGAGGGGGGAGGAGGGGGGTTGCAGGAGGTGTTAGTGTTTGTGTGTATTGAAGGTCAGAGTGGGTGTGGGGTATGAGATTGGGCCTTTCAAATCTGCAGTAGAACACATTCAGGTCGTCAGCCAGTTGTTGGTCCACCACAGGGTTGGGTAGGAGTCCTGTAATTTGTGAATTATTTCATGCCACTCCACACTGATGCAGGGTCGTTAGCTGAAAACTTGTTTTTCAGCTTCTCAGTGTATCTTCTTTTAGCCACTCTGATTTCCTTGTTCAGTGTGTTCCTGGCCTGATTGTACAAGACTTTATCCCCACCCCTATAAGCATTCTCTTTGGCCTGATGAAGCTGCCTGAGTTCTGCTGTAAACCATGGTTTGTCATTGTTGAACTTTAAATAAGTCCTAGTAGGAATGCACATATCCTCAAAGAAACTGATATATGATGTAACAGTATCTGTGAGCTTGTCCAGGTCTGTGGCTGCAGCCTCAAAAACACTCCAATCCGTGCAATCGAAGCAGGCATGTAGTTCCTGCTCTGCTTCATTGGTCCATCTCTTTACAGTCCTTGCTACTGGCTTGGTTGATTTTAATTTCTGCCTGTAGGTTGGAAGAAGATGAACCAGACAGTGATCAGAGAGTACCAAAGCTGCTCTAGGGACAGAGTGATATGCATCCTTTATTGTTGTGTAGCAATAATCCAGTATGTTCCTGTCTCTGGTGGGGCATGCAATGTGCTGTTTGTATTTGGGCAGTTCACGTGTGAGATTTGCTTTGTTAAAATCCCCAAGAAAAATAATAATAACTGAGTCCGGGTATTGTTGTTCTGTGTCTGTGATTTGATCAGCCAGCTGTTGCAGCACCACATTCAAACACACGTTTGGCACGAAATACACACTCACCAGAATAAACGAGGAAAACTCCCATGGCGAGTAGAAAGGCTTACAGTTAATAAAGAGCGCTTCCAAATTAGGACAGCACATCCTCTTTAACGTTGTTACATCTGTACACCAACTTTCATTGATGTAAAAGCATGTTCCACCACCTCTCGTTTTCCCTGTTAACTCCGTGATGCGATCCGCTCAGAACAGCTGGAAGCCTGGCAGATGTAACGCGCTGTCCGGAATGGCTTCACTCAGCCAGGTTTCTGTGAAGCACGAGGCAGCAGAGGTTGAAAAGTCCTTGTTTGTGCTGGTGTACAGTACAAATGTAGTTCATCCGTTTTGTTAGGAAGAGAGCGGAGATTCGCAAGATGAATGCTTGGCAGCGTTGTTTGAAAGCCCCGCCGACGGAGTTTGATCAGTGCACTGGCTCGTCTTCCTCGCCTGAGTCTCCTGAACAACAAAGCCACGCCTCCAACTAAAATTTCTAGTAAAACGTCTGAATATTCAAAAAACGGTGTAAGCTGTCAAATGTTCAGCAGTTCGTCTCTGGTAAAACTGAATGGAAAAAGATTACTAAACACAGGACAAACAAACAAAAACAACAAAATAGAAGCGCTCCACACCAAGGCGGCCATCCGCGGCGCCATCATGATTAGCATGATGGCAAATCATGCTGCATTATCAGAACATGCTCAAAATAACATAAGCAAATGAATAATGAAGCACTGTAAATGATAAAATATTACATCACTGGTGAAGTGAGATAAAGTACTTATGGTCAGTGTTGGGTGCAACAGTCTACATCTGAATAATACAATCGATTACTGTTTCATTATGATTAAATACTGATTACATTATACATCAGACACCGCAATAAATTAGTAGCTAATTAATTTGTTTGGTAGGCCTTGTGTGATAGTGTTAAAACACTGGAAGTGGTCTCGTTTCTCATTTACTTAGACTACAGATATAACAGCTTACAAGATGGCACAAGGATAATATCACAGTGCAATGCAGCATTATCATAAAAACATTGCTTACCTCGCAACACTCATGGAAGAAAAAGGAGGCACACAGACACACATGCTTGTGTGGTTTTGATTCACATTCGGCGGGAACAGCAGTTTAAATTTAAACACCCAACTGCCAACGGTCTCGATGTAGAAAAGAAAGTCCCACCTTAAAGGTAAAAGATCCAATCACATTTTAGATTCAGTCAACTCGTGTACGCGCATGCGCTTTAGCTGAACCAGTCAGATTTTTTTTTTTTATGTTATCTGAGCTAAACAAGCACAGTTTATGATAACTTTGTAGTCAGATATTACTGCTGAATTTAAATTTGTTCTTTGAATGTAATCTTGACCAACCTTGACCTCAGGGCTGGCCCAGCCTCTGTTGGTGCCCTAGGCCAGATTTTAGATTGGATTTTTGAGTAAAGAGACCAGAAGAGACCAAACATGAGCTTTACTCAAACCCAAATAAAGAAATGCAAGCACACACACACACACACACACACACACACACACGCACACACACACACACACACACACACACACACACACACACAAACAACTGTGCCTATGGTTGCACAGGTAGTTAATAAAACAAAGGGTAAAAAAAGAAAGCAATATGAAATATGTACCCAAAATAGACCTACAAAATAAAGGCTATATAATTGAATGTATCTGTAGATTTTAGCCAGCAACAGGCCCGGTTCCAGATCAATATCATTGAGGGTGCTTCTGAAAATAGTGGGGGTGCTCTGTATAAAGTGGAGATGTATCATAATTTAAAAAAAATGAATAGATTAAATCATGTTTAAATCTTACTAAAACAATGTAAATAACAGTTTTTCATGTACAAAACATTTATTGCTTCATTTTTTTTTATTGTATTTCTTTATATTTTTTTTATTTAAACATTATCTGTCGCTAAAAATGGCAGCAAAATGCTGCACCTGCAGATTAGGATATACATTGATGCATTTTTGTGTGTTTGCTGGGATTCAAAGAAATCTGTTTGCCAATTTACAGTATTAGTCTTACATATTCAATTGAGCAGGTGTGTGCAATTATTTTGGTACAGGGGCCACATCAGCTGTTAAGTAGAACATTGAAGAGAGAAGATAAAAAGTTCTGCATAGTTGTATCTTTTAAGCCCAGAAGTAGTAGTGCACTCATGCACTCAATAAATGATGCACAATTTTCTGAAGTGTATATAAACCAGGGGCGAATTCTCAGGGCCAGCAAAGCCTTCTCTGCTGGCCTAACATGCCAAATAAATAAATTATTTTCATTCTTTTATTCTCAGTCACCTTTTTGCCTATGTATTTTTAATCGCTTTCCACTCTTAATTAATCTACAAACAAATAGAGAAAAATGAAAAGTTTATCCAGTCAGAATTTATTCCTTGATGCTTACAAGCGAAGTGTGACAGCTGTTTCACAATTCGCATGCCTGAAGCCGAGCTCATTAGCAGAAGCAGCGTGTGAGTCTAAGCTCCTCCCCCTCAGGCCTTAAGAATTTCCACAGAATCCCTCAACAGTGCAAATGAATGAGCAACTAAAGTCAGATTGTCAGATTCATCAGCCAATCAGATTGATTTATTTGTTCTTGGTGGGTGTGATCTTTAGGATATGTCCCAGTGGAGGCCTTCTAGCTGGCCTTGAGTGACGCAATCACGCTTTAAGTGATGTACGTAATTTGAAAGCGAAGAGCGCGAGATCGTCATTACTGCTGCTATCGCCATTGAGAGAGAGATCCTTATGGATTTAAAAACACGAGATGTTCTGCATGACTGTGTGATTGCTTAATTTATTAAACAGGAAGGGAGGACTGATTTTCACTTCAAGTAAATTGGTAAGTGCTTTTTGCATTGTTATAGCAACATCAGGAGTTTTCTAAGTGTAAATTAGGCTGCTGGAGCATTCAGTGTCGGATCGAGTTTTGAAAAGTAGTGCTGTGTTCCATTCAACTCGGAAAGTCGGATTTTACAACTTCCTACTAGGAAAAGTGCAATGGAATGCATCTTGAAGTCAGAATTACAACTTGTAGGCTCATGCAGAAATTCTCAACTCCGATTTTGCCGAGATGCAGGGGCATCATGTCACACAAACATGTGGACACTCAGGGAGATATACAAAGTAAGTGATAAACATTCACTTTATTAAGTAATATCGATAAATGAGTTCGTTTCCACATTACATGATATTAAAGCTTGTTTAACAAATGCCTGCAGAAACAGGTGTATAAAACATTATAATCTCTTTAGATAATCGTAAACCTGCACAAATGCTAGCGCTGCAGCCTTGTTTAACAGTTGGGTTGCTAGGAAACATCTCTGATGAGAGTCAAACCCCTGCTAAGCTAACGGGAGCGCTGCAGTTTTGTTTCCTTAAACGTCATCTTCCGAATATCGGGGAATGGATTGCATTTATGGTCGGAGATATCAAGTAGGAATATCCCTCATCCAACTTGAATGGAACACAGTATAACCATGTACCCAGACGAAACAAAATTTATTGCAAGCAACATTTAAATCGCAAATATTATTAGATATATTTTTCCAGGTATTATAGACCTCCTTGGTAGATTCATATGAAAATTATGATTTTTGATGTTCATTTCACAAAACAGTCATGCTGCAGTTAAAATTAGGCTTGCTTGAGCATTAAGTTTCGTTTCAAGTTCTGGCTTTCGTGCGTGGACATGTTTTTTAAAATGTCAGTTGGTATTATTAGTTGACTGCCACGTAATGTATGATGTCTTATTCATTGTGAAACTGTGTTTTCTTAATGGCATGAATTGCATTGAAGGCCTAGACTTAAAATGCATGGCCCGTGGCTGATACAGACTGACGGGACCATTCTGTGATTGCTTGAAGTTTTACTACTACTTTTCTCTCATGTGTTAGTAAAACTGAATAAAGTCTGAATAAAATTATTACTTGTTTATTTTGCCATACTTCAATGCAGAGGTAATTTAGTATTCAATTCACTAAATTCGCTGAACAGCACATACAGCCTCACGAATGGACATGGAGTGGCTACATCACACTTTTCTTTTAGCAGAATATTGCACTATTGAGTGCTAAGTATTTTATTTAATTTTTTAAATAAGGAGAGAGAAATCACGCACCCGCATGCATGGTTGCCAGACTGCATAAATCAAGTATGACATAAGGTGAAATATTTCCTATTTGTGCATGTATAAATCTCTGATTGGGGTGCTGCATCTATTATCTGGCAGCCCTGAGCATATTAAAAGCTTGTGGATGCGCGATAGGTCCCAAAGCCAGATAAATGAAAGATCTAATTATAAACATTCATGATAAATCGACCCACGGGCAGTAGTTTGCCCTGGTCTGCAATTGAGGGTGCTTAGCATGAATGCTTTAGACTACAATCCTAATCATGGTCTCTTTTAAAAGAAGACACTTCTTTTTGGTGAAGTGAACATAAGAAGCAATATAACTGAAATTAAAGTTTATTTTAAAGAAAATACACTGCACTTAACTTGCACTAAACTTAAATAAAACAAGCAAAAAACGGCCCACAGTGTCCGTGCTAGTTAATAGGTTCTAAATAAGCTATTTCAAAGTAGTAAATAAACATCAATGGCTGACATGAACAGTCATTAACTTGTGATTCTTACTTTTATATTGCTCTTTTTTTCTGCTCCTCTTCTTTGTGCCACTTCCTGCCTTGTGCACCTGATAATTTGGCTCTTTTTTCACTCATTTTGTCCACATATGATAAGGATCTGATTATAATATAATTGCGTAGCGCTAGTGCTCAATATATGGGTAGAGGGCCGCGCAGTCATCACAAGAGGGCGCACTTCCTGCGGCACATGTCTGTCTTTTTGCACCCTATGCAACTGCCTATGTCGCATATGCCTCGGGCCGGCCCTGAATAAGGTAGTAATTAATAATGAATCAGATGCTTAGTAAGGCTATCTAAGCCATAATTTACAGTATAAATTATTAAATGTCTTAAGACACAACAAAGTACTAGTTAAGCATGAACAAGGCAGTAATTAATAATGATCTATAGTAAGACAATCTAAGCCATTTAACTTATTATATATCCTATTTCTGTATAGAAAGTCTTGTAGTTAATGCTCTATTTCTGAGAGCCATCATATACCTAGTTTACTCACTGTAACGTTTATGTGTTTTTGTTCATGTTTTGATTGATGTTCTTCATTTAGTCATGTCTTTTATTTTGGAAGTTTAGTTCAGTGTTTCCTTGTTCCTGTTTCTTGTCATGTGATTTCTTGTTCCCCTCATGTAATTCTGTCTTATATAATCATGTGACCATCTTGTTTCATGTGTTTTGTTCTTATTTGTTTATGTTTATTAGTCTTGTTATCTTGTTATCAGTTCTGTTCTGTTACTGGTTCTTATGTTATTAGTTCTGGTCTGTGATTGGCTGTCTTGTTTACTTATTACCATGTCTGTGTATTTATAGCCCTCATATTATCTAGTCCTTTGTCAATTATTGTTGGTGTAATGTCATTTCATGGTCTGTTCATAGTCATAGTCATGTTTTGTTGTTTTCTTAGTCTTGCCTTTTTGTTTAGTTATTGAGTTTTTTCGTTTGTCACTTTGAATTCTTATTAAACTGCACTTGGGTTCACACTTCATTGTCGTCTTCGTCTCCTGCCTGCTCTGTTCTGCCTCATCATTACACTCACTGATATTCAGCCAGTAATTCATGCTCATTAGTACTGGCTTTACAAAGCTTTTACTTATTAATTGCTAATAACTTGTAATAAAGACAATTTTACCCCTTGTAAGTGAAAATTGTACCTACTCAAATGATGCTTTGTTTTGCATTTATAAGGTGATATACTAGTATTTTATAAAGCTGTTACTAATGAATTGCTCAAATATTAACACGAAGACAATGTGGCTTCCAGTTCTAGTCAAACTTTTACTTACATAATTTATTGATTGGATTGAGGCGGTGATTGCAATATTTTCAGTATCTAAAAGAATAGTTACTACAGTTTTATTGCATTGTAATTAATTTAATTTGTTTGTATATTTGTAAAAACACAGATACTATGTATCCTAGTAGTGAAAAAGACTGTAGATTTGGTAGTTTATGTATTCTGATCAAACATGTTATTTCTTGTGTTATGAGTCAACGTGAGCTCATGAGAATTCGTATTCTAACCTAAAGTTTGGTTCTAGCAAAGGTACATTCTCTTAAGTTTGCATAGACATCGAAACATACAATACTGATATACTAAAAGCATCTAAAACACCATCATTTTATGTATTACCGCCTTAAGAAATGTACAAATGTTTACGTATTGACGAATATTGAATTAATGGAATTAATCTGTTAATTTAACTTTTATTTTGTTTGCCATGGGATAAATTAATAAATTAATCACAAAAGTGCCATCAAACAATAATAAAAGTAATTAATTTTAATTGTGCACTATAATACACGTCTTGATGCAGCTATGTTAGAGGAATATACCCAAATTTAAGTGTTTTATTAAACAAACTTTGTCTTCATCAGCTGTCTGTAATCCTGCATTGACAGAACACTTCTAGGAAAGGGAGTCTACAAGCTAGCATAAAATAGCATAATGTGGCGGTCCCATATAGGTTCTATGGTGGTACACTGGCGAGGAGACAAGATAGACAAGATCTTTTTTAATATATGTCTATGGAGGAGATGCTTCAGCATGCTGAATAAACTGCCTTTGTGCAGAAACAGCTCATCACTTAATCAACTGATTGCCTGTCAACTAATCTTCAACATGTTTTACACTAAAAAAAATCCTTTTGGAATGAACAATGTGTGTAGTTTACTATGATAAAATTGCAGTTTTATAAGAGAAGACACAGACAATTTTGCGACAGCTATGAGTCAGTTTATGGCTCTCCCCATTCATTTGTATGGTATCTGCAAATGTTGACTTACTTTCGTAACATGCTAGTTGACAGTTATGTTCTCTCCTATGATAGAGCCGTGGAGATTATCTCAGTAAATAAAAAAATCTCTGCCATTGATTTCAGATTTAAAAAATGCCACCTCAAATAGCGTAACTGACGTCACAGAGTGCGTCAGGAGAAGATTTCCAGCTATTAATAACTTACTCTCTCTCTACCTCACACAAAGCTAATATATGCCATCAGGGAGAACCTGGAATGCAGCACATTGTTGTCCTATTTTTTTACTGAATTTTGCAATTTTGTGATTACATTTTGTGATTACATGCCTGTTACATTTTTTATTGATTTTTTTAATATATGGTTAAGAAATGGTTAAGGTTTTATTTAGGGGTAGGGTTGGGATTAGCAGCTCTAAAATATATATACATTTGTATAGTGTAACAGAAATTGCCACTACATTAATCTGTTTACGTTACTTTTTTATTGTTGAAATGTGGTTATGTTTAGGGGTAAGGTTAAGGGATGTAACTATCTATAAAATAGTAAAATGTTTGTACATGTTTAAATTACAATAAAATTGTATGAATTCTTCTTTTAGATACTAAAAATATTGTAATCACCTAAAAAGTGTCAATCAAATCAATCACTTTATAAGTAAAAATTTGACTTTAGAACTGGAAGCCGCATTGTCTTTATTTTAATATGAATAAAAATTAATTAGTAACAGCTTTGTAAAATACTTGAATACCACCTAATGCATTTGAGTAAATACATTTTTATATTTAGAACAAGAGGTAAAATTGTCTTTATTACAAGTTATTAGCAATTAATAAATAGCATCTTTGTAAAGCCAATACTAATTAGCATGAATTTATGGCTGAATATTGGTTAGTAAACTTGATATATGATGTCTCAGAAATAGAGCATTAACGACAAGACTTTTTATACAGAAATAGGATATTTAATAAGTAATAAATTATGGCTTAGATATCCTTACTAAACATTTGATTAATTATTAATTACTGCCTTATTTATGCTTCACTAGTGCATTCTTGTGGACCCTTAAAATAAAGTGTTACCAAAAAATGTTATTTGGATATAAATATTTTAATTGCATCTACTTTTGTTAGAATTAGGGCTTTAAAGGAGGTTACAGGCAGGATGTGTGAGTCAGAGAGATGTGATTCTGAATTAAAGTTTAAATATGAGGGAGTGAATTATTGCTATAGCCTAAATGAGAACATGTCAGTGAGGAACACATCATGGAGAGAGCAAGACATTCGGGGAAAGTAGTGAAGTGAGAATCACATTCTTTTTCGGTCTATATTTTACTCTCTCATCCATATATTCTCCCTGTTCTAACTTGCTCCCCTCTGTCTCTCTTTTCTGACACATACACACACACACACACACACACACATTAAATGAACCAATGAAAGGAGACACGCAGGTGTGCGTCTGCAGCTGTGATGAGAGAGATCCTCATTGTTTACCTGAGGGAGGTTTCAGTGCTGTTACCCTCGTTTCCCTTCACTTTTTTCTATTTTGTTATTATTTTGTGAAGCAGAAATAGAATCCCATTGACAGTGGCAGCTCTAGGGCAGGGCTTGCTGGGACTATAGCCCCGTCAGGAATTTGCATAGCACCGGCACAGCCCCCTAAATGATTTCCTAAATATTTAAAAAAATTTACTCTCACTTTCATTATCATTAAACATTTTTTAATAAATTATTAAAAACCTGAAAAATATTAATAAGATTAAAATGTGAGTGTATTTGTATAAAACAAACTCTACAGTCTTGATTATATTTGTTAGGGGGAGGAGTCAACTAGGCTATGTACTCAGGTAAAGGCGATTATTAGTGATCATTTGAAGTTGATCATCAACATCGATCACAATGGAACACTATCTAATATGAAGCAAAAGACCACAGACTGCAGACACACCTCAAATTAGCTTAGAGTAGGACTTTAACACAAGTCGATAGCCTCCATTGGAGCCTGATGTATAGGAAGCGAAGTAGTGAAGTGAGACGGCTGGATACGTGCAGTACTAACAACTGTAGGATATGTAGCACACATTTTATCTCTGGTAGGTGAACTAACTTTTTGTGAACTACAGTACTTGAAAGTTTGTTAGGAAGAGTCAAGCTGGTTAGTTAATTCAGAGTATTTGTTTACGTGCTCTAAAAGTGGCAATATAGATCACTCACGTTATAAAGAATGAAGCTGCGCAAGTCACTTGCTTGCAGCGTTATCAACTTCATTGATTATAATGGGAGTGATCAAATACAAGCAATAGTAACGAGTAATCGAGTAATGAGATCATTGTTCATTTCTGCAGTCAAAATCAGCTGTACTTTCTCCAGGCAGCTCCCAGCATGTGCAAAACGTTCCCCCTTGCTGCCTCCTCCCACCTCTGCTGCTGTCTGTCAGCCCACAAGAAAAGTCTCTACACCTGTTAGAAGCCCAAAAAAGCGGGGAGGGAAGGATGATAATAGTGCCGTACAGTACAGGTCAAGGTAATCAAATGGAAAAATACAGTATTTCATATTTCAGTTGTGCATTTGTCTGCATTTATTGTGTGTGTGTGTGTGTTTTCATAAAGTATTAATTTAGGAGTGTCATAGTTGGCAGTAGATGAGCTATATTACTAACATCAGTAAACATTTTGAGGTCCTGAGCTGGGCAAAGTGGAATACCATTGAGAAAAAATAATGCTTTTTATCTAAACAACGCTAGATGGCTGAAACTGCATGTTGTTTAGATATGAGTTTATAGCTGCAGTTGATACATTCATTATGGAGCCAAGTGTAGAAATTTCTTGAAATTTAACTCTAGACATACACTGGACATGGCCCCTTTAAGAACTTGAGTTTTGTGACATCTGTTTTCTGGCACTCTCTCGTGTTGCGCATGTGTGCTGGTTAGAGACGTGAGAACATGATTGTGCAAGAGAGCTCCCTTTTGTTCATCGGTTGAGAATTCTTTGGGTAAATATAAAATTTCACTCAAAATGCTGATAACTTACATTAAATATGTGTTCACAGGAGTCATATGTACAAATCAGGGACTAAAAACGAAATGTTTTTCATTTTGGTTCATTCTGAGCAAAAACGGTATTTCTTTGTTCTGGTTTAGAAGTTCTGTAGCCTTCTTTCCAAAAGGTTACCAGTTAGAACAAAATAAAAGAACAGGTAATAACATTCTTTTAAAAATGAAAGTACTCTGCACTGGTGGGTGAAAACCAGTTGTAGTGTTGCCACATCTCGCAAGAAAAACAAGCAATGGTCTGGAATAACAAGCCCGAAAGTAGCCACTTGCCTCACCAAAATAAGCAAAATAAGCAATATTTTTTCCTGTGTGATGGATTTATTGGCATAATTAACAGTTAAGTATAATTTTATTTACAGATCTGCTTCTGAGTCAAAACCCGGCAGCATCAAATCTGTACTAATGCATCATAACTAACAATAATTCAGTGAAGACTTGGAAACAACTGAGAAATGTACTTTTTACTATGTTTTCTTTGTTCCTGGATTAGCAGTGCATGTACTGTATATGTAGTAATTATACATAGTCATTAAAAAGGTCTTTATTCAGAGAATGCAACATCCACAATCAAAGCACATGTTTCATTTAACGTAAAATGATTTATAGTCCAGAATGTTTTCCAACTAAGTGCACGTGTAATGAGAATTGTATTGTTTTAAACTGTTATACATGTCCTTAAAGCCTGGTTAAAAATTTATAAAATGCTTTGAGTGATTTAAGCAAGTACTTAAATGCATACAATGCTGTGAATGATGAATGAATTAAGTATGTGTTAAAGTACAGTATATGGGTCAGCTAATGCCGTTTTTCCTTTAATTTGGGTATTAGCCTCTGCCGTATTTAATTTCCATGCTTAATTTTTTGTATTTCATTTTCGTGTTTCATTGTACCATATTTCTTTCTACTGAGTTTCATTGTGCTGAAGTTTATCACCATCCTTTTTTCATATACGGCCCCATCGACTGCTATCAGATTTTACCTCACATGTTATAATTGCTTACTGACACTTTTTCACCATTAATAACCTATGAAAATGAACTTTAAAGTAAACTGGGCAGCGGTGTACATAAAATTCAGTATGGTTTAATGGTCATCAGACTTTATTCTAAGACTTTATAATTTTTTTCTAAGCGACTGGACTGGACTGGACGTTAAGTGGACGACAAAAATTCGATAGACTGACACTGAAGGAGGAACCCAAGACACATCTAGGGACCAGAATATTAGAGTCTTGGGAGTGGGATTTTGACTTGGGCCAGCAAACAACCACCCAAAACACCCTAGCAATGCCTTGTTAACCACCCTGAACATCCTAGCTACTGCATAGCGATAACCTGGCAACCACTTTCTTCCAAAAATGTAAAAGTCTAGTTGACCATTGCAGTATAACTTTGTTTACTGACAAGCCAGTTCATTGGAATAGGATGTTCTCTCCGAGTACTCGAGAGTATATGGTAACATGAGTCTAGTGAATTAATACTTCCCTTGGCGCAAGCCCTGTCCAATGGTTCAGCTATAGGATTCTCTCTCGAACCGTCAGATCCAGCCAAAATGCGATGACGGCAGGGGAGAGGAGCTTACCGCTTATGGCAGGACATGATCTAAACCGGTGGTGATGGGGTGGCAGGGGGAAAGCATCACAGCATAAAAAAGCAATGAGGAACAGCTGTGCTGAGCTTGTAAGTCTGGGGCTGGATCATGATTGGATGCAATGCCTGAATTGAATGAATGAATTATGTAATGCTTACCATGAATCCTCTGCCAGAACTAATGCACAGGCTTCCGTTTGCAACGTCACAATGTTGCATAGTGGAAGATTCCATTGATGTTCTTTTATACAGTCACAATAAAACATAAGATTGTTTGTTTATTTCCATTGTACAAATTAATGAGAAATGGAAGCACTATAGAGATCAAGATGCACTACAGATAAAAACCAGCCAAACTGACTATTGGAGTCCAACCACGTGGACAACCTTATATATGACGACCTTACACCCACATACTTTTAATATTTTAAGTGATGACTGCAAAGTGTCAGGTTAAAACCATTACAGAGGTACCAACACTCTCACAAAGGACTTTGACCTTTAATATTCATTTAAAATTTAGCAGTTTTATTCCAGTTTTTCGCAAGACTTTCCTTAGAGACACTCTTGGATTTATCTTAAAATTGTGCCATTGATTTACTCCTTCCCAAGTTCTTCTCTTCTGCACTCTTGGGTTTCTCCCAAACAGACAGTGGGTATGATGGGTGACTTGAATCATTTGGACTTTAGTTAAAAGACTTTGGATGAATGTCAGAGTTGACAGTTCTGGCACATCAAAGTTCTCGTATCTCGACTGTCAGTCGAGGCTATCTGAAGCTGAACCTCAGTCAAAACCCAGAGCCCCTCTATTTGAAATTGCCATTTTACTCTCTTTTAAAAAAGAGCTGTTTTTCTATGTCAATGCTAAAATGAGTTTATTTGGCCAGCTAATATTTGACCCAACTGGCACTGGAGAAACATCTGACAGATGCTCCCTGAAATGGAAACGTGATCTACAGATGTGGCAAAGAGTAAATAATCTTGAAAATGAGTGCCTTTTTTAACATCTAGGTCCTCTTTCAGTAATTATTCATCTGCTCCAGTTTACTGCATTCTAATGATTGCATCATAACATATAAGCTAACCCTTCTGGCCATGTCTCCACAAGCTCTAGTGTAGAGCTCTATTGGTTTCTTTGAAAATATTTTGCTGGTAAACAAGGATAATTCCTCCCCATTACTCTCCAGTTTCTCTTCTCTCAGCTTTCAGAGGGGTGCTCTGCCATCCATCACAATTTTTTTCTCTCTTCTGGTTTGTATCGTGTCCTCCCATGGGCCCCATCTCTCAGCCCTCTGTGGACATTTGCCATCATCTTCTCTCAAAGTGCATTGATTAAAATGTGTTCATAACAATACAGTAAGGTACAGATTCATCATAGAGACTCTGGGCTTGTAACATGAGCTCATAAATTGGATAGTTGGTCAGAACAACACAAAGAATGACATGAAAGTGGGAATTTGTTTATTATGATCTCAATTATGTTGGCTCAGAGCTCAGCTGCTGTCTTGACAAGGTGTTCAGTTGCCATTATTTGTGATCCCATTCAAAATAATTCAATGGAAATGTCTGAATAGGCATTATTGCTTTTGCTTATGGTGACCTTGCAATATTACTAGTTTGCAGATGAGTCTGTAAAAATGGAAACTTGATTTATATTATTTCTTTAAAAAAATCTCAGTTGTATTTGATCTTGCAAAGATTGGCACAACAATGCTATCTGGTTTCCAATGTGGTCTAGGTGGTTTTTACCATGCATTCCAAAATGGGATAAATCAGCCTCCGTAGGGCACTTCGAAGGGAGAACAATCATGGCCGGCATGTTAAAGGGTCGTTCCACACCGAAGGGCTATATCTGCTTAGTAGGGCCTTTCAAAACAAATGTTTCTGTAGGGTTAAACTGATGGACACTTCACTGCCAAAGGGACTGGATCCATACTATACATCATAAATCTGCAGGTTTGTTGTAAAATTAAACCATCTGCACCTCTAAACACACTCTGGTTCTTCTACATATGTCAAATAATGTCTACACAGCAAACTAACAAAGAACTATGCCTCTAACCACAGGTAAAGAACACAACTTTGCGATGCTGTTTGCGAATGTTTGTT
Source organism: Myxocyprinus asiaticus (assembly GCF_019703515.2). Classification (NCBI taxonomy): domain Eukaryota; kingdom Metazoa; phylum Chordata; class Actinopteri; order Cypriniformes; family Catostomidae; genus Myxocyprinus; species Myxocyprinus asiaticus. The sequence goes on along the minus strand of NC_059370.1, from coordinate 9,525,794 downwards.
GGAACTACTGTTTCAGGAAACTCCAAATTATTGAACTACACTCACCGGCCACTTTATTTGGTACACCTGTACATCTTCTTATTCATGCAATTATCTAATCAGCCAATCATGTGGCAGCAGTGTAATGTATAAAATCATACACATCAACCATCAGAATGGGGGGAAAATGTGATCTCAGTTTAGACCGTGGCATGATTGTTGGTGTCAGACAGGCTGGTTTGAGTATTTCTGATTTCACGCGCAACAGTCTCTAGAGTGTATAGAGAATGGTATGAAAAACAAAAAAACAACCAGTGAGCGGCAGTTCTGTGGATGAAAACGCCTGGTTGATGAGAGCGGTCAACAGAAAATGGCCAGACTGGTTTGAGCTGACAGAAAGGCTATGGTAACTCAGAGAACCCCTCTGTACAATCGTAGTGAACAGAATAGCATCTCAGAATGCACAATATTACGAACATAAGGCGTATGGACTACAACAGCAGAAGACCATGCTGGGTTCCACTTCTGTCAGCCAAGAACAGAAAACTGAGGCTGCATTGGGCCTACCATTTGTGTACCTCAGCAGAAATCCAGATTTTCAGACCAGGCAATGTTTTTCCAATAATCTACTGTCCAGTTTTGGTGAGCATGTGCCCAATGCAGCCTCGGTTACCTGTTCTAAGCTGACAGCTTTGGTACCTGGAGGGGTCTTCTACTGCTGTAGCTCATCCACATCAATGTTCGACATTCGTTGGATGTTCAGTAATGCTTTTCTGCATTAGCCTGCTCGTCTGGGCTTTCACACTGCAGTGACGTTTCCCTGTTGGAAGCAATAAAAACCCAAGTTTGTGGTTTGGGTGGTTGGGGTCCTTGGTGATTTTTCTCACCTTCCTCAGACAACGCTCTATATAAACAGGGTTGGGGAGTAACGGTATACATGTAATGGGATTAAGTATTTAAAATACAAAATATTAGTAACTGTATTCCACTACAGTTACAGTTTAAATCATTGGTAATCAGAATACAGTTACATTAAAAAAGTATTTTGATAACTGAAGAGATTACTTTGCATTTTTTTGTCATTTGTTGCATTTAATGTTTAGACTATTCAGTTGGAAAACATTTATCCATATAAACTGGATAATCTGAGGAGCTTTCGAACAGCAGTGAAACACTTTCTTAAGATATGTTACTTTCGTACAAGTTCATACTGTTGTAAGTGAAAAGGTAGATATGACATCATTGAGGAACTTTCCCTTGGGAGCTTAATAGAGGAGCTACATCACGTTTCTACAGCTTAACAAGAAAACAGATAGAAAAGCTGTGACAGATGAAACATAAATCCAGTAAATACACGATTACACGCCATGTCAATGTTTTTTATAAGGTTAGGGTATTTTTACAAGAAATGCTAACAAATGTAGCCTTTAACATCGTATAGAAAGCTACAACCAATATATCTATGATGAAAATGCACATTGGAGCATACATTTCTTTTCTTTAGTAGACCTTTGATATTAGAGCAAAGATGTACTGCAAAAATCTTATTCTTAATGAGAATTTAAATATTGTTTTTCTGTAAAAATATTTAAAAAATCCTTAAAGCAAGATAAATTTAAGATAATTTTCTTAATTTATTTACTTGTTTATAGTCAAAACAAGTGAAAAATTTGCCAGTACTGAAGAAGTAATCCAAAGTATTTAGATTACATTACTGACTTTGAGTAATCTAATGGAATACGTTACAAATTACATTTTACAGCATGTATTCTGTAATCTGTAGCAGAATACTTTTTAAAAGTAACCTTCCCAACCCTGTATATAAATGTGCTGGAGAGAAGGGAGTTTATTTCCAATTATGTGTTGGGCTGATCACACTACCCTCTGCAGTGCAGTATGATTGGAGGCAGTACAGTTCCCAAACAGGCTGTGTTACATCTGGTTAGGATGCTTCCAATAGCACAATTATAGAAAGTCCTGAGAATGTGGTGGCTCAAGGCAAATCTCTTAAGCCGTCTGAGAAAGAAGAGATGCTGATGAGCTTTCTTCACAGTCTTCTGTGTGTGCTCTGTCCATGTCAGGTCCTCAGTGATATGCATGCCCAGAAACTTAAAAGAGCTGACCCTCTCCACAATTTCGCCATTGATTGTGATGGGAGTGTGTACTCCTTTCTTTTTCCTGAAGTCCACTATCAGCTCCTTTGTTTTAGCAATGTTGAGGGAGAGAAAGTTTTCCTGGCACAAATGTGTCAGTGCACTGACTTCCTCACGATAAGCAGTCTCATTGCCATGTGTGATGAGACCTACCACTGTTGTGCCTTCAGTAAATTTCACAACAATGTTGGAGCTGTTAGTGGCCACACAGTCATGAGTATAGAGGAAGTACTGGAGAGGGCTCATCACACATCCCTGAGGAGCTCCGGTGTTGAGTGTGAGTGGTGATGAAATGATGCCACCCAATTTACCCACCTTGCACTGATCCGAAAGGAAGCTCAGGATCCAGTTACAGATGGAGTTGTCCAGACCCAGGTTGCGTAGCTTGCGGTCAGTTTGGAAGGGACTATGGTGTTGAATGCTGAACTATAATCAATGAACAGCATTCTCACATAGGTATCTCTCTTCTCCATGTGGGAAAGGGCAGTGTGCAGTGTCAACGCTATTGCATCATCAGTCGACCTGGATCCAGGGTATCAGGTAACATGCAGCAGATAATGTCCTTTACCAGTCTCTCAAAACATTTACTCACTATGGAAGTCAGAGCGACTGGGCGCCAGTCATTTAGACATGTCATGTTGAAGTTCTTTGGTACTGGAACAATAGTTGACATTTTAAAGCATTCTGGAACTGTAGACAGGGAGAGAGACAGGTTGAAAATGTCTGTGAACACTACAGCCAGTTGGTCTGCACAAGCTCTCAGAACACGTCCAGAAATGCTGTCTGGACCAGCAGCCTTGTGTGAATTCACTCTCCTAAGACCCCTGTGCACATCCTCCATGGAGACAGAGAGACTGTTGATGTCATCATTTGCTGCTGCTGCTTGCTTCCTTCCAGAGCAACTGGAGTTTGACTCAAAGATGGCATAGAAGGTAAGTTTGTCCGCAAGAGAGACAGTGGTGCAGGACGTGCTGACATGCCCTCTAAAGTCTGTAATTGTGTTTAATCCTTGCCACATGCTGCGAGTATCGGAGTTAAATTGTTTTTCAGCTTTGCCCCTGTAGTCGTGTTTGGCCGTTTTTATAGCCTTATGGAGGGAGTAACAGGTTGCTTTATATTCAACCCTGGCACCATAACTCATTGATCATAAAGCAAACACCACCACCTTTTCTTTTCCCTGCGAGTTCACGATCTCTGTCTGTGCGATAAATATAAAATCTGGGTGGTTCAATGGCAAAGTCTGGGATCTCTTCCGAAAGCAAGGTTTCCTTGTGACTTTGGTTGGCTAACGATGGTTTTTGGAAACGCACCCCAGAAGGGTAAAACCTCTGAAGGTATTAGAGCATAACGATGAGCCCTTCGGAATGGAATCACCCTTAGTGTGTTGCTATGGTGTCCTCTGTGGTTGGTAGGATGTTGCTAGGTGCTTCCTGTTCTGATTTTTTATTTTTTATTAAAATGATTTATGTATGGTTGGTAGACCATTGCTTGTGGGTTGCTAGAGTGTTTTTATTGGTTACAAGATGATTGCTTACTGGGCCAATTCAAATATCACTATAAGTGTTTTTCCGAATGGTTTTAAGCACAGTGAGGAATGGTTCCAGTAATTTTTCCACTTAAGCATGGTTCAACACTGCATGGTTTAAAGTTTCATTCATGTTTGTAGCTCAAATGGTGCTGGTTGAGTTCTGAGTTTAATACTTTGAGTTGTTTCAAATCCCTAAATCTTACCTTGCCAAGCACTATCAATGTGGTTTATATGAGCAATGCTAATACAGTACATGAATATGTGCTATCTAAGGTATGTAATAAGATTAAATGACCACTGGACATCAACTTCCACATCAATATTTTAGGATACACTGTAAATACATGAAAGTGATTTCTTTTACAGTCTCAATTATGATGGTTGAGAGCTCTGTTGTTGTCTTGACAAGATGTTAACTAGGCTGGGATTTTGTGATATTCTTCAATTGGCATTATCACTGATCCCATTTTCATTTTTTTCTCCCCTTTTTCTCCTCAATTTGGAATGCCCAATTCCCATTGCACTCTAAGTCCTTGTGGTGGCGTAGTGACTCGCCTCAATCCAGGTGGCGGAGGATGAATTTCAGTTGCCTCCACATCGGAGACTGTCAATCCACGTATCTTATCACATGGCTTGTTGAGCATGTTACCATGGAGACATAGCACATGTGGAGGCTTCATGCTATTCTCTTCAGCATCCACACAGAGCAAACCACATTATTGTGACCATGAGGAGGTTACCCCATGTGACTCTACCCTCCCCAGCAACTGGGCCAATTTGGTTGCTTAGGAGACCTGGCTGGAGTCACTCAGCATGCCCTGGATTTGAACTCACGACTCCAGGGGTGGTAGTCAGCGTCTTTACTCGCTGAGCTAACCAGGCCCCCAATCCCATTCAAACTGAAGGAAAATGGCTGAGTAGACATTACTGCTTTTTTACATGGTGACATTGTAATATTCCTAGGTTGCACATGAATGGAAACAATGTGGTTTCTATGAGCAATAATAATACTATACATATGTCCCATCTGTAGTATGCTATAAGATTACAGGTCCCCACATAAATATACATTAACTTAATGGAACTGGAAGGCAAGGTTTGTGTGCAGTCACCTTGGCTGATTTGTAGTAGAAGCAATACATTGCTATTACATTGATGGGTGTGGGATTTGCTATTCATACAGGTTCTCTTTATGCATAATGAAATGTATTCCATAGAACAATCTATTTTATCTGTGTATGCACGTCATCTCTTGTTCCTCAGTCTGCATGACTGTGAAATAAGCTGTCTTTCAAACCTTGTTCTCCATCTTGCGGCTGAAAAGTGAGACAGGGGGAAAACATGGCACCTTAGTGTCATAGTGTTTAAAGTGAGAAAATAATTTGAAAAGAATGTGGCTTCAAGATACATAGTGTCACAGTTTGTCAACCTTCTGTTCATAAGGACACGGTTATTGTCTTCTGTTGTTAGTTTGCCCCATACAACAATTCCCATGTTGCACTGCCCTCATCAGAGCCATCTGTTCCCCATCTTCCTCACCTGTTCCTTGTTCCCTCATCAGTCCTCTGTGTGCATATATATGCCCTCACTTCCATTCTCCCTTGTCAGTTCTTGATTGTTGTTCCTTATGTGTTAATATTACTATTTAGTTCTTTGTATTGCTCCATGTTGTTCTGTATTCACCTTCTTCATCATCTCCATTAAAAAGTGTATAGATCCATCGTCCCTCATCTCTACAATATCGTTACAGAAGTACTGACCTCACCAATGGATCTAGCAGCTGTCCGAATTCTCCTCCTTACCCAAGGGGACCGACCATTGGAAGATCATATCTGTGAGTTTCTTGAGCTGTCAAATGTGGTACATTATGACGATCGCGCTCTGATATCCTTCTTCAGAGCTGGTCTGAATGGAGCATTGAAGGCACAGCTGCCTCTGGCAGACCCTCACTGGACATTTAGTGAGTACATGGAATTGGCTCTTAATCTATGTGGCTCACCTTTTACTGTAGGGAAAGAGGAAGAGGACATTAATTCACCCCCACAGCAAATACCACCCGGACTCCCACGGCTCCTACCTCCCGGCCTCCCACGGCCAACGAACCAATGCCCACGCCTGCCACATCCGTTCCAGAGCCAGCGTTGCAAGACTCGTCCATCCCAGAGCCAGCGTTGCAAGCCTCGTCCGTCCCAGAGCCAGCTCCAGCCCTAGAGGAATTTTCAGGGGGGGGGGGGTACTATGGTTCCAGTGCTCCCATCAATGGTGACCACTTTCTCCCCAACCTCGGTGGCCATGGAGCCTCCCACAGTTGTGCTCACGACCGTCTGTAAATGGAAGAGAAGGGCTTCTACTCCCCAGTCACTGCCAGTGCCCTTGACCACGGAGGTCAGTTCCCATTCACTGCCAGCTCTCCTCGAGCCTTCCATGGCTCCGCCCCTCGAGCCTCTCATGGCTCCGCCTTCCATGGCTCTAAAAAAAAATAGAAAACAATTTGAAAAAAAACCCCCAAAAAAACAAATCACATAAAAAAAACTTTCAAACCAAACAAGCCAAACTCTGTACTCAAAAATAAATAAATAAAACTGTTTTTAGATTTACTCATTTTAATTGTATGACAAATTTCCATCAAATTTAATTGATTAATAATTAAAAGGTGTACATATCAAGAATTCTAAATAAATGAGAAGTTTTTATTTAAAATTAATGAGGTGTATAACTTTTAAAACTCAATCAATTCAGTTTGGTAAATGGTAAAGCAACTATAGTTGCTTTGTCATTAATTGAAATAATGTTACTTAGCAAAGTTATACATATTCAAATAAATCTAATGTAAACCATTTGTTTGAATCTTATTTTTGCCAGGAATATGTTCTGCCAGGAATATATATGTCGGAGAAATCGGGTGTGCACCAAAAGCTCCACACTGCAAATAAATGAATAAATAAATAATAATTTTCTTAGTGTTTATTTGTATTTTCTTTAATTTTGTTTCACAGCAAAAATATATATTTTATAGTATTAAAAGAAACCAACCCATTTCTGTATGTAGGCCTTCATCAGAGTTAGAATAAAAAGTACAGAACAAACATTTAAAACAGCTCTGACAAATTATCAATTAGATCCCACAATTACACAACTTATCAGTTTGGACCATGGAATTAAACCCTGATTGACTGATTGATTTACTGAGTTAATAAATTTCCCTCATTCACTTAAAAACTCATTAATAATTACTAGGGGAGTCCCAATAAAACTGCATTTAATTCCAGGGTTCAATCTGATTGGTTGTCTAAGTGTGCATCTTATTGGTAATTTGTCAGAGCTGTTTTAAATATGTATGTGTTGGTTTCTTTTACTACTTTAAATTCAAATAAAGTTTTTTTTTTATTTTTTTTTTTTTTTTTTACCACAAGTGTTGCTGAATACCTCTACTATATCAATACCCCTGTTGATTTAATCCATGCACCTTGTGTGTGGGTAAACTCATGCCAGATCTGCTCTTGCAAGTCAAAATATCATTAAACATTTACTTGAAAAGTAACATTGCATAAAATGTTAAGATTTGGAGAATATGGAATATGTATTAAAATAAGTTAAAATATTTATTTAGGTGTGTGTGTGTGTGTGTGTGTGTGTGTGTGTGTGTTTTAAACACAGATCTAACCAAATTTAGTGAGATTTTTGCTTATTAGACCTACATTTTTGCTTCTCAAGTAATCTTGTTTTAAACGGTGTTGGGCAAGCTACTCAAAAAAAAAAAAAAAAAAAAAAAAAAAATAGCAAGCTAAGCTACAAACTACTCAACAGAAAAAATTGTTAAGCTAAGCTAAAAGCTACACTTCAGAGAAAGTAGCAAGTTACACCACAAGTTTCATGCCAAAAGTAGCTTGCTAAATTTAAACTACTTCATATTTTTTTTTCAACTGCAGATGCACAGAGCATACCATTATAGACAAAGCATCTAAAAGACTTATTCACAGGTTTATCAAAGTCATGGTACAGTATATTACTGGTATGTGCACATTTTCAGATTTAGACTACTACCTCTACAAACCCATACCCATTTAAACATAATTTCACTTGCACATTCCTGTATAAAAACTCTGCGTACATACAGTATACTATTCATCTATACAATACAGAAATACAGCAGCTAGACACAAATTACAGGATATATTATCCTGTAAATAATCCTGTAATTATATTATATGTGTGTGTGTGTGTGTGTGTGTGTGTGTGTGTGTGTGTGTGTGTGTGTGCGAGAGAGAGAGATCACATCTGGGCAATAACAATGTGATTTCTGATAGTATCAGATGGTAATACCATGGTACTTTGATATACTGTACAATTACCATAGTTATGTACCATTCTGTATTTACATGGTGCTTCAAATTACTTCAAAGAATACCATGTTAATACCATGGTAAATTGAAATATGATTACCATATACATATACTATTTTATTTACATGGTGCTTCAAGGTAATTAAAAAAATACCATGGTGCTTCGCTATATGATTACCATATTCATATAGCCTACCATTGTATAAACATAGTGTGTCCAGGTAATGGTACATGTCCAAAAAACATGGTAATGCCATGGTACTTGGCAGAAGTCGTTTATAAGCTGCAAACGTGTTGAACTTTATAAAGACCTTCTTCACCACTGGCAAACGAACAAATGATTCAGACTGAATCGCGAACCGATTCAGACCGCTTTCCTGTCACGTGTGATCAATTCATTTTAAAGAACTGACTCAGATGAGTGATTCATTTGTGATCGGACATCTTTAGTTTTGATTTTAAACTGGCGATAGTGTACAAGCCATGATGTACATTGTAACTTTTTTTAATGCTATGCCGCTACCTAGTCAAAAATATAGCTTCGCTACTGAAAAGCTACTTGATTTAAAAACTAGCAAAGCTACCACCTCGCTACTCAGAAATTTAGTTACGCTAATAGCTTCGCTATTTGCCCATCACTGGTTTTAAAGATGTTTAAATATTTATACTGGAAAACAAGACAATATATATATATATATATATATATATATATATATATATATATATATATATATATATATATATTTATTTATTTATTTTTGCAGTGTAAGCATCCTTAATCTCCTCACATTTTACCAGTCATTCAAAAAATTGGGAGTCAAATCATATTCTTTCCCACAGAAAACATGTAAAAACATGAAGGGTGTTTCAAGTCTCCCTTTGAGAAGTCAGGTTACAGATCAAAGGACAACAGTTTGAAGTCATTGAAATGAAAAGAAATTCCCTCAGTGCAGGGTTGTGGAGGATATACACACAGGGATTAGGGGCTTCAGTCTCAATGCCAGTTAACAGGCAGTGTAAAAGTTCCAGCTCTGGGCAGCATGCAGCCATGGCACACTGCTTACGGTGAGCTTAGACACTCAGTAAAGGTTGGAGTGCAGTCAGGGGAATTGAATGGGGCTTTACAACCATTATGAAGGTACAATGTCACATCCTTGAATGACAGGAAGTCAAATTATCACAATCACACGTTGCTTGCCTAGATGCTCGAATACGAATTGTCGTATTTTACTTCTTCATTGCCCATCATTGCTTGTAGTGAATAAGGAAAATCAAATTTGAGCTCTCAAGTCAATATCCCTCTTGATTTGCTTCACCCAGAGGCAACACCAAAAATGTCTAAACGAGTGGGCTTCATTGAAATAGGGTGGACCTCTGTGGTGGTGGGGGCGTGGTTGAGCGTCGGCTTGTGAATGGAGAGCGAGATCAGGAGATGAGAACTGTAAGGATCATCACCTGGCAATGATTGTCTCTAACAGCTGTTTGTCATTTCAATGAGAGTGGAGATGGGCTTTAAAAGCGAGCTGGACTCCAGTGAGGAGAGAGAGCTACCCATAGACACACACTGAAAGAGTGTGCTGAAAAGCAAATTGTTTGAGTTATTGTGAAAATAAATGACCTTTCTGGGTTTCATTTCGCCATCTCCCGCTGTCATGTGTATTTTGTTGATTCATGTCTTTTATTTTGAAAAGTTTAGTTCCTGTTTCCCTTGTCATGTGATTTCATGTTTCCCTCCATGTTCATGTGTCATGTTTTCATTGGTTTATTGTTTAATTATCTTGTTATCAGTTCTGTCAGTTCATAGGCTGATGTTTCCCATATCTAGTATTTAAGCCCTTATGTTTGCCATTGTCCATTGTCAAGTATTGAATGTATGTGGATGTGTTTTGTCCTAGCCAAGTCAAGCCATGTTATGTTTATGTCTAGTCAAGTTCATGCATTAATAAACGTGAAAACCAAAAACCTTAACTACAAACGTGAAACATAAACGTGAACTTGACTAGACTTAAACATGTTGGGCCTCATGTATTCAGATAGAAGACAAAGGCAGGCCTAACACAGTCGTAAAAACATAACTCAAGCCCCCACCTTCTAAGTCATAAATCTTACTGATAAAAATCGGGCCAAAATCAAACAGAGGGAGTCCAAAACAGACTACAAATCCATGAAGCCTTGCTCACTAAAGGATCGAACTCTCAACTCCTATTGGATGAGGCACACAACAGAACGTCCCTCAAACATGACATCATCAGGAGTTGAAATACCTCTGAAATGTTTCGTGAGTTACTTCCAGCGACTTTGTTCACCGAATATAGACGTAGCTCTTTGCTGCTCTCAGGTGCAACCTTGTGGCACAAGGAAGTAACGTCCGACTTAAAACTGTGGCCATACAATCTCCATCTCGCTGGACGAGTTGAGATTACTCTGTGTTCAACCGAACACTCTAACGGATCCGAAGGACACCTCCGAGCAATTCGCATCTTCATCCGTTTGCCTACAGAAGTGAAGAGATTAAAGATTTCTCTTCCATCTTCAATCAAGTCGACATTCCTGAGTTCTCCGCCAGCCCGCCGAGAATCAACAGCCGTGCCCGCCGACAGAGCGAGGAAACGGCCTCCCGTCATCACCCGAGCCTCAAGGAACCGGGTCAGAGTTAAAGGACGGAGGAAAACACATTCTACCTGTGTCCTCATGCGATTCAAGTAAGAGGTTTACGTCTGGGCAGAGATAGAATATTATAGAGTGTTATTCTTATGTTTCAAGGTTTTTGCTTGTACAGTTTACGGATCGCCATGTCCGCTCATTATTAATATCATTAATTATTAATTATCACAAATTTGTTTTGCTGTATTGCGGTCCAACCAAATTGGATTGTTGTGCAATTTCGCCATCGCGAGTGAGACCGCAACTGAGTTCATCCATTAAAGAGTCAAATAACGTGGGACTGTTTACGAGCCGTCCACAGCGTCTCTGAGTGATGAACTAAACAGCTGCTTTCTCTCCCACGATCGCGAAATCAGCTTTAGGGCTGTCACTTCTCTCTCTCTCTCGTACTAATTACACACACACACACACACACACACACACACACGCAGGCATGCGACCCCTCACAAACATTCTGGCACACATTTTGGCTCGTAGATAGCTTAAATGCTAAAGCCCAGCTTTGTCCCTAAGCTATCGTACAAGCGGATATACGCGGTAACTGGTAGACGCCATCTCCGCCCCCATTCGCGGTCATATTCCCTGGCCGGAAGTCTCGCGTGACATACTCTCCATGAGAGTCACGTCTGCTATTTTGTGCACGTCCCTCCTTACACACACACTGTCACACACACACTGTCACACACACACACCCTATATGTTATAGAATTATTTTTATTTCCATATCTAATCATGTCATTGTTTAGTTTGTAGTTGTAAGTCGGAAGTTTATTGACTGCATTGTATTAATTATTAATTGATATTACTGCATAAATAAACTTTGTTTATATTACAAAGAGAAGTGTTTTGGTTTGTTTTGCATACACCTGTGTCATGCTGACGGGATGTCAGTGCTCGGATTCAAACCTTCATTCATTGTTTTTTTTCCCGAAAATCGATATTCTTCGGATGTCGATTTTCCTAAGAAAACAATCTAATATTGTTTTACTATTTGGTTATTAGTCCCTGATTTCAGGGTGGTGCCCCGTCAATGTTAATCCTTATTAATATTCTATTGATTTTTGATAATTGATAATTATCTTTGATGATTGAATTTGAATGATCAATAAGCTAGTGTTAATTTTAATTAATGTTTCATCGATGTTAACAATTAACGATTATCTTTGATAATTGTTGATTTTAAAGGATTAAAAAAGCTAACATTGATTCTCATCAATGTTCTATTGATTTTAATAATTAGTAATTATCTTTGATAATTATTAATTATTGCTAATAACCAAACTTGCTCCTAAACGTAGCACACTACATCTACTGGAGCCCCATATGAGGTTTTAATGAGTTAGATTCAATTGATTAATTTAAATATTAATTAATAACTACAGAAATAATTATTAATTATTTATTATTTCTGATAATAACACTGATCTAAACAACCAGTAAAGCCCTACAAACATAACATGGATTGACTTGGCTAGGACAAAACACATCCACATACATTCAATACTTGACAATGGCAAACATGAGGGCTTAAATACTATAACAAAATACACATGACACCCGCTTCCTCCTGCACCCCATCCTAAGAACTTTGTTACAACCTTAATTCTGAATACTATACTTATCCATTTGTTTAGCTAATCCCTGCTAAAATAAACAGCTTAAACCAGCCTAATATCGCAAACCCTTTCGACATTGAACCACAATGTGAATTATAGATATCTACAATTAAATTTTCACTAGTGAAAATGCTAATTCTTGATTTCAGCAATGGAATTACTAGTGAAAATGCAAATTCTTGATATCAGCAATAACATTTACATTAGTAAAAACATTCATTCTTGATATTAAAAAGGATGTCATTACTTGCAGAAATAAAAGTGTAAGCCATAGTTCTCGCAAAAGACTCGTTAGCATTACGTCATTCATTCATTCAGTTCCAGCATCTCATCCAATCATGATCTAGCCTATGTCTTATAAGGCCTCACAGATGTCTTCCGTTGCTCGTACGACGCGCTGCTTTCACTTGCCCATGTGAGTGGAACACACAACCCTGCCACACGCTACTAAGCCTCGCTTTCAAAGCAATGGTCACTTCATGTTGGATTACGCATAGTGGTCTACTCACCCAGGTTCATGCTCCTCAATGCAGCTGGTCTCCATCAGGAAATATGTTAAGTGCTCTGTCTATTCTTCTTTTGGGGGAACAGTCATCAAAGCAAATAGCTGGTGGTTGTTGAGGTCTAGGTTTTCCTCTATCATTTTCTCAATGCCCCATTCATCATATCCCTTGCATTCCATCAATGCAGCTTTTCAAGCGACAATGTTCGTTTACTAAAGTGCTCCGTGTTCACAATCATGTTAATGATAGTGTGTTCCACCAGAGTTACGGCGCGTCACAAGGCCGAGTTCAGTTTCATATGGCTCACCAACCGACCGACTCCTGGATCAGTTTTCAATATGCATATAAATTGTTTATGCATTAGTATTTCAGTATATTGGGTCTGATTTTATTCTTTAATTAAGATGTTGCTTCTCATGTTTTTGGTCGCTCCTGTAGCATGTCAATCTCTGACTTCATGTCTACGTGTGCTCTCTCTTAAAGGAGAAATACCATGTCGTGCCACTTACACCTAGTGGTGGGCGTTGATCATTACATTTCTATTACAGCCCAAATGCATTTTGCTGCTCTAATTCAAGAAATAATCAAATTAAACAAGTGGGTGCCATTTTTATATCTCAGTAATTTACATGTTTCATTCAATTGAGGTTATCTTGCATCATCATGGCATAAATATTTTAACTTTTATTAATAAACATTATATAAAGCAACTAATAGTCTTTTCATTTGTGATAGGACATAGAAGCCTTATAATGGGGCTTTATAATAATCACATGCATTCTCAAAGCATAATTTTATTCATAAGTTCAATTTCTGTTTCTGCTGGTCAAAACATAAGCTCCCTACTAATACTCTACTAAGCTTGCTTCATTGCGTTTCAAGGCAATTTGGTCATTTAGCTCTTTTCACTAATATTTTGTGTGCTTGTTGTCAGGGTAGTAACATTTAGCATGCAATTCAGGTATTTGCAGGTAAGTAAGGTATTTGTGTTACTTTATTGGGATAAAACCTTTATTAATAAATAATTTCTTGCTTCCGCATAACTGAAATGAGCCCAGACTTTGCAACTGCAAGTCTCCTTCAACACATCATACAATTATGGCACTCTCGGCTCATTCTCTCCTCGGGCAGTTTGTCTAAGATTCGCGAAACTGCAACCACAGTGCTCTGCTAGTGGCTCAATCCATCTCCCATGCAGCGCAAACATGCTGTCTAGGTGCTGCAACTGTGGCTTGTCCTTCTTGCGTGTACTAAGAATCCCAAGACACCACAACATGGTGTTTTCTGCTATATGCCATACATCTACTGGCTAGCATAAATGTGTTGTCTAGGTACAATACAGTCCGCTCTCCCTCCTCCTCACAAGCCTTGTTTATCCTTTTCAAGGGTATTGCACAATCAATGCTCCCCTCCCTCATAAATGTTAAAAGCTTTGGTTATCCTTTTCAAGGGTATTACATGACCAAATGCTCACCCAATCCACGGCCAAATACATCATAAGCACTGGATACTCTTTTCAAGGGTATTGCACAACCAGAGGCTTGCCCATTTCAGGGCTTATTGAAAACTAATCTATCACTAAATTATGCTATTCCATACTATCGAGTCCTCTGAGAGAAATACACTTTCTTTATATTATTATTATTTTTTTATTTCTGCTTGTATAAACCTGATTTTTTAACTAGAAGAATTTTATATTGATGTCATTCACTCATATCAGATATCTAGAATTAGTTTTTACTTATTAGTTATTAGTTTTTGATATCAAGAATGGTTATTTCCGTGAGTAATGACCTCATTTTTGATATCAAGACTTAATATTTTTACTTGTGCAAATGTAATTACTGATATAAAAAATTAGCACTTTCACAAGTAGTAAATTCAGATATGACATCAAGAATTAGCATTGTTGATTTCTATAATTCCTATCCTGCATGTGATTAATTGACAAAAGTGCTTGATAGCCTAAGGTGGTTTGCTGGTCTTAACTGGTTTGGCTGGTTTTCTAGCCTTACCAGCTGACAAGTGCCCAAAACCATTTACAACCATCAAGTCTCACCAGCAAAGACAAGCAAACCACTGGCTTTAGGCTGGTTGATCTGGAGTGTGAGATATATGAGACAGTTTTTACTCAAAGCCTTGTGTAATCAATTAAAAGACAAAATGCACATAAAGTTGGCTGTTTTTATTTTCAAAACGTACCTTAAAATTCCAATAAGGCTTTCTGCTAAAACTTAAGGAAATATGATTTATTAGTTATATTCATATCTGGGTAACACTTTATAATAACTTCCATTAATAAATAATTGAAAAATATTATATAATGCTTTCAAGATCATTAATTAATGTGACAATGTGCTTCTTATGTTTACTAATTAATTTAACTAACATTAACTAATAATCTATTAAGCACCATGTAATGCAAATTCAAATACTTACAAAACTTTCATCCATAAATGACCTTGCACTTTTTAATATCTACAAGCAATTTTACCAAATGTTATCTAATGATTATCAGATCATTAATATACATTTGAATGCTTAAAATCTTATATATATATATATATATATTATTCATACATTTACACATGTTTTTGTGAATTATTCTTATTTTTAACAACTTAACACACTATTCATATTTATACTGTAAATGTATGAATGCTTGCTTTTACAATTTACACATCTTTACAAATGATTTATTAATTATTTGTTCATTTGCAGTACCCAATCTAAAGTTGCAACTATTCATCCATTGTAAATGTTTAAAAAAGTTTACTAAAAATCATTTGGTACCTTTATAGGCATTGGACTTTAAGCTATTGTAACAAAGTTTCTGTTAGGGGTGGTTTGTTAAATTTAGTTGTATACTTGCTACATACATCTTCATAAACAAAAACACATAATAAAAATATCAGCCTACACTGAGAGTAAAACTGTTTATTGCATCAATAACAGATTTATGATAAAAAAATAAAATAAAATAAAATAATAAAATTGTGCCATATATCACAGAATTGAAACAATCTAAAATATTAATCTTTCAATGTTTTGTCCTGAAACATATTTACCAATATAGATTCTAACTAACAAACATCTTCTATTTTCAAGCAGGTTCGACAGTTCTTGCAGTAAACCAGCATTACACTTGCATTTAAATGAATGAGTGGCGTTTAAAATGAAGCGGTTGAATTTCGTGCCTAGTGTAGTACTTTACTGTTAAGTTACTTTTGTTGACAAAATCTCACGACTTGCGAGTACTGAACTGCCACTTGTAATAATTGAATATTTTTTCCCCCTGCTTTTAGAAGCATTGCTTCATGGATGATAGCAGCAATTTCACTCGATCGGACCAAGCATGAGTGAATAATCTGCCACCACAGCACAGAAAAAGAACAAATTCAGGAGGCTAGCTCAGTGACAAGTGTTCAGTTGTGAGCAGTGAGAAGAAATCTGTAGCGAAAAACTCTCCTTCGCTGTCCGACCGGTAGATCGTCCAACATTCCTCTGTGGAACGTGGGGAGAGGGGTGAGGGTGTTAAATAGTAGCCTACAATTGAAATATTTTGATAACTTTAAGATTAAAAGGCTTATGATTTGCTTTTACACAAGGTAGAGACATATATTTTATCTCATTACTAAGGTAACAGTTCTTTGTTTAACATTTCTCTGATAAATGAACATATTTTTTCTCTTCTTGATTTATGATTAAATGAATATTCTCTGTTTAACGAAACAGGATAGGCTAGTATAAATGTGTTATTGAGGCAATAAAACAGAGCAGACTGTGCAAAGGTATGAACAAATAATGCATAAATGAGTTGTAAACAGTTTAGTCAGGACCACTTCTGTCAAGTGAATACTTGACTTGATTGCTTGAATGAATACTTTATTACTTAGACAATTAAAGCATTCTGTTGGTGTTGGTGGTATGGTTCTGTTCTGGGCAAACTCTCTGCCCATCCATGCAGTCATACATGGACAGAGTTGAGAGTGCAGCAAATAAACCACCCAAAACAAAACCATTTGCCAAACATTCTCAAACCAATGGTGATGCTCACCGCTGCTTAACCAAATTCAAAAAGACGGAACAAATGTTGAGATATCAAATTAATGAAATTCCGAATCCATAGCTATGAGAACTGACTGCTGTTGACTAATGTCAAGTGATGCTGTATCAAATCCATAGCTGCAAACACTGACTGCTGTGTGTTGATATATCAAAGTAATGCAATTCTAAATTCATACTGACAAACGCTGAAGACCTACTGGGGAAAATGAGCAGAGCTTAATCTATCTTGAAAGCAACAAGCATGTCGCCAAACCCTGCCGAATAGCAGCTTACAGCAACAAGCGTGTCGCCAAACACGGCCAAATAGCAGCTTACATGACAGCATGTCGCCATTTCCTGAACAGATAAAACAAATCTGCATGTCCTATTACTCTGTAGGACTGACCAATAATAATGCAGTAATTAACTTGACATTATAATGCGATGATTTAATAATAGAAATACACTGAAGACTTAAGGTGGGGCAAAAGCATGTCATTCTTGAACGCGTTGCTCATCCGCACAGATTTCCTGATACTTAGCAGACTTAACATGGAGCTTCTTATGCCCTTCCAAGCAACATGAAATGGTTATTCAAATTTGAGTATTTATACACAGAGGAACGATGAACATGTCTGCGATTGCAGTGGCTAAGCATGTATCCATATATATATATACTGTATATTGCAGCATGACAGGAGAAGACTTAAATTTAATTCTGAAATTGACACTCAAAGAGCAGATACCTATGCAGCTTTATTAATTAATAAATTGATTAATAGTGTAGCCCCAGACGAATTTAGCGACTTCAGATTTGCTTAGCATAAAACTTGAATATCATGGGGTAAATGTGACCCTTAAGAAAATTGAAAACTAATTGGAAAGGCATGCAACCTGAGCAGTACAAGTAAAGACAGCTGTATGTGTAGGCAATAAACATGTAGCTAAAGTGCAGTGTAAGATGAATTCTGATCGGGGAGCATACACCCTTGCAGCGAGGAGCCAGCAGTTAAAATTGGAGTTTGAATATAAACATTAGCATAATGAAGCATTTAGATTAGAGCCATCCAGTCTGCTCCTGAAAAGTCAACACCCTGCAGAGTGAACAGTTTTATGTCCAGAGTGTCTCAGAATCCAGAAGTCCAGAAAGTCCGGAGCTCGGAATTCTCAGACTCCAATTAAGGTAATCTTGATTACCTTATTCAAATATGTTGATTAGAGCTTAGTCAATGTCCAGAGTTTCCAAACAGAATTTAAATAGAGCCATCAAACAATTCGTATCCCAGAGGAAGATAGTCAAGCCTCAGCTATATCCACTGCTTGAGCGACCTGTCCTTAATTCCGTGATTACATTGTTATACAACATGTTGTTATGCGACAGAGGAATATCAGCCAAGAGCTTGAAGGGGCTGTAACAGCATTTGCTGCTGTTGTCACTGCTCTGATGCGCTGCTCAGATATCAGGATGAGTTTAATCATGATTTGAAAATCATCAGAACATGGAACCAAAAACAAATCAATATTAGTAGTGTGAACACATTTAATCCACAATACATATCATCTACCCACATAGACCATAATGTCCAAAGGAATTTCTGGCAAAGTGAGGTCATATGAATGCATCGAATGATATAAATTCCAGATCTTAAACCTGTGCATAAATAGGACCACTCTTATTAGAGTCCACAAGATATTTAAACACCCAACTGGTTAGGAGTGTTAATGCCTTAATGAAGGTAGGCTGCATTATGAGATGAGTGATGATGCATAATAAAATGCACATAGGGCCTATATGAAATTACTGCAAACGCAAAATGTAAAATGGAGCGAAAGTTGAGCTGAACAAGTTAAACGTTGTAGAAGATTTAGCTATGGTCGCTGCAAGGGATCCTTCGCATAATTTATATATTATGCAAAAATAGATCAAAGCACAGTTGAATAGCAGCCTGAGTCTGAATTAAATTAAAAAACGTTTGCTAGTAAATAAATTTGAAGCATTCGGAAGAATAAACAGATATAGCTAAATATATACAGTAGCAGTTAATTATCCCCAATAAGACTAGGCATCACTGGATCTGGCTTATAGAGGGGAGCATGTGAAAGATGCTCACAGAGAGCGGCATTAGCGGAACTGATGCTCTATTGCCGAATCAACACAATTGACCCGTAAATATATAAATATACATTTGCTTCGCCAAAATAATATATTCATGAAGCATGAATGGCTGCTGTGGTCATGAATAACATGTATGCAATATCAACGTGTATAACAGGGCTCTTAATTATTTTCTTATCCAATGAAAGCTTGGCAGAGGCTAAACATTTCTGTTTGTGTCATGTAGATATGAAAAACAAAACACCATTAAAGTGTGTTTTTTGGACTTTTGGATGATTATCAAAATCAGAAGGAGGGCCCAATTGTGTGCTGCAAATTAAAAGCCCTGATGTGAAATATCCCCATAAGCACCACAGCAACCCATATAAAGCAAAGTAGAATTATTTAACCAAATTGACATTACATGCGAGGATAAGCACGTAAATGGGGACAGTGGCAGTGGCAGTGCTTTAAAGCTTGTAGTAGCCAACGGAGGTAGAGGGATGAGCGTGGGTCTTGGAGAGTTGAGGCTCAGGAACGATGTCGATTCATCTTCAGATATGGTGTGGTGGTTGAACTGCAACAAATTCCGATGCTTTTGGCCTTTCCAGTCTGGATGGTGGGGGAGTCGATGTAATTGTACAAAGTTCAGGATGCGAGCAAAGCAAGTTTTAAATCCTAAAGTTGCAAAGGCTGAAATAACAGAATTCTCTGCAGGCCAGTCAATACATGGAATGTTTTTGTCTAGATGTGAATTTTTCCTGATATGGCTGCTGGATCAGAATATCATCATTACCCAAGAAGAGATGCACTTCATTGAGTCCTGTGTGTCCGTGGTGAGTGATGAAAATAATGTGCTAAAAGCAGTATTCTTATGTCAGCTAGCATAAGAGTGGTGTTGTAGCAGCTTGCCAAAATAAGTTGACAGCTTATGTGCAGCTTGCATCCATGCAATAGAAAGGCAGTTAAGCCAATAACCATATAGAGGACTTAAATAGGACCACTCTGATAAGCGTCTGAATTGTATTGGTAGACGTCATGATTGCGAGCTTGACTCATGTGACCTGCCTTAACTGATGCTACACTTGATTGTTGGGTGTAACGTGTTACTTTATAATGCGTTACTGTAATCTAATTACATTTTGCAGTAACATTTTACCTGTATGAAGGAAAGAGGCACGCAAGGCCGATGACAAAACCTCCTCAAATCCCCACGCTCTATTCTCAATCCTTACGTGCCTACCTTATGTGATCCTCGGGAGATGCGACGGGATAAGAGGGGATAGCTTTCGGCGGTTTATGAAAAACAGCGCAAGTGATAAAGGAAACTCAATTTGTTGGAGCAAAAGCTGGGAGGTAGAAATAATCAAATTGCTGTAAAATTGTGTAAACACACAAATGCTGTTCATGTACACACACAAAAAAGACATACTGTACTGACAATGCACACATACACATACAACACACAAGCAAAATATGCACAAAGGAACTAGAAGCATTCAAATGGTTTACTATTAAAGCTGTTTTTAGATGCATTTTCAGAAATGTTTTCAGTTTACTAGTATTCTTTTACTGTCTTTCACATCAACACAAACACAGGTAAACAAGCATTCTGTACTTATACGTACATGCCACACACTGCTAAGAAGGTTGTAGATAGTGGACACATACACACCCATCTGAAGTTACTACAGTTTTCATTGTTAGGTATGTTTGAGATAAGAAAGTTAAGGTGCATTTTTAGAAATGCATTAGATCTCTTTAATCAAATTGCTGACTTTGTCATGTTGCTTTTTGTTATTATTTTCAGTCTATTTTAAAGTACAAAAAGAGCAACTGGTGTCAAGTATGTATTTTTCGCAGGTTTGATGGGTTTTAGAAAGTAATTTCAGTAAACTTTAATAACTTCAGTAAATTAGTAATCTGATTACTTTCCACAAATTAACTAAAGTAAAGTAAAATGATTACAATTTTAGAGAAGTAATCAGTAATCTGTTGTGGATTAATTTTAAAAGTAACTTGCCCAACACTGGTTGTAAAGATGTTTAAATATTAAAAGCATCCTTACATTAACCAACAAACAACAGCAAATGTGTGGCTTTTACAGACCTTGGTTACTCATTAGCTGTACATTATTGAATGATTTGTAAACATGAATGGTGTGTGAAGTGTTGAAAAATACGAATCATTAATGAAAACATTTGTAAATGTAAAAAAGTGCATGAGCTCAGTTATGAATCCTTTTGATAAATTTGAATAAAATTTGTAAACACCCAGATGTATATTAACAAATAATCTGTTAATCATTATATAACATACATATGTCTATCTATCTATCTATCTATCTATCTATCTATCATATATATATATATATATATATATATATATATATTAGTATATATATTAGTATATACAGTTGTGCTCAAAAGTTTGCATACCCTTGGAGAATTGGTAATATATGTACCATTTTTAAAGAAAACATGAGTGAGCAGGCAAAACACATTTCTTTTATTTCTTATGGGATTCATATTTAACTGTAGGTTATAACAGAATGGCACAATCATAAAACAAAACATGGCAACAAAGAAAAAAATGAAATGACCCCTGTTCAAAAGTCTGCATACCCTTAGTTCTTAATACTGTGTATTTCCCCCTTTAGCATCAATGACAGTGTGCAGTCTTTTGTAATAGTTGTCTATGAGGCCCCAAATTCTTGCAGGTGGTATAGCTGCCCATTCGTCTTGGCAAAATGCCTCCAGGTCATGCAAAGTCTTTGATCGTCTTGCATGAACCGCACGTTTGAGATCTCCCCAGAGTGGCTCGATGATATTAAGGTCAGGAGACTGTGATGGCCACTCCAGAACCTTCACTTTTTTCTACTGTAACCACTGGAGGGTCAACTTGGCCTTGTGCTTAGGGTCATTGTCATGCTGGAAAGTCCAAGAGCGTCCCATGCGCAGCTTTCGTGCAGAAGAATGCAAATTGTCTGCTAGTATTTTCTGATAGCATGCTGCATTCATCTTGCCATCAATTTTCACAAGATTCCCCGTGCCTTTAGAGCTCACACACCCCCAAAACATCAGTGAGCCACCACCATGCTTCACAGTAGGGATGGTATTCTTTTCACTATAGGCCTTGTTGACACCTATCCAAACATAGCGCTTATGGTTGTGACCATAAAGCTCTATTTTGGTCTTGTCACTCCAAATTACAGTGTGCCAGAAGCTGTGAGGCGTGTCAAGGTGTTGTCGGGCATATTGTAACCGGGCTTTTTTGTGACATTGGTGTAGTAAAGGCTTCTTTCTGGCAACTTGACCATACAGCTCATTTTTGTTCAAGTATCATCGTATTGTGCTCCTTGAAACAACCACACCATCTTTTTCCAGAGCAGCCTGTATTTCTCCTGAGGTTACCTGTGGGTTTTTCTTTGTATCCCAAACAATTTTTCTGGCAGTTGTGGCTGAAATCTTTCTTGTTCTGCCTGACCTTGGCTCGGTATCAAGAGACCCCCAAATGTTCCACTTCTTAATAAGTGATTGAACAGTACTGACTGGCATTTTCAAGGCTTTGGATATCTTTTTATATCCTTTTCCATCTTTATAAAGTTCCATTACCTTGTTACGCAGGTCTTTTGACAGTTCTTTTCTGCTCCCCATGGCTCAGTATCTACCCTGCTCAGTGCATCCACGTGAGAGCTAACAAACTCATTGACTATTTATACACAGACACTAATTGCAATTTAAAAAGCCACAGGTGTGGGAAATTAACCTTTAATTGCCATTTAAACCTGTGTGTGTCACCTTGCACTGATTTGCACAATACATAACAGATTTGTATTTACACTGTACATAACAGATTGTATTAGATTTGCACTACCCATGTGTATGTGTGTATGTATGTATGTGTGTGTCTGTATGTATGTGTATAATTATTTTTTATTTTTGATTATTATCTATGTCTTGCTGCTGTTTTTGTATTGTTTTTGTTTGGATGTACACTGGATGCTCCTGTCATCAAGACAAATTCCTTGTATGTGTAAGCATACTTGGCAATAAAGCTCATTCTGATTCTGTAACAAGGCCAAACATTCAATGGTATGTAAACTTTTGATCAGGGCTATTTGGGTGATTTCTGTTATCATTATGATTTAAAAAGGAGCCAAACAACTATGTGATGATAAATGGCTTCATATGATCACTATCCTTAAATAAAAGACTGGCACCAACAACCATGCCATGGTCCAAATCATTCAGATCACATTTTTTCCCCATTCTGATTGTTGATGTGAACATTAACTGAAGCTCCTGACCTGTATCTGCATGATTTTATGCACTGCACTGCACTGCTGCCAAATGATTAGATAATCGCATGAATGATTGTTGGTGCCAGATGGGCTGGTTTGAGTATTTCTGTAACTGCTGATCTCCTGGGATTTTCATGCACAACAGTCTCTAGAATTTACTTCAAATGGTGCCGAAAACAAAAAAAATGGTTTGAGTTCCAGGGCTGAGAAAGAATGTTATAAGTAACTTTGCTAACTCTGTTCTACATTACATAGAAATAGTAAACCATAATAATGAGCCTTTAAAATATACATTTTACAAATTTGTCGCTACGAAGCGAGCCGCAGCGACACCAGCAAAAACGGTAATGATTCTGAATGTGTCGGAAAAACCAGTAAGGTCACTGTCTGAACGTTTTGTTAATTTATAGAAAGAAATGCACATTAGGGTTGTGCCGATGATCTCGGGGATCGATGATGGTCAGAGTGATCCCCAATAGCTGATGTCTTTGAGATGTCAAGACGATATTTGGCTCGTTTTCCCATTTATTAAATTATTATTATTAGGCTATTATTATCAAATTAATATTACAAATAATTTGCCCGTAGACACACAGACATGTGCTTGTAGAAACACTTAATTATATTATTAAGAACATGACAGAAAAGCCATCTATGCGCATGTATGTTTGTACGGAGGTGCGCAGTCTCGTGGAACATGCGCATGTAAAGGGTTCTCACTCTTTCTTTGTTTCTGTCTCCTGATTTTTTTCTTTATTTTTTATTTTTTTGCAAGAACAGTATCGTCTGAGTGCTGCAAATTACCTCAGACATCTCAGCTCAGGAGGTGCTTTGAGTTCAGTTCACTTTATTTCCACAGAGCAGTTTATTGTGACCACAACTCTGCAGCATATACATCTGTGATTAAATCATAAAATAATACAAAAACATGTTCACCTCGAACTATGATTTATATTTCAGTAATAATCATCATTATAATTATTCTTTTGACATATATAATTGTTTTTATGTCTTCATTTGTGTAAGTAATTTTCCGCCATGATGTCAAGATGGATTCTTGCCTGACAGTAAATGGAAAGGTGTGTATGTATGTAAATAATATATATATATATATATATATATATATATATATATATATATATATATATATATATATAATTATTTTATCACTTCATTATTTTAATTGCTTTTTCGTTTCGTTTGGAGTGCAATTTGAATTTAGAAATGTATTTGATTTTTATTTATTTATTTATTTTTTTAAATAAATGTATTTAATTTTCAATGCAAAATCACTAAAGCAAGAATATTCACCAATCCCTCAGCCCAGGGTTTGCCGATGTAATTGGATATTGCTATTTATATATATATATATATAATATATATATATATATATATATATATATATATATATATATATATATATATATATATATATATATACAGGTGCATCTCAATAAATTAGAATGTCGTGGAAAAGTTCATTTACTTCAGTAATTCAACTCAAATTGTGAAACTCGTGTATTAAATAAATTCAATGCACACAGACTGAAGTAGTTAAGTCTTTGGTTCTTTTAATTGTGATGATTTTGGCTCACATTTAACAAAAACCCACCAATTCACTATCTCAACAAATTAGAATACATCATAAGACCAATAAAAAAAGAAACATTTTTAATGAATTGTTGGCCTTCTGGAAAGTATGTTCATTTACTGTATATGTACTCAATACTTGGTAGGGGCTCTTTTTGCTTTAATTACTGCCTCAATTCGGCGTGGCATGGAGGTGATCAGTTTGTGGCACTGCTGAGGTGGTATGGAAGCCCAGGTTTCTTTGACAGTGGCCTTCAGTTCATCTGCATTTTTTGGTCTCTTGTTTCTCATTTTCCTCTTGACAATACCCCATAGATTCTCTATGGGGTTCAGGTCTGGTGAGTTTGCTGGCCAGTCAAGCACACCAACACCATGGTCATTTAACCAACTTTTGGTGCTTTTGGCAGTGTGGGCAGGTGCCAAATCCTGCTGGAAAATGAAATCAGCATCTTTAAAAAGCTGGTCAGCAGAAGGAAGCATGTGCTCCAAAATTTCTTGGTAAACAGGTGCAGTGACTTTGGTTTTCAAAAAACACAATGGACCAACACCAGCAGATGACATTGCACCCCAAATCATCACAGACTGTGGAAACTTAACTCTGGACTTCAAGCAACTTGGGCTATGAGCTTCTCCACCCTTCCTCCGGACTCTAGGACCTTGGTTTCCAAATGAAATACAAAACTTGCTCTCATCTGAAAAAAGGACTTTGGACCACTGGGCAACAGTCCAGTTCTTCTTCTCCTTAGCCCAGGTAAGATGCCTCTGACGTTGTCTGTGGTTCAGGAGTGGCTTAACAAGAGGAATACGACAACTGTAGCCAAATTCCTTGACACGTCTGTGTGTGGTGGCTCTTGATGCCTTGACCCCAGCCTCAGTCCATTTCTTGTGACGTTCACCCAAATTCTTGAATCGATTTTGCTTGACAATCCTCATAAGGCTGTGGTTCTCTTGGTTGGTTGTGCATCTTTTTCTTCCACACTTTTTCCTTCCACTCAACTTTCTGTTAACATGCTTGGATACAGCACTCTGTGAACAGCCAGCTTCTTTGGCAATGAATGTTTGTTGCTTACCCTCCTTGTGAAGGGTGTCAATGATTGTATTCTGGACAACATTCAGATCAGCAGTCTTCCCCATGATTGTGTAGCCTAGTGAACCAAACTGAGAGACCATTTTGAAGGCTCAGGAAACCTTTGCAGGTGTTTTGAGTTGATTAGCTGATTGGCATGTCACCATATTCTAATTTGTTGAGATAGTGAATTGGTGGGTTTTTGTTAAATGTGAGCCAAAATCATCACAATTAAAAGAACCAAAGACTTAAACTACTTCAGTCTGTGTGCACTGAATTTATTTAATATACGAGTTTCACAATTTGAGTTGAATTACTGAAATAAATGAACTTTTCCACGACATTCTAATTTATTGAGATGCACCTGTATATATATATATATATATATATATATATATATATATATATATATATATATATATATATATATATATCGTGAAGGAGGGAACAAAACAAATTTATTCACACACATGATGTATTTTCCCGGATAACGAAATATCCGTGCAGTAGAGAATGCACAGATGAAGTAGGTTCTTTGCCAGAGAGATGTTGACAACTGTTGTAAAACCATTTTCCGTTAACAACTGGCTGACTGTACATTATCCCACTTATTACACAGCTACTAACCAAATTAACAAATAAATGGACATAAAATATTGATTTGTGTTGAAATTATGTAATTATGTGAGAAGGAAGTATTCCACCTCCGGTTTGCGGAGTTCTGTTGGTGTTTATTTTGTAAATAATGACAGTCTGACTTCTCATTATGCAGCTTATTACAAGACTACTTGCAATAAAATTTGTTTTTAAATAACTGACATGAAACATTGATTTGAGTTAAAATTATTTTATGACCTTACAGTGATCTGAGATGTGGGAAAGATGACTTGCAATACCCGGATGGCCGGTCTGATTTGACTTGGAATGTGCAGTTGTTATTCAGAAATATCAGACCACTAGATGGCACCATTGACCAATCAGAATTGAGTATTCCAGAGACCGGTGTAATAATACGTTAACATGACCACGTAATACCGGTAAACCATGTAGGTCCAAAATCCTGGTAAATTTCGCATGATGTAAAGGAGACCAAAAAGAGATTTGAAATTACTTTCAGTTTTCGATTTTCATCAATGTCTTCTATTTTAGAACAATCATGCCTTCACTATATTACACACATCCCTGCCACAGGCTATTTCAAAAAGTGGAGTAGACAAAATCGGCCATGGCAAAAATTGATGGGGACATGTCCCATCCATCCCCACCATAAATAATGCCTGTGGTTGGCGCTGAGGGCAAACGGATTGCTCGTTAAAACTGGCTGGTTGGCAGTGTTGGAGTCATTTCAGTGCCGCTGTCAGCTCTGTGTTTGTACACTCAACAGCCCCAGGACTGAAAGCCGACCCCAGTGCTGAGAAAAGACCCCCCACCTTGTGTTATCTTCTTTCCTGTCTTTGGCAAAGGGTGACTTGTTGCACAATATGCTGGGCTCTGACAGAACCCACAAACCCGCCAAGCAAGATTACACACACATATATAATTAGAGAGGGGCTGTGCCACACACTTATAGGAGCTCTCTCTGGTGGAGAAGCCATGTGTCTGAGCATGTCACCTCACTTCCTGTTTCCCTGAATGTTCCAATTCTTTGTTGACAGGAGCAGCAGTGGCACATGGAAGCAGGGAGCATCATTCCAGAGTTCATTTAGCTTTTGAACTGACAAGCCTCTCACAAGTCAAAATTTGATGCTGGAAGGTCAGACAGCAGGCAGAAAAATAGAGCAGTGCCCTGTCCATGGATGAGAGAGAAGGAGGGTCTGTTCCAAAACATAGTGAGCTACCTCGGTGTCTACTGATTTCATAGGCAGCTGCCTTTTTAAGGCAGTATTCTTACAGAGATGGAATGCTCTACACAGAGAATAACTCGGTGTGGCACACAAATAAGCGCTCCTCACAGAAACATACAGGAAACAAACATTTTTGTGTGAAAATGAGGCTGTGGGGGACAGATGTACAGTCTATTCAATGGGCTGTACTGTTTAATATATTTGTGTTGATCACTCAGCTGAAAATAAAAATGCTAAAAATATGTCATGCCAGAAGAAATCCAGATCACAAAAAAACTCATGTGTTGTAAACAAGGGGTCAGGAATTAGCTGGTTAGCAGGTACCTGTTAGCACCTGTAGGTAGAGGCTGGAGCCAAACCCCATGATGGCAAAAAGCATGTTTCCCCATGTACGTCCATTCAAAAGTAGCTGTGTTTTCTGACAAAATATTTTTTTCCAGCAAAGATTTAAATTGCAGTTATTTCATTACATTATAGTACATCTTTTTCCAGGGACAGATTGTATTTGAAGGGCCTCAAAAGTGTGAAATTTACTTAGATTTTCCCCATCTGTTGCCATTGACAAGTGATTGGTCACATGACACCTGATTCCAGAACTGAGCTCCCATTAGCAAAGATCGCAGCCTCCAGATTGCAGACTTCTGGGAAAACCTGCTTTAGCCGTGCAGATGACATTGAAATGAATAGGAATACTAACGGATTGCTCTGTTCATGTATTTAAGTGCTCTTTAAAAGAATGTTTCGGGTTCAATACAAGTTAAGCACAATCGACATTTGTGGCATAATGTTGATTACCACGAAAATTAATTTAGTCTCCTCCCTCCTTTTCTTTAAAAAAAGCAAAAATCAATATTACAGTGAGGCACCTACAATGGAAGTGAATGGGGTACATTTTTGGAGGGTTTAAAGGCAGAAATGTGAAGCTCATAATTTTATAAAAGTACTTGCATTAACTCTTCTGTTAAAATTCATGAATTATTTGAGCTGTAAAGTTGTTCAAATTGTCATTTTTACAGTCATTTTAGGGTTTTGTTGACATTATATTGTCATGGCAACAAAGCTGTAAAATTGTCTATAACTTTACACAGAAAAGGTTAGTAAGTGATTTTATCACACTAAAATCATGTTTACATACATGTCCTTTATGTCTTTTGGCTATACTTTTGAAATAGTGAGCATTTTAGAGTTCTTAAATTGGCCCCCATTCACTTCCATTGTAGGTGCCTCACTGTCACCTCAATTTATTTATTGTATTTTATTTTTTTATTAAAGAAAAGGAGGAACGAGTCAAAATATTTTTTTTGTGGTAATCAACATTATGCCACAAATGCTGTCCATTTTTGATTGAACTTAATTTGCACTGAACCCGGAATATTCCGTTCAGTTGTAATAAGAAGACTGTAACGTATGCTGGCACTGACAAAGACGATGATGATGTGAAGAACCCAAGTGCAGTTTATTTACATAAGTGAAATCCAAAAACTGTAAATCCAAACGTGAACAAAACAAACATGAACTTGACTTGACTAAAAAACAAAACATGAACATGAACTTGACTTGACTATACTTGACTAAACAATAACACGACGTTACACAAACAAACAGTACCTGACCATGGACCACGGAAAACATGAGGGTTAAATACATTACATGGGAGAACATATGACAAAGACAACAAATAAACACAAAGAACTCTAACCAAGATAACAAGACAATCAACCAATGAAAACAAGACACATGAGCATGGAGGGAAACATGAAATCACATGACAAGGGAACCACATGACATGAAACAGGAACTAGAAATTTAAAAATAAGACATGAAAAACATGAACCAACAAAATACACATGACAAAGATGTGATCAAGAACATTAATTATGGATAGTAGCCTATGTCTATCCCTCACTGCCTTGTTTTCAATTGTGAAAAATTAAATATGCCGTCTACCCATAAGGTCTTTTGATTTTAGTAGAGTGTGGTGTTATAATTATGCTAAGCTAACAATAAGCCTGCCAGGCACAACATGATTCACCTCTCAAGGAATTGTGATCTCCACTAATTTTGATGGTGTATTTCCACCAAACGTAATTTGCATACTTCCTTTAGTGAATTGGGCACTAAAACAACGCAGGCAGTGTGTGCAAATAAACAACACTACCAGCGGCACAATTTATTTTTAGTAAATTACCTCCTGACAGGAAGTCAGTTTTTAACCACTTTGAGAAAATTAATTTTAAAAGGGCTGTAGGTTACTACAAGGAAACAGCCACACTATGTTCATGCTGTATGGAGGGCCAAATTACTCCAAATTAAATGATTAAATAAAATGTTTAATATTTAAATGAATCATTAAATACATAATTAAATGCATCATTAAATAATTAAATATTTAAATTGTAGGATTGAATATTAACAAAGAAATGAATTCCTGTATTAAGACTCTTATTCCTTTGTGAAAACAGACCACCAATTGCATTCCAAGACATACAAAGGGTGCTGATAGTGATCTATCAGCCTACTGGCTGAGGTGTTTATGTATTGGGATTCTGCAAATGATCACAATTAGAATACAGTGGGGGTTAAAGGTGGTTTGCTGATTGGTCAGTTTAAATGTATCAGGTCTGTTTGTGGTCACATGGTTAAGGAAAGGATAAAAGTTGAGCTTAACTTATGCTCAGGGCTTTTTCTCTTCTCTCCTTGTCTCTGGCTCTTCTCTCTGGGCTCTGCTTTTGAGAGTTGGGTTACAACTCTCTGTCCTCCATTCTCTCTCACTCAGGTAGTATGCATACTGGTTTCATATACATATTTCATACATCCAATTTGTAATTATTTTCTCTAAAATTGTAACCATCTGATGTAACCTTTTAAGACATAACAGTTATTAAACATTTTCAACTTAGTTTGTCCAGTTTCTAGCACTGTGTAAACTATATACTTTCCAGTGCACCATATTGCTTAACAATAAGGTCATAGTTTGGTTCTAAACAATGCTTTCCCACATTATTAGCTATTCTAACTGCGCTTATTTCCATCGTTGGTATAAGTAGCAGAAGGTGGTAATAGACAAGAAATGCACAGTTTTATTCCATCTTGCTGTTAACATTTCTTCAGTCACCTCAGCATTCCTACAGCTTGATCCACTGTAGTTTGAAAAAACCCAACTTAAAAAATAATTAAATAAATAATTGAACACACAGTGAGTTAATTATTTGCATCATTAAATGAATAATTAAATAATTAAAATCTTTAAATAAATCTTTAAATACATAGTGAATTAATTAAATTGATCATTATATAAATAATGTAATAATTTAATAAATCATTAAATACATAGTGAATTAATTAAATGCACCATTAAATTGGTACATAAAATCTCCCATGACTAGCTTTGAATCAATTTCATTTAAACAATAGCTCTCTGTCTCCATTTTCATTAAAGAGCTTGCTTTGGGATTCTTTTCATTTAAGCAAGAGAATAACCGACATGCCAATCAAAGCAGGTGGGTGTAATCAGCACTCCTTTGAGATTTTTTTATTGGCCCAGAATGTCAGCAGTCCAAAGTTGAGAGTGTGAAACGTGCACATTTTCATAAAGAATTCAGAAGAAACAGAGACAGAATCTGTCAACAAGAAATGTCTGATTGTACCAAGCCCAGCCATAGTTGTGTTGTGAGAAAAGCTCACCTAAACTAACCAGAAGGTCCAAGGAAATTGATTTTAAAGGTGACACCCACTGTTGTTGTGTGGCTTGGTGATAACCATAACCCTGAAAATAAAAATACATGAAGCTCATCTGTAAATGTAAAATTAACCTTAAAAAAGAAAATGGATGCAAAATAGTGCTAAAATGAAATAAAAGGGACATTTATTTAATTAATGTTTTATTCATTTAATATTTTTGTTTTTTTAATTCATTATGTTTTTAATTATATATTTAAATATTTATTTAATTTAATGTTGCATGTAATTAATTCACTATATGTATTTATTTAAATATTTAATAAATTATTTATTTATGCATTTAATTAATTCACTATGTATTTAATTATTTATTTAAATATTTATCTAATGATTTAATTTTGAGTAATTTGGCCCTCCATACTGCAGGCCTCTGTTGGTTATTGCAGGTCTATTGATCTTAATCTCATTTTAAATTCTCTATTTTACAGGCCACTTTTCAGTTTTTTTTTTTTTTTTTTTTTTTTTTGCTTACTATTTTTCTTACACACTAAAAAAGGGGTCTTCAGTGATTGAAATATAAAGTTGCACTTATATTTTAGGAAGAATATCGCAAGAGTATCATCAAACTTAGGGTCATTGGCCTTAAAAAGTAAAAAAAAAAAAAAAAATACAATACATTATAATTATTTTTTTTGTTTGTTTGTTTGTTTTTACTTTTTGAGGTCCCAGCTTAAGACTCTAAAAAATATCATTAGAGCTCTCCTTAAAAGACATTATAAAGACAACATTTCAGCAAAATTAAAAAAGGCTTTGATGTTGTCATTGCACTAAAGCCAAAACAACTGATTAAAATATTATCTATAAAAAATGATTTCTACAAAATATTACCTGTAAAATTAGTGTAAAATTTTCACTATTATAGTAATGCTGAAGAGAAACATTTTCATATATATATATATATATATATACATATACATATACACACACACACATTTACCTTTTTTGTTCAACGGAAGAAAGTCATATGGGTTTGGAACAACAAGAGGGTGAGCAAATGATGAACATCCACTGCTTTATCAGTGACAGTACAGACTTTGATAGACCAGATCTCTCTCAAGTGGTGGGCTTTTGTTTGCATTCCCAAAAGTTTCTAATAGAACTGAGAGTGGGATCTTTCAATTGAAAATCATTCATTTCAACTGTTGTATAACCTGGCAGAGTAGGCATACTTCCTTGAGGTTACTGCCGTTCACTATTCCACACTCTAAAGCACGAATCTGTCTAACCCTACGGCACTTTTCACCAGCCACCGGCTGTTCCTCTGTTTATTACATTGCAGATGACAATACAGTCATCATATTCTGCATCCTCAGGAGTGGCAGGCTCTCCTGCTGATGGCTGCCTAGATAGTGCAGCTGCATTCTGCCGTCCTGGGTGGTATTTCACCTAAAAATCAAAGATGGTTAATTGAGCGATCCATCTTTGCTCAATTGCACTGAGCTTGGCCGTTTTTAGATGGCACAGAGGGTTGTTATCTGTAATGACCACAAATTTGGAACCCAGTAGATAACCAGAGAATTCTTCAGAGATAGCCCACTTGAGGGTGAGTAGTTCAAGCTTCATGCTACTGTAATTTCTGTCATTCCTTTCTGCTTTACGAAGTCTCCTACTTGCATAAGCTATGACTCTCTTACAGTCACCCTGCTGCTGGTATAAGACAGCACCCAGGCCTTTGCTGCTTGCATCAGTCTCCATGTGAAAGGAAGATTGAAATCTATATACCCTAACACAGGAGAAGTAAGCTTCTCCTTCAGCAGCTCAAAAGCTGATTGGCACTCTGATGACCACAAAGCACCAAACTCTCTCTTGATACACAGGTTCTGCTTGATACACAGGTTCACTAAATAATGGAGGGGCCAGCAATTCTAGAAAAACCCTAAATTAACTTTCTGTAGTAACAGAACCCTAAGAATGAGTGTAATTCCTTAACTGTACTGGGAATTTTCCATTGCATGACCACTTCAACTTTACCTGGAACAGAACCAACAACTCAAGCTGAGATCTGATGACCTAAGAAAGTTACTTCTTGCTGAAAGAAATTACACTTTTCAGGCTTAAATTTGAGACCTGTTTCTTTTAATCTGTTAAAGACTACTTCCAGTCTCAGTGAAAGTGGGCGATTAGATCACCCATGGAAGCCTGCATTAGACATTGAAACGTCAAAGGTCCATTGCAAACCCCAAAGGGCATCCGAGAATACTCAAAGATTCTAAATGGAGCCATAAATGCAGCCTTATGCCTCTCTTGCTCGTGGACAGCAACCTGATGATATCCACTAGCTAAATCAATAGAAGAAATTACTTTACTCCTTGTAGTGCATCAACTTTCATCTATCCTAGGCAGAGGAAACACATCTCACTTGTTCTCTGAGTTCACCTGCCTGTAATTGACACAAAGCCTGAGACTCCCGTCAGTTTTCCTAACTAGCACGGTAGGTGAAGCATAGGTACTATTGCTTGGATCACTCCTTTCTTAAGAAATTTGGTGATTGTTATCTGACTTCCCTATACTGAGTAGGTTGTATACGCCTATAAGGCTGGGCCACCGGTACATCCACCACGTGAATCTCATGTTGCACTTTGTCAATAAAACTGAGGTCTTCATCCTGGAGAGCAAAAACATCAGACTTCATCAACAAATCACTCAGCTCTGCCTGCTATTCAGGAGTACTACCAATGTGTAGCTTGAGAAAATTCTTGGAGCTGTCCTCCAATAACTGACTGTCTTTTGTGTTTACACTGATCTCTTCAATATCAGCAGAAATTCTCTGAAATCTCACCTCACATGTCTCATTGGACTTCACACTCTCAACATGAGACAGTACCAAATCTGGTTCTGGCCAGTAACCAGATATTTTCTGGGGAGAGGTTCACAACCTGTACAGGAAACAACAATTTATCTGAAGACACAAGAGAGAGAACAACAATCAGACTGCCAGGTAAGGATGTGTTCACTGGTTCTAACAGGAAGTCCCGTGAACCATCATTTAACATACTCTTTGCTCCCTTGACCATTACTATTGTAATTGTGGAAGCAGGTATGTGTACCATGTCTTTTCCAGCTACTCGGACTACACTTCGCTTCTCAAGACTGCTGGCACTCTGCATTGTCTGAAATGCCTCCCTCCAATCAGACTGCAACTCTCCACCTAGCGTAGTATCAAACTCTGCATGAACCAGTTGTCTACATCTGCTAATGATGTTCATGCCATGAGGGCTGGTATAGCAGAAGAGTTTTGTGAGTCTCTGACTACTAGAAAACCACATTCTGGTAGGGTAATACCTATGGTTTCAAACTCCAACTCAAGATAACCTATGTAAGATATGTCTAAACCTTTGGCAGCTGTAATCTTCAGCCAACATGCTGAGGACAGCATATTTTCATCCTCACCAGACAGGTGTTATCTGAAGAAACTTTCAGAAATAGTACTGACTTGGCTTCCTGTATCAAGTAAACAAGAGGACATTATTCCACTAATCTTTAGATTAGCGACAAGAAAGTAGTCACAACAATTATCGATACTGACTGATCCTATGGACACCCCTCGCACTGCCTGGCTCACAGCAAGTGAGGGTGCAAGTTTCCCCTGCTTCACTATTGATTTAGCATTCACTGTGACAGTCTGTTTGTTTTTCTTCACACACCTCTTAGCTATGTGTCCTACACCATTACACTGGAAACATATTGGCTGGTCATCATCTGTAAACCTTGGCTGCATCTTGGGATTACAATGAACCACAGGTTCTGATTTAGTGCACTGCAAAGTTAGTTTCTCAACAGCTTGTGTTAGCTCTCCTATAGCTTTTTCTTGTTCTGCTACAATTTTTAAAACTTCAAGAGTAGCAGGGTTTTTCTCAGGTATACCAACAACAGCGCCTGAGCTACTGCTGTCTCAGACACAACACTTCTGTTGCTAACTGATTTTGTGACATGAGATTTAGGATCTTCTAGAGACCACATAAGGGCTTCATCTCGCACTTCAATTAGTGTTGACTGTGGCTTGTCTCTCACAAGTTTATGAAGCTCCCTTCTGTGGCCTGCATCCCTAATCCCCTCAATTAATTGATCTCGGATTGCCAAATTCACATTTGATATGGCATTTGATGACTGCTTCAGGATATAACTCAGAATTTTGGGACAAAGCATGAGAGTAAGTATGAACATCCTCACCTTCCATTTGTTTACGGCTATAGAATGTTTGTAATAACTGAGACACACTGTGCTTTTCTTGAAAAGCTTCTCTCAGGTACACAAAGAGGTCACATGGTCACTTTGGTTCATACCCCATCCGTAATCTGACCTCTTCTAAGGCTGCACCCTCAGAGAGTGTGAGGTCTTTCTGGTTCTCGGTTGTCTGATTTCTAGCATGTAACCATCTCTACTTCTTTAATAAACTCGTCAACATATCTCCCATTTTTGCTGAAATCACCACTAAATGGTTGGATGTGACACTCTCTTGGCACATAGACATAAGACCTGGTAGGCTCTCTACTCAAATTGGTGATAGCTGCCATGGTCTCCTCATGCTTTCTCTTGAGTTCTTGAATCTGTCCCTGAACATCATGCATACTACTAACTGCGCCATTTTCATCATCTGTGTTTTGTAATACTGGACTATCATCATAAGATTGTGACATTTGGAAACGTTCAAATTATCTCAGTTTGACTCAGTAAAAACCAGTGAAAGTTCCCTTATGGGCAAAAAGTCTCTTAATCAGTCCATAATGTTCTTTTCTCTCTCTCTCTCTCTCTCTCTCTCTCTCTCTCTCTCTCTCTCTCTTTTTTCTGCTTCACAGAATGTACTGTAAGCGATTTAAGTTTTTACTATCCTTGTATGGTAGTCAAACACAGTTGTAGGTTGCCGGGCTAATTAAAACCCGCTTTCCACCCATGAGAGGCTGCTGTTATAAATCATGCCAAGATTGGGAAATATATCAGGGATGAAAAAGCCTTAATTTTGTCACAAACAATCGTACAGGTGAGCTAAATTTATCCTTGGACTAGTCCATTCGTGACACATTCATTAACCTTTATTAGTTTAACAAACTGCCAAGTTGAACTTCTAGTTTAAGGTTGAACTTTCTGTTGAATTCGTTAAAGCTTTTTAAATCATAAGCGTCCTCCGGGAATGGCATTGCCTTCACGTTGTCCATGGGGAATAGTGAGAACAGTTGAAGGTTATATGTAGGTGACAGGCAACATCAAGTTTTCTTACTCTGAATGAGTCCAGGCTTTGGTCCCTTCTCAGTGTTGAAGGCTTTGTCACACCAGTCCTTCCCTTTCCTGTACTTCAATAGAACCTGTTGCATGCCTGGTCTGTGTTGTTTTATTGTGTGATTCACTAATAATTATGTTTTTATGTAAATTATGTAATGGCGACTCCTGCATCATGTTTTATAATAAGTCTTCTGGAGGCGTACGATAGGTTTGGGTGAGATACAATCAATATCTTGACGTCTCTTTCATGAACGGCATGAGAGAAACTTGTGAACAGTGGCTCTATCGCAAGGCCTTTTGACATTTAATCATGTGCAGGATATCAATTATAAATATCTTCAATACATTTTCACTAGTTAAAATGCTAATTCTTGATGTCAGCAATGAAATTACCACTAGTGAAAATATGAATTCTTTATATCAGTATTACATTTGCACTAGTAAATTTGTTTGATTCTTGATATAAAAAATGAAGTAATTATCAGCAAAAATAACGTCTTAGTTACGTGGAACATAACCCTGGTTCCCTGAGTGGGGACGAGATGCTGCGTATTTGCTATGGGACACCATCTGAGTGTCACGTATTCTGAAGCCCTTATACAAATGTGCCAATTTACTGTATGATGGCGCTTAAGTGATGCCCCTAGGGAGCTACATCATGGGCTCCATAAAGGTGCTTGCTTTCGTGCCATCGAGTCAGATATTCTGCAGGAAGGCACAAGCCAATGCAGCTGTTAGAGAGTATGGCCAGCTACGCAGCGTCTCATTCCAACTCAGGGAACCAGGGTTACGTTCCACGTAACCGAGATGTTCCCTTTTGTAGGAACAGTAGCTGCCAACTCTCTAAGCCCGTGTGGCAAGCATATAGCGGTGCACAAGCGAGCTTAAGCATCTGAATAAAAAGAAGGAATTATGATTTTACTCCTGTTCCAACAGAGAAAACTGGGAAGCAAGGGTCAAACCCTTGTTCAGTTTATAAAATCTAACAAATGTATGCAGGAGAGGACCACCCTGCTGCCATACAAATGTCCTCCAAGGACGCACCTCTAGCCAAAGGCCATGAGGATGCCACGCTCCTTGAGAATGGGCTCGAATACCCAAAAGCGAAGGTAATTCGTAAGCACTTGAAATTGCATCAATAAGAAAATGAGATAGTCTTTGCTTGGACACCAAAACACCCCTGTTGTGGCCACCAAAGCACACAAACAACTGTTCTGACTTACGCAACTGGCTAGTACAGTCAACATAAACTCGCAAACGAGCCCAAACGAGGTCTTAACCAACTGAACACCCTGCCGCAAAAACCATACATAAGGGATTGATCGACAAGGCATGTAAATCACCAACTCTTTTAAACGATGCCAGTGTAACTATCAGGGCTGTTTTAGGAGTCAAAAACATATTTTTACTATAACTTATCAGTGACTGTTGCCAAAGGCTCGAACGGAGCACCTGAGAGTGCCTCTAAAACAACAGATAAATCCCATAAAGGAATGTGGATGGGACGAAAAGGTCTAAGCCTGCGTACCCCGCACATAAAACGAAAGACAAGAGAATGTCTACTGACAGAAATTCCATTGATAAGCACATTCTCAGCTGCTATAGCTGCAACATAGACTAAGTATTGCTAGGGAAACCACGGCCCCGAGACGCTGCTGCAAAAATTCCAGCACTGTACTGATAGGGCAGTGAACTGGATTTTCACCTCGCGCTGTACACCAAGAAGCAAACATATGCCAGCTGAATGTATAAAGCCTCCTAGTTGCCCCATTGAGGGGCCATACCCATAACTTCCACAAGTCTGGCTGGGGGTGCCAAATGCTGCCCCATGCAGCAGACTGATCTTTAGAAACATGTAAAAGACACGCTGTTGGCCACTGATGCTCCAACGCGTTGATGCTAAGCGATGCCGGGGGCAAGAGGGAAAACCAGAGGGGATAGTGCGATGTCTCGCTCAAAGCGAACAGGTCTGCTTCCACTCTGCTGAGCCTTCTCCAAATTTGTGCCATAATCTGAGGATGTAATGTCCACTCTCCGGGCACCAAGCCCTGTCTGGACAGGAGATCCGCCCTCAAATTCAACTAGCCTGGAACATGTACGGCTTGTAGGGACAGCACATTGCCCCCTTGCCCACAGAAGAAATTGACGTGCCAGCCTCAGCATGGCATGAGAGCGCACTCCTCCCTGGCGATTGATGTAGGACACCACTATCCTGTTGTCCGACCGGATGAGTACATGGCTGTCCTGGATCTCTGGGAGGAAAAACTTTAATGCCAGCAGCACCGTGAACATCTCCAGACAGTTTTTTTTGCCAATATTGCCGCTTAGCCGTCCAAACCCCATAGACTGGACAACCCTCGTATACAGCGCCCCAACCCGTGGAGGAGGCATCTGTCGTTATCACCTTGCGGTGACACACCTGTCCAAATGGAACGCCCAACATCATGGCGGGTCCGTTTCCATGGTAACAGAGTTTGGTAGCACCCACGTGTCACTTTGAAGAGACAGAAGACATGCGTCAGTGGTTGACGGACCTTTGTGGAGTTCATCCAGCAGTAAAAAGGTCTTGCATGCAACATACCCAGGGGAATGACAGTGGAAGCTGTGATCATGAACTCCAAATGCCTGTGAAATGTTCTCGCAGGTGAAACATGTCTGTGGAGCGAGACGTGGTCGTGTGTCTGTCAGTGGGGAGAGAGGAAGCAGTAAGAGCCATCACCTGGTGATTATTGATACTAAACACCTGTGTCTCATTTCAGTGATGGCAGAGACGGGCCTGAAAAAGGCCGGCGGAACATGAGAGGCAGAGAGTACGAGCCACACACACACCCTGAAGCTCCACACTGTAAAGCTGTTATATGGACTGATTTAAGTTTGTGTTGACTATTATCATTGAAGCTGTGTGTGTAAAAACCAAGTAAAAACCCCTTGCTGGAAAGCAATTTGAGTTAAAATTCTGGAAATAAAATTGGACTTACTTGGCCTGCACCGCCGACTCCCGCGCCCTCCTTTCCCCCGATCTCTGACGAATGTTACAGTGTCCCACTCTGAACATCACTAGATAATGGCGTAATGACAGAAACACAAGCTGGAGACAGGCACGCCTGCATCGCCCGCAAGTCCAGCTCCACTCCAAGAAACTAGTTTGTTGCCCTGGCAACACTCTTGCCTAGGTTTACACACAGCCCTAGGCTGCTCGAGTTGGGCACTCCAAATTAGGAGAAAAGGGGATAAAAAAGAAAAAAAAGAAAAAAAGAAAAACAAAAGAGGAATTTACCTAGGATATGGATTTAACTAAATGAGGTAACTAAAAAGTGCAAGCATAAGTGGAGAGATGTGGTCCTCAAGTCAAGAGGTTTAACACTAGCACTCGGCGCGTTCAGTTGTTGTAATTGTGAATACAGCGGTTTACTATGTTTTGTTTAGGAATATATGTGAAGTTTTATTTAGGTTGATAAATGGATTGAATTTCATGACCTCAGACAAACAAAATTCCATCAAATTTAATTAAGTTTTATACAAATTTAATTAATAAAATGTAAACATATTGAGGTTTTATTCATTTAATTTTAAAATTACTCAATTAAATTTAATGAAATTTTGTTATGAAATTGAAATGCATAAATTTTAAATATAGGCAGTTTTTTTTGGAGTGTGCGTTCCAGAGGATCATTTGAATTCGCTTTTCATTTTGTATATTTTTTACATATTTTAAAGTGCTGACATGCCATTTCAGACACATGTATACAGGCAAGGGATAAAGTAGAGTCTTCTGGCTGCAGCCTCTGCTTCACAACAGTTACCAGGAAGTGAACATATAGCATGCGCTCTGCTTGAGGAGGTGTTTAGGTTAGTGTGGTTTGCAAGCCTCAATCCAGTTTTTTTTTCTATGGAATATTTTAGATCTCTCATTAGTAATTTGTTACTGTTAATTTTTTTTATTAACATTTGCCTCATGCTTATTTTTAAATAATTCATTATTAGAAAAGTGAGAAAATGGGCATACAAAAAAATTTTAACTGTCAAAGCTTTTTAATTTTAATAGATTTTATTATGTAGAATGTTTGGTGATGTTTCAGTTGAGCTTATGCATCTGCATATTTATCAAAGCTGTGACTCGTGCTGCTTTTGTGATGGAAATGAAGGTATTAGTGGGGGAAAAAAAACTTCATTTTCAGCAGCGTTACATCTTAGGGTAAGTTGAGCTGTGCCCCCTTCAAAATTTAAAATGCCCCCTCGGGTAAATTATCCTGGCTCCAGCTCTGGTGAAAACCAAATTCCAGATAGGAACAATGTAATTATTTCTGTAAAGCAGTTCATTGTTGATATGTGAAATTGGAATTTCAACTAAGAAGAAAAAAAAAAAAGAAAGGTAATTATATACAGTATATATCTGATATTTTGTGATAGTGGCTCCTGTGTTTACGCAAGAACTTACATTTTAAGTGCTAAAAACAATGCAGTTCTCTGCATTGAACATGCATAGAGCTATTTAGATTAAATGTCACTGGTAAAAAAAAAAAAAAGAAAAAAGAAATAAACAAATATATATATATATATATATATATATATATATATATATATATATATATATATATATAATGAAACATTTGTGATTTAATTGTTACTATAACACAATCTGTAATTGTACTTTCAATTAGGAGTTTATTGTCTTTATTTGGAGTCCCACAGAAACTCTCCACCTACCATTACCCCTAAATCTAACCTTAACATTAGTAACTACAAATGCAGTGGCGTAACTCGGATCTTACGGGTCCCTGTGCAAAGCACCTTTTGGGCCCCTCCTGTCAGCTCCCCTTTGTCCTAGGGCAGCTGCCCACCCTGTGGTTATGCCACAGATTGAATATGTCTCTCAAGAGGCTTTAGCTGCTGGGTGGTTACCGTCTAGACACAGCCAGAAATATGCTTTTTGCCCCCAGAATGGTGGTGTTATGGCACCTACCAGCAGGGGCTAACTGTGCCATGCTAACCAGCCTAACCTTGTCCCCTTTGTTTTTTGTTTTTTACACCACTCGTGCTTTTATTTCTCAGGCCGTACCCTCAGGAATGGAAAAAGTGGGGAAGAGAAGAGGTTGCACTCATGTGAGACAGAAGAAAGAAGTGAAAGTAATGCTTTCCTGTCCTTCATGATCCACTGCTCTTCCACGCCTCACTGGTAATCCTTCTCCTCAGACTCACATCTGATAGGCAGCGGGAGGAGAGAGATTCTCCTGGGAGATGGACTGCTCAAACCAAACATCACTCTCTAACATCAGTCTACCCTCGCCGTCTAATGGAGACACCCCACTATAGCTGCTCTGAGTAATGGATGAGAGGAGATGTTTAGAACATTCATAGTGCCGTCCTTCAATACTGATTTATCAGGCCGCAGATGAGTTTGCTAATGACTGTGCTGTTATCTTACAGCAGTCTTTGCACATGACATTGTCAGTTTTATATCAGGGTCAGTGGTTATGATGGTTTCAGAAAGGAGCATTTTCTAATTTTTCCATGTGCATGCACATGAACAACAAAATGCTGATAACTATAACAAATCTTCTTTATTATAAAAACTATTGTAAAAGTCAATATGCAACCACATTGGCATCCAATTTTACTCCTGTAGTGAAAATTATGGTGAGAAACATTTATTCATTGGCAATCAATTAGATGGAAAAAAGGTGGCTGGTATTTAAATAAATTTTCTTTGTCTTTGATTCTTAATTTTAGTTAATCATATACTGTATTTTATTTTAATCTCATTTGTAGAAAATGTATACATTTATATTTATTTTGAACATTTGGTATAGTTTTAGGGTTTTGCACTCATTTTCGCAGCATTACATTTAATTAAGGTGTGGTGCCGACTCTGGTCAAACCTAGATTATAAAACCATTGATGCTCTAAAATCTGATGAGCCTCATACAAAACTGTTGTAAAAAAAGATAAAACCAGCCTGGTCTTATAAACATTATGTAACCATGGAAGTATTTTTGCAAAAGAAATGACATGCCTTATTACGCGTTTGGCTGCAGTTTCCTAGTGAAATGTCCAGCGAGGG
Organism: Myxocyprinus asiaticus; assembly: GCF_019703515.2. NCBI lineage: Eukaryota > Metazoa > Chordata > Actinopteri > Cypriniformes > Catostomidae > Myxocyprinus > Myxocyprinus asiaticus. Next base: position 9,483,044 of record NC_059370.1, on the reverse strand, counting down.
GCGCCAAAAGCGTGTGAAATGGTAACATTATTAGACAAGGTTTTTAAGGTGAATAATTGATGGAGGTTTTGATTAGTAAAACATACCTTGCTAACCTAACACAGGGCAGCTTTAACCTAAACCTAACCAATATTTATCTAAAATGAAATAAACCCTTTTCTCTTTTTTGCTTTTTGGAGCTTCAGAGTTCTGGCCACCATTCACTTGCAACCCATAGCAACCACATCATCTCATGTCACTTCTATGACACACTCATCTCATGTGTTAGCTTGTGTGTTTGGCTGAGTTTAAGCCTCGGTCTGCCAAGTTCTAAGTCCAACACTTAGAACACAAACAGGTGAGCTACCACGCAAACAAATCACATTGGAATAGGTCTGTAAATGTAAATGTAGGTGAGTCTGTATTACAAGATTTAAAAATGTATAATTTTTCATTTATAAAGTCATAATCAGCCATTGTAGTCATGAAATGCACAGTTGTTGTAGTGCCTCTAGTGTTAATTTAACCAGGAATCTAGTGAATCGATGAACGTGGCACGTAAAGTCAGTTTTCAAAAAAGTAGTTATAGTAACGTTCAATTCTATGAGACTAGGTTGGACACAATACACACACACTTGTGACAGCACATCAATTTAATTAAAATAATTATGATTACATGAATAATATCACTTGCCGCAATAACTGTTTATTGTGATTCACTATGATTTATAAATGCATTCATTTATTAAACATTGGTGTCTTTTATCATTTTTCTGTTGCCACTATTTTATTATAACTTCCTAACAGCATTCCTTAGACATGGAAAAATCACTGTAATGCGTGGCCTTAAATAAGGGCAACATTGAGTAAATATTTTGCTGGATTGGGTTCAATAGCTTTCACCTCACAAAAGAACAAATTCTGACTAAACTAATATACTGTCACGTTAACATGTTTTAATCAGCTATAACTTTGAGAAATGTCCTTGTTTAGTCAATTGTCCTGATGTATATAAGAAAGTGTTTGTTTGAGAATTTAAAGATTGTGGCTCATAGCTAAGTAACATATCCTAGATTCTCTTTTTACTTTTATGGATCCACATGATACTTTCAGGGAACTTTGCTAAATGTCACCTCACCAAGAGAGACACCAACTGCACTTTTACTGATTTGACTGTGTCATCTCCCGCCAGCAGGTTTGAGTGCTTCTCCATCAGGTGACATTTGAATTATGAAAATGAAGTAAATTGAACACCCCCCAAAGTCCGTGCCTATCATTAATTTTGGCTCTTTTAATTATTCTGTTGTGACTTCAATGAATACTTAACTTTCCAATAATCACGCCACCATCTCAAATGTTGTCTTACGTGCAATGATTCAATAAAGACTCTTTGGGGGGTCTGATGTATCTGCTTGCCTGTTTGCAGCACTTATTCTGCACAGTTCTATCTCTTGTCCCCTTAAACAGGGTGTGTACAAAACAGAAAGGTGCTGCTTTGATACTCCGCTCCCCTGTAAGACAGTGGCTTAAAAGACAGCATTTTTAAATGAAGGTGGGTGAATGTCATGACACCTGGCAAGAACATGTCCAGTTCACATTTGACCCCTAAATCATAAATAAGTAATAATATTTTTGCTTAAAGAAAATGTATTATGTTTTAAGGACTGTTACTATATATTTTGTATTTATTTGTGTGTTCATTTATTTGTATTGTGACATTAATTTCATGACATTTAGGTGCCTCCCCAAATTCTCACTGAAATATCTAAAAATCTCATTCTCATTATGGTAATGTGAAAAATGCTATTGTAAGTTCCCCTTTTGTCGCTCACTTAACGTTGTGTCGATGTAGGTCACTAGGGGTCACTCCTGGGAGCCCCAAACACCTCCAATCTTTGAGAAAAGGCCAATGAGAATTGGCGAGTGGAATTTGCGTGCCACTCCCCCGGACATACGGGTATAAAAGGAGCTGGCTCACAACCACTCATTCAGATTTTTTCTTCAGAGCCGAGCGGTCGTATGTCAGCAAGCTGAATTCCACTGCCGGTCCATTCACCTTAGGTAGAACCATATGCTGTTGGATATACGGCGCATTTCAGTGGCTTTCTCTCCTTCTGCATGCTTAGTGCAGACTACGCCCCTGGGCACTTCGACAGCGCTACTGAGAGTGTATATATTTCTGCTAAGAGTATATTTTCCTCTATCAGAGCAACACATTGCATCATCTATTTAAAGATGCCTTTTCGTCTTTGTATGATTCCTGGATGCGGTCGTTATCTCTCTGCCTCCGACGGCCACGGGTGCTGCCTCAAGTGTCAGGGCCACGCTCACACTGAGGCAGCATTCGTGGATGGTTCGTGTTCTCATTGCGAGAACATGACTATGGCAATGTTGCAGTCGTGGCTTTCCTTCCTCCGAGGGAAAGCCATTCCAATAGCCCCTCGTGCTGCGCCTACTACTTACGGGTACGAGGCCGGCCCAGTTGGTGCTGGAGGAAATTTGGGGATTTCAATGGGCGTGGTCTCACCAGGTAATTCCCTGCAGACCTCCCGTTCCCTAGCACGCTCGTCTGCCCCCGTCGAGTTCCGAGATGAGACCAGCTCGCCTCACGGCCAGCCTAACATCTCTCTTGGGGCTTGTGAGCAGGATGAGTCCTTGCTCGCTGCCTCGGAGAGTGCACTGGCCATGTCGGATGCTGAGGACTCAACTGGGCTGCCACCTTCGGGTCTGCCAACCCAGTCTGAGGCCGACGCAGGGCTGACCGCCATGCTTGCCCAGGCCGCTGCGAGTGTCGTGTTGGACTGGAACTCTCCACCCTCCCCTGAGCCCTCATGGCTAAATGACTGGTTCCTGGGCTTGGGGCACCACTCACAGCCACGTCTCATATTTTGTCAGGTACGAACAGGTAAGTTTGGTAATACGGAACAGCTGGCTGGGTGTATCGCTTGCGTATAGCGCCTTTTCCCTCCGTGAGGTGAAGACGTGCGCTTCTTCTCCCATGTGAGTTCACGAACCGTGAACCCTGGATGTCCTTCGTCCCAAGCCCTGTGGCTCACAAATTCGGTGGAGGAATTCGCAGCCGGAACCTGTACGTGTGCTAATATGCCCTGTACTGGTTACTCTGGTGACCCCTTGTGATGTATCTTCTGCAGTACGGTCTCCCTGTCGGCAGACCCGTGTCTCCCTTGGGCAGAGCCCTCTCTGCCCCGGTCGCTGTGTTTGTAGAGCTCCTCCCCTTCCAGGCAGGACCTACCACCGCGCCTCTTTCATGTGCGGCTGGTGAGCTCACGTGACGTATTGCCACATGTTACCTCCCCTTTGGGCAGGATGTGGTCTCCGCGGGGTCTTTTGCCCCTGAAAGAATAGGAAAGGAAAAGAACACCTTCCCTGGTGTGTGTAATAGCGTTAGATGGCCCCAGCCGAATCTAATACTCTGTGGAGAGAAAACATAGAGAGAAAAGGCCACGGCTGGCGCAGACTGCTCCCATGCTAGTTACGTCACTTCCCCCCCTCTGGGATGTGGGGAACTACATGACGTCTTGTGGGGCACTGGGGGAGGTTACATGCAGACTGATGCACCTGCTATTACGCACACAGCAGCTTGCTTGCACCTGCATCGGCAGTTCACGTAACGCGGTCCAGCTGTTGTGCCGTTTTTCTATAGGGACCCCTAGTGTTACTACATCGACACAACGTCAAGTGAGTGACAGAAGGGGAACGTCTCGGTTACAGTTGTAACCTCCGTTCCCTGATGGAGGGAACGAGATGTTGTGTCCCTCTTGCCACAAGGCTGTACTATCCGCTGAAATGGCCATGACCTTGTCTCGGCTCCTCAGCACAAAACCTGAATGAGTGGTTGCGAGCCAGCTCCTTTTATACATGTATGTCCGGGGGAGTGGCATGCAAATTCCACTTGCCAATTCTCATTCTCGTTTATACATCTTGGTAGTATTTTTTGGGAAATTTCCAATAATGCAGTATTGTTTATTGTATTACAGTTACAAATAGCTGTAGTACAGTAATGATGAGGATCACCACTAAGAAGAACTGACAAACAGAGAGAAAAAAAAGTTTGGTAAGATGTTAGAATGGATTACAGTACTGAACATTTGGGAGGAAATAATGTCACAATACAAAACAATAATATAAAATAATAATGGTCCTAAAATGGGCTTCATTATGCTTTATAATTTCTACTTATTTTCTTCTGGTTTTGGGGTGAAATGTGACCTGCACATTTTTCCATGAGATTCACCCAGGTACCTCAAGCCATTTTCAAACTAAACCCCAAGGCACCATTACATCATATTTGGGGATCTACAATATTTGAAGTGAGCTTTAGAGTTAATCAAGCAAATATTTAATGGCTACAATGCTAATTTATTGGTATAAATATAATCATAAGTTGAAAGAATTTAAATAATGAACATACAGTATATAAATGAACTGACTCCTTTTAACTGCTCCATCTGATGCCATTTTAATTTTTCCTTGCCAACATCTGAACAATTACACTGTTTACAATAGGCTACACATAGTCCAAGTGACACTCCTTTAAAAATCAACCAGATGGAGGTATCTCAGTTCATAAGATATTACATGAACATTTGCTTCAGTCTTGCCTGATGACTTCCGACTGTACCTCCTGATAGAATTTTTAATTTCCCAGACACACCCAGAGCCTAAATTCTCTTTAGGCCATTTTTTTTTCTTTCTTTGAGCTGTTCTGGTTAGGAGCTTTTTGTCAAACCAAGTTTCTCAGCAAGAGAAATTTTTAGCTTTTAGAGATGTTTCAAAGAAATGCTTTCCTTTTGAAGCACTTAGCAATGATCTGTGTGACACTCTGCTAAAATATCAACAGAGACAGAGCAACTGGAAAGAGGATAACTGAAAGCTCGCTTCAAAATGGAGGTCACAGAGCCTTGATCTTGGTGCCAAAGAATTAAGTTAGTTTTCTCACAGCGGAGGGGTGAGAGAGTGTGGGCTGGAATCAGGCTACCAGAAATAAACAAAGTTAGAAGAATCCTTTCAATCTTTCTCTCTGAGTGCCCTGTTTGCATCAGGATTCCATGTTGAATATCTACAGAGAATATTGATGCATTTGGATGATTATTCCAGCCAGGACTTTTGTATCTTTTCTCAGCATCAGACCTAGATGCTGTATGTATGTTATTGACTATTTTTAATGTATGCATCCCACATGAACTTTGAATGTAAATCATTATAACTAGGAGCAAATGTGAGGGAATCCATTTTGCTACCTACATAAAGTGCACTTGACCGAAGTAGAGAAATTGCCTTTCTAAATTTGGTTGGGTTAAAAATAACCCAATTGGCAACCCAGTGCTTTGGAAATATGGAACAGAACACACATTGGGTTAAACTAGCCCAGCAAGCTGGGATGTACATTTAACCCAACATGTCAGCTCATATTGACAATATGCTGGGTTATTTTTACCTCATAAATGGTTACTGTTTTCATTTATTATTACAGCAAAATCTGTATATAGGGATTTTGCTGGAAGATAATTTTTTTTTTATTGTTTTATATATAGCCTATATATATATATATATATATATATATATATATATATATATATATATATATATAAGATTTGATAAGAATTAAATAAACACAAGAACATTTTAGATGAACTTTTTTATTTTTATTTGAGGACAAAAATTAAAAAGTAAATTATTATGACATATTCATTAAGATCCATATTCATTAAGATCCATAAGGTATAGTTCACCCAAAAATAAAAATTATTTCATCATTTACTCACCCTTATGCCATCCCAGTTAAGAATGACTTTATTTTTTATTTTTTTCTGCAGAGCACAAATGAAGATTTCTCAGGATAGAATAGAAGAAAATCTCAGGTCTGTTGGTCCATACAATGCAAATTAATGAGTGCTAACATTTTGAAGCTCCAAAAAGCAACAAAAGGCAGCATAAAAGTAAAACATAGGATTCCAGTGGTTTAATCAGTATCTTCTCTAATATCTTCTGTAATATCAATATCTTCAATTACACTTCCTACTGCTTGACGCATGCGCACAGCTGCTAGAGGGCACTAGGAAGGGTAATTGAGCTTGAAATCATGATTGTACCTAGAGACTTCAATGGCAATGTGTACAGTGAAAAAGGAGTTACATTTTGGTTTGTTCTCACCCAAAACAAACTACACTGAACAAAATTATAAACGCAACACTTTTGTTTTTGCCCCCATTTTTCATGAGCTGAACTCAAAGATCTAAGACTTTTTCTATGTACACAAAAGCTCTATTTCTCTCAAATATTGTTCACAAATCTGTCTAAATCTGTGTTAGTGAGCACTTCTCCTTTGCCGAGATACTCCATCCACCTCACAGGTGTGGCATATCAAGATGCTGATTAGACAGCATGATTATTGCACAGGTGTGCCTTAGGCTGGCCACAATAAAAGGCCACTCTAAAATGTGCAGTTTTACTGTATTGGGGGGGTCCGAAAACCAGTCAGTATCTGGTGTGACCACCATTTGCCTCACGCAGTGCAACACATCTCCTTCGCATAGAGTTGATCAGGTTGTTGATTGTGGCCTGTGGAATGTTGGTCCACTCCTCTTCAATGGCTGTGCGAAGTTGCTGGATATTGGCAGGAACTGGAACACGCTGTCGTATAGGCCGATCCAGAGCATCCCAAACATGCTCAATGGGTGACATGTCCGGTGAGTATGCTGGCCATGCAAGAACTGGGATGTTTTCAGCTTCCAGGAATTGTGTACAGATCCTTGCAACATGGGGCCATGCATTATCATGCTGCAACATGAGGTGATGGTCGTGGATGAATGGCACAACAATGGGCCTCAGGATCTCGTCACGGTATCTCTGTGCATTCAAAATGCCATCAATAAAACGCACCTGTGTTCATTGTCCATAACATACGCCTGCCCATACCATAACCCCACCGCCACCATGGGCCACTCGATCCACAACGTTGACATCAGCAAACCGCTCACCCACACGACGCCATACACGCTGTCTGCCATCTGCCCTGTACAGTGAAAACCGGGATTCATCCGTGAAGAGAACACCTCTCCAAAGTGCCAGATGCCATCGAATGTGAGCATTTGCCCACTCAAGTCGGTTACGACAACGAACTGCAGTCAGGTCGAGACCCCGATGAGGATGACGAGCATGCAGATGAGCTTCCCTGAGACGGTTTCTGACAGTTTGTGCAGAAATTCTTTGGTTATGCAAACCGATTGTTGCAGCAGCTGTCCTGGTGGCTGGTCTCAGACAATCTTGGAGGTGAAGATGCTGGATGTGGAGGTCCTGGGCTGGTGTGGTTACATGTGGTCTGCGGTTATGAGGCCGGTTGGATGTACTGCCAAATTCTCTGAAACGCCTTTGGAGACGGCTTATGGTAGAGAAATGAACATTCAATTCACGGGCAACAGCTCTGGTGGACATTCCTGCAGTCAGCATGCCAATTGCACGCTTCCTCAAAACTTGCGACATCTGTGGCATTGTGCTGTGTGATAAAACTGCACATTTTAGAGTGGTCTTTTATTGTGGCCAGCCTAAGGCACACCTGTGCAATAATCCTGCTGTCTAATCAGCATCTTGATATGCCACACCTGTGAGGTGGATGGAGTATCTCGGCAAAGGAGAAGTGCTCACTAACACAGATTTAGACAGATTTGTGAACAATATTTGAGAGGAATAGGCCTTTTGTGTAGACAGAAAAAGTCTTAGATCTTTGAGTTCAGCTCATGAAAAATGGGGGCAAAAACAAAAGTGTTGCGTTTATAATTTTGTTCAGTGTAGATCACTTCAGAAGACATTGATTAAACCACTGGAGTCGTATGGATAACTTTTATTCCGCCCTTTTCTGCTTTTTGGAGCTTCAGAGTTCTGGCCACCATTCACTTGCATTGTATGGACCCACAGAGCTGAGATATTCTTCTTCTAAAAAAAAAAAAAAAATATATATATATATATATATATATATATATATATATATATATATATATTTGTGTTCAGCTGAAGAAAGAAAGTCACATGCATCTGGGATGAAATGAGGGTGAGTAAATGGTGAGAGAATTTTCATTTTTGGGTGAACTATCCCTTTAAGAAAAAACCTATTTTGTTTTAGGAGGTGGCAGAAGCAAAAGGAGCAACCTCAGTGCACTGGTACCTGTGGAAAGATAACTGGTATCAGTACGACTGTCTGTTCCAGTTCAATATGTAAGGAATAATTGACTCCGGCCCATTGAATTGTTTAAAAATAATGCACACCCTAGGTGGTAAAGACCGTTACACCTCTGGTGTGCAATATTTTTCAACAATTCAATGGGCTGGAGTCAATTATTCCGCTAATACCACGGTTACCACACCTTAAGATATCGTTCAGGGTTTTATCTCAAGACATTTTCTGGTTTTTGTCCCTAAAATGCTCTTATGATAGGAACTACTTTCTTCCACCACAGATTCATCATCTTACTTTAATACAGCTCAAGCCTTCATTGCTAATTCGAAAACATCACGTTAGAACTAGCAACGGAGGCTTGCGCTGCTTTACTCGAGGACGTACTGGAGTAACAAGTTAGTGTGCGTGTGTGTGTGTGTGTGTGTGTGTGTTAGTGCATTTGTGCGTGTGTGAGTTTGTATTTGAGGGATCGAAAGAGAAACTCAGAAAATGAGATCTCGCTTCTGGGATTACCTTTTTTCTCGTCAGAAATAACATTGCTTCAAAATCACCAAGATGCGTGTCGCCATATTCCCGTTGTAAACCTTAATAACTTTTTTTTCATCCCCACTGAGATGCAGGAGTGTGCTGACATGACGACTTTCATTTTTCACCAGTATATTTGGGCCCTAAGTGTGTGCGTTATGCATATAATGTCTGTGTGTCCACGAGTGTGTGTGAGAGAGGGGGAGCGAGAGGGTTTTTCCCACAGATATTTAAAGCTGCAATATGTAACAATTTTCATGTAATATTTGCCTTTTTTTTTTTTTTTTTTGCCAATGTGTGAACGGCTTGTAACACAACTTAAAAAATGAGCCTTCCCGGACTTCCTAGGTAGCCTATTAAAGCCTGTAGACTGATTTTCATGCGAAGGAAGTGGGTTGCTTTTGCTGGGAAAATCCAAAGGATGTGACGTTTATGCGCGCTCCCGAGAGCCTTGCCTCAGTAATAGCTTCTCTTCCACGTTAACAGACAGTCTGCAACACTAGGTAACATTATCTTAGAGATAGAATCCAGCAAACGTCCGGCTCCCAGCACAAAACCGACTCCTACACAAACTCTGTGTAAGCCAAAAAAAAAAAAAAAAAAACAGAAAAAAAACCAAAAACATTTATCTACTGAATCCAGTCTGGCTAAGCGGAAACATGATCGTGGTCGAGCGAAAACTAGAGTGAATGTCGGCAGGGCATTTTATTCCTGGTGGGAACTTCGTTCAGTTTTGGGGATCAAAACCGACCCTGAATTGCCGTTCTACTTATTGGACAGGTAAGCTTACATCACTGCAAAGCATGTGAAATATAGTCCCATAAGGATTGATCTGTGTCATTTTAGCTAACTTGATCTTGCCTGCTAACGCTGACGAACTGCAAGCTACCTTGCTTCGTAACTTTCAAATAATTTAAATGATCTTCTCTTTATACTAAAAGTCAGGTATACAGGATAAATTTAAGCAAATACGCTGGTTTTTATTCGTAGTACAACATATGACATACAAAACATACAATAGTGCATCATAACTGCAGTGCAACAGTAAACTGTCTGGTATAGTTCGGTAATATGTAGCTGTATGAGTGTATGAGTATGCTATATTAGCTGATAAGTAGTTTTAGTTTAGTCTCAAAGTTTGTAGTAAAATGATCATAACTGTTTAATTTTAATTATGCTACATCATCTGTCAGCATGATGCCGGTGAATCACGTTCAGTCTCTTTGAATGTTACATCATTGTTTTGGTCGATGCTCGCGTCCCTATGGAGCACGAGTGCAAGCACGAGCAACAGGTAGCTGGCTGCAGTTCACTTAACGGCCACAGGTGTCATTAAAGTTTTTCTCATTTGCTAAGACACGCTTAATGAAACTGGGATCCACTTGATCTTCATCATCACCTTAGCACAGCAGAAGTCTTCTCTTGCAAATGTCTTAACACTTTTTCATTTGTTTCACACATTTTTCACACCCTTTGTCAAAACAGTTACCACAGATCTCACTGAAAGACCCCAAACTCTATTGGATTAACTGTGTTGAACAAAAGGAAAACATCTATTCACAGCTGATAGAAAGTACTTGCATAATTATGAATCTCTAATGCACCTGTGTGAAACTCGTTTGCACAACTCTTCAATCAGCAATCAGTCCTCATCCATCTATAAAAGATGCCACCTCTGTGTTGCTATTTGCAAGCATGGATCAAAGAGGCCAAAGGCAAGGAAAGAGAGTAAGAGGCCATGGCAGAGGGGCCAGAGGCAGAGGAGTTTGCATGCGTAGTCGGAGCACTGTGGCATCTATTGTCAGGCTTTTTTGGAATGAGAACAGGTAAGTCACAATGTTACTGTATACCACTGTGTATTTCCGCTTTACTGTATTGCCCTGTTGGCAGAACAATCTGTGTCTACAGTAATGCAGTCAATGTTTCATCAATCCCATTTATGTGGCTGTCATAATGTCAATTTTGACATGCTTTTTGCTTTTACTTTATAGAATCCACACACTGGTGGCAGAGGAAAGATCTTTAGTGTTGAACAGGAGGCTGCCATTGTAGATATGGTCATGGCAAACAATGCGATCAGACTGCGTGAAATCCAGGCAGCAGTAATTGCCGATCAGGGAGCATTTCGAAATATCCACAGTGTGAGTTTGGCAACTATTGATAGAGTCCTTAAATTAAACCATGTCAAAATGAAGCAGCTGTACAGAGTTCCATTCCAAAGAAACTCTGATATCGTGAAGGAGGCAAGATTCCAGTATGTGCAGATACGGTTTTGTTATTGTAATGCCTTGTTATACCATACAGTTACATGCATCTGGAATAATTTGCTTTATGAATTTGCTTTTTTTTCTTAGAGAATAATGGAGCTTGAAGCTGAAGGGGCACATCACAAATAATTTGTGGATGAAGCCGGCTTCAACCTCTGTAAAGTGAGGAGACACGGAAGGAACATCATTGGGCAGAGGGCCACTGTTATAGTGCCAGGTCAGTGGGGCGCCAATATCACCATGTGTGCTGCCATCTCCAATGATGGTGTCCTTTGCCACATACCAACTATCGGCCTATACAATACAGAACGCCTCATCACATTTCTTGATGCACTGAATGAAAGACTGGTTCCACCCAAAGAGAGAGGGCTGTTGAGTCCTGGCATGACTCTGTATGTCATAATTTGGGACAATGTTGCCTTCCACCACTCTTGCCTTGTGAATGAATGGTTTGCAGCACAGCCCCGTATGATGATACAATTCTTCACTGCATACTCTCCTTTTCTGAACCCAATTGAGGTGTTCTTCTCTGCTTGGAGATGGAAGGTGTATGATCACCGGCAATATGAGCAGATGTCCCTCCTGGAGGCAATGAATGCTGGTTGCCTGGCAATAGGTGCAGAGGACTGCCAGGGATGGATACACCATGCAAGGAGGTACACTATATTGCCAAAAGTATTCGCTCACCCATCCAAATAATTGAATTCAGGTGTTCCAATCACTTCCATGGCCACAGGTGTATAAAATGAAGCACCTAGGCATGCAGACTGCTTCTACAAACATTTGTGAAAGAATGGGATGCTCTCATGAGCTCAGTGAATTCCAGCATGGTACTGTGATAGGATGCCACCTGTGCAACAAGTCCAGTCATGAAATATCCTCGCTACTAAATATTCCACAGTCAACTGTCAGTGGTGTTATAACAAAGTGGAAGCGATTGGGAATGACAGCAACTCAGCCACGAAGTGGTAGGCCACGTAAAATGACAGAGCGGGGTCAGCGGATGCTGAGGCGCATAGTGCGCAGAGGTCGCCAACTTTCTGCAGAGTCAGTCGCTACAGACCTCCAAAGTTCATGTGGCCTTCAGATTAGCTCAAGAACAGTGCGTAGAGAGCTTCATGGAATGGGTTTCCATGGCCGAGCAGCTGCATCCAAGCCATACATCACCAAGTGCAATGCAAAGCGTCGGATGCAGTGGTGTAAAGCACGCCGCCACTGGACTCTAGAGCAGTGGAGACGCATTCTCTGGGGTGACGAATCACGCTTCTCCATCTGGCAATCTGATGGACGAGTCTGGGTTAGGCGGTTGCCAGGAGAATGGTACTTGTCTGACTGCATTGTGCCAACTGTGAAGTTTGGTGGAGGGGGGATTATGGTGTGGGGTTGTTTTTCAGGAGCTGGGCTTGGCCCCTTAGTTCCAGTGAAAGGAACTCTGAATGCTTCAGCATACCAAGAGATTTTGGACAATTCCATGCTCCCAACTTTGTGGGAACAGTTTGGGGATGGCCCCTTCCTGTTCCAACATGACTGCGCACCAGTGCACAAAGCAAGGTCCATAAAGACATGGATGAGCGAGTTTGGTGTGGAAGAACTTGACTGGCCTGCACAGAGTCCTGACCTCAACCCGACAGAGCACCTTTGGGATGAATTAGAGCAAAGACTGCGAGCCAGGCCTTCTCGTCCAACATCAGTGTCTGACCTCACAAATGCGCTTCTGGAAGAATGGTCAAAAATTCCCATAAACACACTCCTAAACCTTGTGGAAAGCCTTCCCAGAAGAGTTGAAGCTGTTATAGCTGCAAAGGGTGGGCCGACGTCATATTAAAACCTATGGATTAAGAATGGGATGTCACTTAAGTTCATATGCGTCTAAAGGCAGATGAGCGAATACTTTTGGCAATATAGTGTATTTCCCTCGGTGCATTGCAAGGGAAAACATCCAATGCAATGTTGATGAGAAACTGATGGATTTACGGCGCATTTCAGCGGCTTTTCCACCTCTGCACCTGTGGAGTGCAGAGAATGCCCCTGGGTGCTTCGGCAGAAACAACTAAAAGAGTATATTCTAAAAAGAGTATATTTTCTTTCTAAAAGAGTGGCACACACGGAACGTCTTTTTAAAGATGCCTTTCCGTTTGTGTGTTATTCCTGGTTGCGGTTGTTATCTCTCCGCTTCTGATGGCCACAATCACTGTCTTACGTGTCTGGGCACTGCCCATGTGGAGACATCGTTCGTGGATGAGTCATGTCCTCATTGCTAGCACATGACCATGGCAACGCTGCGGTCACGGCTTGCTTTCGTAGGAAAGCAAGCCACCCCAGCAGCTCCCCGCACTGGTCCTTCTACCTACGGGTTTGAGGCCGCGTCAGTTAGCACTGAGGGCAATTTGGGGACATCAATAGAACCACCTCTGCCGGGTATCCCCCCACGGACCTCCCATTCCCCAGCACGCTCGCTTGGCCCGATCGGGCTCTCGCACGAGACTGCCGGCTCGTCTCAGCGTGAGTTCGAATTCTCGTTCGGAGCTTGGGAAGACAATAAGTTATCGAGCACAGCATCTGAGAGCGGGCTCATCCAGTCTGATGCAGAGGCTTCGGCTGGGCTTCCTCCCTCGCCCAGTCTCACGCCGATGCGGAAATGACGGACATGCTTTCCCGGGCGGCCGCGAGCGTCAGGCTAGAGTGTAACCCTCCACCCCCTGAACCCTCGACGACTGGTTCCTGGGCTCAGGACGCCGCCCACAGCCATGCCCTTCCCCCGTTCTTTTCTTCCCGGAAGTGCATGAGAAGCTGACAAGATCGTGGAAGGCACCTTTTACTGCCCAGTCCCGGTCTTTCAGCTCCCCCGCTCTCACTATGCTCGATGGTGGAGCGGCCAGGGGGTATTCGGTGATCCCCCAGGTGGATGGCACTTGCGGTGCTTGTGTCCGCAGAGCGCCGCCACCTGGAACGGGCGCCCGAATCTCCCGTCCAGGGCCTGTAGGTTTACATTGTCCCTGACGACTGTGGCCTGCGGTGCCGCTGGACAAGCCTCCTCCGCCCTGCATGCCATGGGCTCTCCTGCAAGTACACCAAGCCAAGGCGCTATAAGAACTGAACGAGGGTAGTTCTGACCCGGGATTGATGCAGGAACTGCGCTCGGCAACCGACCTCACTCTCCGGACGATGAAGGTCATGGTGCGGTCTCTCGGACAGGCGATGTCCACCCTGGTGGTCCAGGAGACCCACTTCTCTGGGGCTGGTCGACAGACCACTCCATCCCCCCGGTGGAGGGCCTGGAGGCTGTGGCACCCAAAAGCCTTACAAAAAAATGGTTCCCTCATCTCCTGGCTCACATATCTGGTTGCCATGCTCTGTAGAAACTCCTCCCCCTTCGGGTAGGACCTACCATGGGACCTCTCCACATGACATACTTCCGACAAGACTCGGTAAGACCATGTGATGTATTCCACTCAAAATACCCCCCCCCCCGCCTCTTTTTGGGCTGGGTGTGGTCTCCGCGGTGTCTTTCCCTTGGGAGGGACACCCCCTGATGCAGACACTTATGGCTCCCAGTCAGTTAACAAATTCCACTCTTTGGGGAGAAAAGAGAGGGAAAGAGGCCTCGGCTGGGCTAGCATGTCCCTACAGTTGGGCAGTCGACTTGTTCTTGATGGACTGTTCGACACTCATAAGAGTGTTGGGGGAGGTACGTGACAGCCTGGTGTGCTGGCTACGAGGCACACAGCGGTCTGCCTGTCACACACCACCAGTTCAAGTAACACAGTTCAGATAGTTGTGGCGTTTTGTGTAGGGACCCCTAGTGTCACTACATCGACACAACATCAAGTGAGTGACAGATAGGGAACGTCCTGGTTACTTTCGTAACCTCTGTTCCCTGATGGAGGGAACGAGACGTTGTGTCCCTTTTGCCACAACGCTGAACTACCCACTGAAATGGCCGGGACCTGGTCTCGGCTTCTCAGCATAAAACCTGAATAAGTGGTTGCATACTAGCTCCTTTTATACCCGTATGTCCGGGGGAGTGGCATTCAAATTCCAATAATTGTGGCACAAGGAAGTAACGTCCGACTTGAAACTGTGGCCATACAATCTCCATCTCGCTGGACGAGTTGAGATTACTCTGTGTTCAACCAAACACTCTAACGGATCCGAAGGAGACCGCCGAGCAATCTGCATCTTCATCCGTTTGCCTGCAGAAGTGAAGAGATTAAAGATTTCTCTTCCATCTTCAATCAAGTCGACATTTTTGAAGTTCTCCGCCAGCCCGCCGAGAATCAACAGCCATGCCCGCCAACAGAGCGAGGAAATGGCCTCCCATCATCACACGAGCCTCAAGGAACCGGGTCGGATTTAAAGGACGGATAAACACACATTCTACCTGTGTCCTTATGCGATTCAAGTAAGAGGTTTATGTCTGGGCAGACATAGAATAGTATAGTGTGTTATTCTTGTGTTTCAAGGTTTTTGCTTGTACAGTTTACGGACCGCCATGTCCACTCATTATTAATACTCAGGGTATTAATTATCACGAATTTGTTTTGCTGTATTGTGGTCCAACCAAATTGGACTGTTGTGCATTTTCGCCATCGCGGGTGAGACTGGCAAGCTGTTTTGATCCATTAAGAGTCAAAGAACGCGGGACTGTTTACGAGCCGTCCACCGCGTCTCTGAGTGATAAACTAACAGCTGCTTTCTCCCCCACGATAGCGAAATCGGCTTTAGGGCCGTCACTTAATTCTCTCTCTCTCTCTCTCGTACTAACCACACACACAAACACACGCACGCGACCCCTCACAAACATTCTGGCACACATTTTTGGCTCGTAGATAGCTTAATGCTAAAGCCCAGCTTTGTCCCTAAGCTATCGTACAAGCGGATGCACGCGGTAACTGGTAGACGCCATTGACTGGTTTCTCTCCGCCCCCATTCACGGTCATATTCCCTGGCCGGAAGTCTCGCGTGACATACTCTCCATGAGAGTCACGTCCGCCATTCTGTGCGCGTCCCTCCTTACACACACACACACACACACACACACTCTGTCACACACACACCTTATGTGTTATAGGATTATTTTAGTTTCCATATCTAATCATATCACTGTTTAGTTTGTAGTTGTAAGTCGGAAGTTTATTGACTGCATTGTATTAATTATTAATTGATATTACTGCATAAATAAACTTTGTTTATATTACAAAGAGAAGTGTTTTGGTTTGTTTTGCATACGCCTGTGTCATGCTGACGGGATGTCAGTGCTCGGATTCAAGCCTTCACTCATTGTTTTTTTTCCCCAAAAATCGATATTCTTCGGATGTCGATTTTCCTAAGAAAACAATCTAATATTGTGACTGTTTTACTATCTGGTTATTAGTCCCTGATTCCAGGGTGGTGCCCCGTCAATGTTAATCCTTATTAATATTCTGTTGATTTTTGATAATTGATAATTATCTTTGATGATTGTTGAATTTGAATGATCAATAAGCTAGTGTTAATTTTAATTAATGTTTCATCGATGTTAACAATTAACGATTATCTTTGATAATTGTTGATTTAAAGGATTAAAAAAGCTAACATTGATTCTCATCAATGTTCTATTGATTTTAATAATTAATAATTATCTTTGATAATTATTAATTATTGCTAATAACCAAACTTGCTCCTAAATGTAGCACACTACATTTACTGGAGCCCCATATGAGGTTTTAATGAGTTAGATTCAATTAATTAATTTAAATATTAATTAATAACTAAAGAAATAATTATTAATTATTTCTGATAGTAAGACTGATCTAAACAACCAGTAAAGCCCTACATAATGATTGGTGCCCCGTGTGAGGCTTTAATGAGTTAGATTCAATTAATTAATTTAAATATTAATTAATAACTAAAGAAATAATTATTAATTATTTCTGATAGTAAGACTGATCTAAACAACCAGTAAAGCCCTACACATAAAATGACTTGAAGCACACATCAACAGCCGCAAGTAGTGTGCTTTTTTCCAGAGCCTTCCCATTGATAATCACAAATGATTGGGCGATCTTCTGGATATTGCCCATGGCCAGGACAAAGGGGTAGGGTTTTGTGGATTCTGCCTATGATGAAATTCCACCATGTTTGTTCTTACCTATAACAGAAAGAAACAACATACAAGAAGTGTGAGTGCTTAACAACATGAAATGTAAATTATTACAATAACAGATCCTATAATCTGTGTTTCAGTCCTTAAATCTGATTAGCCAAGCCATTGCAGGAGTGATGATATTTAATGTAACAGTACTGAAATGCTTTCCTGTTTGTATCACTCCATTTGTCATGGTGGTGTTTCAACCCATGGTATGAGATCGGATGTGGGTGGTCAGCAGATCTTTTGGAATATTGGAGCATCTGAGTTCTCATGCTAGTGGAAGAGGAGCAGGGAACGAAATTATGTGCTTTTACCTGCAGCTAGGAGCGAGTTTTTGCAAATCACAAAATCTAGTATTTTTTGATGCTTCACGATCACTTGGTTACATCAAGAAAATCTGTGTGTTTCTCACTAGTAAGCACAGACCAGGACATGGAAAACCCAGAAAGAGTTGATTGATTAGAGGATGCCTTGAAACGGGAGAAGAAATCGGTCACTTGATTCCGCACATATAGGCTTTTAGTCTGTGTATGACTGTCACTGACAAAGTTTGATGCTTCGGCTTCTTTTGGAACTACTTTGATTGGTGCAGAAAAAAACAAAAATAAAATACAGAAAAGCAATTTTTTTTTACTAAAATATAAGTTACTAAATGTTATTTAGTTTCTTGTTGAACTGATGTATTAAAGCAATATTACACAAGCAAGCGTACTGTTCTTCTGTATTACCTGTGGCTGAATAATTCTGCATTATAGAATCATTATGAGCAGAGTGATGATCAATGAAGGCCTTTCTAGCTTCATCAATGGATAGACGGGAGACCTTTGGACCAATTCTGTAGACCATTGGTGGAAGGAGAAGAAGAAGAAGCAAAAGAGCTACATCACCTCTACTTTCTGCAGAAAAGAGGCATAAAAATATCAGGTACAGGACCAGCCACTACACACATACACTAACATTATTGTGATGACCTCAGCCACAACAAAAATAACAGCGCAACTATGATGCTAAATACTATTTTTAAGTTGCTTTTTATTTTAACATCTAAAACCTCACCTTGTGGAATGTCCTCCAGAGACTGATTCAACTTTTCTTTCAAATCCTTAAAATTTTGACAGCAAAGAAAGTGACCCATGACTCAAACAGCTTCAGCCCAGTTTCTCCATGAACCTGATCAAAGCCTTGTGAAATCTAATAATGGGAATGAGGTGTTATTAAAGTACATTTTAAATATGAAATAGACACTTTTAAATATTTCATTAAACCCCTACCATGCCAGCTGTGTTCAAGAGATGAGGGAACTCATGGACAACCTCTGCGATGCTCTTTGTCCCATTCTGTCGGATCCACTTAGCCTGTATAATGCTGTTTCCTTCATATTCTCTACCACTTGGTTAAAGGGTGCATGATTATTTTTTAGCCAGTTCACAAGACTTTGGGCTCTCTCCGTTGGTATAATTAGACCTGTTTTGGAGAGATGTAGTTTGACATTTAAGCAATATCACACAACCATTAGTGCTGTTGTCCTTAATATCAGCAGAACTGTTTCGACAATAGGCACAAGGCCACAGTTAGTTTAGCTAGTTATTTTAGCAAACATAGTTTCAAAAGAAGCAACACCATCAAGCACAATTCTGTCTGCAATGCTCTCTGCACTGCTTACTCAGATTCATTCACAAATGATACACAGCTAGTTTGAAATTATTGTTATCATAAATTGTGATTTCTATCTCAGATCATGCTAAAAAAAACAAAAAAAACCCCCACTATTTTTAAGACTGGTCCAGCTAATGTGCATGTAAATTCTCAAGTTAACTGACAAGTGACAAATATTTTCTGTATCTGTAAGGCAGGACTTCCTTTTCTTCACCCGCCATATTGGATGTTCCAATTTGTCACACTGATTTTAATAAAAGAGGACTATCTCTGACTAAACAGTCTCTGGTTTACATTTACATTGCAAAAATGTACAAATGGGTTTCCTCTGGTTTTCATTAAACTGTTTATAAACTCATCCTCGATAAAAAAAAAAAAAATAATAAAAAAAGCTATTTAAGGCATTTACATTACTACACACATTTTCTACTAACACCCTGTCTACATTGGGCATGGCTTGAGGCCGTCCACACTGGACACATTGAAACATTTTTGTGTCTTTGCAGGAGTGCCAGTGCATGTAGCGCAAAATGGAACGGGACATCAGTTTACTGTCGGCGCTGCACTACGAGGCGCTGCGGACAATTCCAGTGCAGAGAGCTTCAATGATTATAATGGTTATTGTTTGCTTTTGACAGGACACTCGTATCCGATGTAGACGGTGTTAAGCATATTCACAAGGTTTTGAATGTAAATACAATCAATGACTCACTCATAACATAAGTGGCTCATTTGTTTCCATCTAATAGCACAAAGATGTAATCAGAAGAAATAATCACTGAATAGATCAGTGAATTAAATCAAAATGAATAATGTATTCAAATCCCCATCACTATTTGGAAAGCAGCAATGACAAGTGGAATGATACAAATGAAGCTTTTAAATGCTGTTTTACTAAATAACAGCACTCTTGGAAAACAGCTTAGCTGATTTAAGGACCTAAACTAACTGTTATATAATCATTGTTATCAATTGTTCTGAAAAGGTTTGAATTTTTTCAAGCATTACCTGGGATTTTTATTGCAGGCTGATCTTCTTCTTGACTTTGGGGTCTTCTAAGGTTCCTCATTCTTTTTTGGATGTTCCTTAGACGTTCCTCAATGAAGTCTGCACTGTAAAAACTAGATGTATTTTTACAGAGAAAATACAGTTTAATTTAACATTCATTCCCCATTTTTCATTAAAAGTGTGAAATTCCCCTAAAATACATTTATTCACACTAAATTTACATGTTCCCTGTTACTTAACTGATAATATGTGTTAACTGATAAAAACAGGCATTCTCCTTTAAATGAAGGTAAACGTCATGTTTTTTTACATGTCAAAATTAAATTTCAACCTGAGATGTCTGTACAAATATGTCTGTAAAAAAAGATTTTTTTTAATTTTTACAGTGAAAATACAGTATAATTGAACATTAATTTAATATTTTTTTAATAAAAGTGTTAAATTCCCATAAAAATAAATGTATTCACAACAAATTGACATTTTTTTACTTATAAAGTTATGTTTTGTACTTTATTTGTCGCTACATTTGCAACACAAGATATTAAGTTTATGCTGTATTCATAATAATGAAGAAACTCAACAAATAATTGTCAAAATTAATCTTATTATTAATCAAATATTTTTATTTAATTTTTGCTGCTTGTTCAGTTTACTTCATTAAAATGAAAGCAAACTAAATTTCACTTAGTGAAAAAGACTGTAGAAATGTAGTATACACATTTACTTAAAACTGTAAAAAAAAAAAAAAAAAAAAGTGTAATTTAACAGAAAAAGAATGCAAAAATGCTACTGTAAATTTTGTTTTATTATTGGTTAACAGGTAGTAACTTTAACATATAGAGTAAAAAAAATATAACATATTTAATAAGACAGTAAAAATACCAAATAATTAATGGTAAAAATTTATGTTATGTCTAACAAGAGATTACAATCACGGTGCAAAACAATAATTGGTCATTCCCAGGCCATCAAATTTCATTGTATTTTATGGAAAAAGATATGTTGTTTCTTATTTTTTTTTATTTTTTTATATCAGTTATGTACAATGGTGTGTTCTATTCATACACTATATTGCCAAAAGTATTCGCTCACCCATCCAAATAATTGAATTCAGGTGTTCCAATCACTTCCATGGCCACAGGTGTATAAAATGAAGCACCTAGGCATGCAGACTGCTTCTACAAACATTTGTGAAAGAATGGGCCGCTCTCAGGAGCTCAATGAATTCCAGCGTGGTACTGTGATAGGATGCCACCTGTGCAACAAGTCCAGTCGTGAAATTTCCTCGCTACTAAATATTCCACAGTCAACTGTCAGTGGTATTATAACAAAGTGGAAGCGATTGGGAATGACAGCAACTCAGCCACGAAGTGGCAGTCCACGTAAAATGACAGAGCGGGGTCAGCGGATGCTGAGGTGCATAGTGCGCAGAGGTCGCCAACTTTCTGCAGAGTCAATCGCTACAGACCTCCAAAGTTCATGTGGCCTTCAGATTAGCTCAAGAACAGTGCGTAGAGAGCTTCATGGAATGGGTTTCCATGGCCGAGCAGCTGCATCCAAGCCATACATCACCAAGTGCAATGCAAAGCGTTGGATGCAGTGGTGTAAAGCATGCCGCCACTGGACTCTAGAGCAGTGGAGACGCGTTCTCTGGAGTGACGAATCATGCTTCTCCATCTGGCAATCTGATGGACGAGTCTGGGTTTGGCGGTTGCCAGGAGAACGGTACTTGTCTGACTGCATTGTGCCAACTGTGAAGTTTGGTGGAGGGGGGATTATGGTGTGGGGTTGTTTTTCAGGAGCTGGGCTTGGCCCCTTAGTTCCAGTGAAAGGAACTCTGAATGCTTCAGCATACCAAGAGATTTTGGACAATTCCTTGCTCCCAACTTTGTGGGAACAGTTTGGGGATGGCCCCTTCCTGTTCCAACATGACTGCGCACCAGTGCACAAAGCAAGGTCCTTAAAGACATGGATGAGCGAGTTTGGTGTGGAAGAACTTGACTGGCCTGCACAGAGTCCTGACCTCAACCCAATAGAGCACCTTTGGGATGAATTAGAGCGAAGACTGTGAGCCAGGCCTTCTCGTCCAACATCAGTGTCTGACCTCACAAATGCGCTTCTGGAAGAATGGTCAAAAATTCCCATAAACACACTCCTAAACCTTGTGGAAAGCCTTCTCAGAAGAGTTGAAGCTGTTATAGCTGCAAAGGGTGGGCCGACGTCATATTAAACCCTATGGATTAAGAATGGGATGTCACTTAAGTTCATATGCGTCTATAGGCAGATGAGCGAATACTTTTGGCAATATAGTGTATATTTTATGCAGTTCAGTTCATGTCAATTACAGAATTTTAGTGTCACATGTGTTACTGGGATGGTGTTTTGTGTTTGTGTGAGTAACACTGTGCACTGTCTATGCATACATATTAATGTAATTATTGTTCCTGGAAAGGTCACTCATGATGAACTTTTAAGTCATCATGTGGCCTTTAGTAGTTACAGTGTTTAACATGATAGACTAAAAATAAATAAATATATAAAAAGCAGATAAATTGAAAAACAGATATTTGTAGTTCCAGAAGGCTCATATTTGAAGTTTTTAACATTTAATAATATAAACGGTAGTGAACTGTAAATTTATGGTATTTTTCTGTGGATTTTTTTCCTAGCATGCTTTGCATGAGATTTGATGGGGAGAGAAAATGTTAAAATTAAGAGCAATTTTATGTGTTTTGGTGCAAGATGAATAAAGGGGGAGATTTGTAAGTATTTAATGTTCTGTTATGTTGAGATTTAGAAGAGTGTCTGTAATTTTGGAGTTTTGGGGGTTACCACTGTGGTGTAGAGTCGAGCTTAAGCTTAAAAGGTCCTGAAATGAAGAGCTTATAAATCAAGTCTAAATGAGTTTAAAATGCATGGTGGAGTAAACCTGCTTTAACTCTTAGGGTTAAAAACTGAAATAAGTTTGTTGGCAAGGCTCAATAATTACAGTGAAAATATGAAGTTGTTGTTTTTTAATCAATGGTCTAACAATGTTATTTCTATTTACGGATAAAACAGTTTTTTTTTTATTTATTTTTTTTAATTAATGGTCTGCAAATGTTTATTTTTCTAAATGAACAGTCAAAACAAATAATTTCATTTTATACTTGAAACATGTTCTTTCATATTACATTTTAAACATGTCATTTCAACTTAAGAGTGTTAACACACTATTTGAAATTACTAGTTAAACATGTTATTTTAGTTTATGGTTGAAAAACCTATTTTATTTTGCAGTCTAAATATTTTAATTCACTTCATGGTGTAAAACTGTTATTTCAGTTTATGGTAAACGTTTGGCAGCCGTTGCTGCCATGAATTTATCATTATTTTACACCGTTTTTTTGTTGTTGTTTTTTTTACAGTGTGTGGCTGGTCTGTGGTTTCGTTCTGGTGTGTAAAATGCCTTCTTAAAAAGTATAACAAAAAACATACAGTTTTACATACAGTGCTATTTTGACTAATTCCAAATATTAATCCAAATGAAAAATATGCAAATGGACAAAGAGACAAATGTTATTAGGTTCTTACATAGCCACTGCCTTTGGTGTCCTTGAGGTATGGAAAATCCTCAGTTAAAGCCAATGCCATTGCTTTCTTTGTGTCAGACATTGGCCTACACAATAAATAAAAAGAAGTCAATTAATCCAAGATTATCTCTGGGTGTAAAACTGTCACTTGCGTTTCACCAAACTTTTCAATTAGAAAGGACACCAAGATTCGCACCATTGCGCGTCTTTGTTAAATCGTAATTATTTGTAAATTTATTTGCCCCCTTCCATGTTTGAATGGCTGAAATAAATAAATAAACATTGAGGAGTGGCATTGACAAAGTACTGACTTGAATTCTATAAAGAGGAATGAAAGCGGTTCATGCTTGAAAATCTACTGGTCTGTCAGAGTTCTGCAAAGTGTGGGCTAAGATTCCATCACAGAGATGAACAAGGCTTATATCTAATTATAAGTGGTTTAGTTGCAGTATTATTGTGTACAAGTGTTGTTCAACCATTTTCACATGGGTTATTTGAGATTCTATTAATTATTCTCAATGAAAGACTGAGTTCAAATAATAAAAAATTAAAAAATACTGCATAGTCTTTTCTCAGGTTCTTTTTGTGCAATACTAAATTTTGCAAACATTTAGTTTTGTTAATAGGCATTAAAAGAGAATATCATGCATGGGGCAAATAATTTCTCATGCCACTGTATGTAGGCATACTAAATTTTATTAAAGAGTTTATTCACATGACTCTAGTCCTCAAAAACCACAAAATACACAATGTTCTTCTATTGTGTGTTGGACAAAGGGGCATGCTTGTGTATATAAACTTTTAAAAAATGATTTAAATGATTCTGAGGCAAAATAAAAACATAAACACTGTCTCAGAGGGTTTAAAACCCTCTGTATCGCAAGGAAACATACAAGTTGTCATCATTCACTTTAAATGAATTCAAATGTTTTGATTCAAAACACATTGCCCAGAAGTGAACCAGTGGTCCCAACTTCATGATTGATCTGGGATAGTGCAGCATGAAGTGATGCTTGGGGCGTAGGTGGAGATGTGAGTAGAGCTCCAAAAACAAACTATGATGCTCTTGGATTATGTGGGTAAGAAAAATTGTGGCTCCTGGTGTAATAGATAGAGAAAAGATAAACTCCATACAAAGTAAAAGCAGGAGCAGTAGATCCCAGTTACTGTTGCCAAGGGGAATAAGATCGCCAATCATTACAGGCAGCAATCTTAACAAGCACCACATTTGAGAAGTAGACTAGTGCACACCCCCCTCAGGGTTATGGAGCTCACTTTTGCTGATGGGGGTAGGTTGACTGTGCTTATCGCAAAAGCCGTAATCAAAGCTGGTGATCCTGTAGTTCAAGGTATCAAGGGAGAGATGTTTTTCCTCAATTAGAGAATTTAGAACTAGCTTAACCTCAAATGGCCCTACTCCTTCCAGGATATCATGCATGATGTCAGGTGTAAAATTATCAGTGACATGAAAGTGACATGCAATTTCCTCTCTCACACCTGTAGCTGAAGGATTACATTCACAGAGATCAGCTTTGTAATTTTCTGCATCACGAAGTAGTGACTGGTCCTCACTTGTTTGTGGACTACAGTTTTGGATCCTAAAGGATTGACTGTATCACAATCATCATTGTACAATACCAAGGGAATGGTAAACTCTTTGGAGAATCGTGCATATACACGGCAAAACTCCCCATACTAAAAGTTCTGTAGGACATCAGCTTTGTCCCTTTGCTGCCACTGGAGCGCTGCTTGTAGTACAACTGGACATTCAAGGATTTTTGTCAAAAAGGGCCTGAGGGGCACCCTTTGAAAAGTATTCTTCACTGCAACCTGTCATACTGTGCCTGTGTTTGAGGCCCTTTGCTGTATATACGACACAACATGAAACGCTTCTTCAACTGGCTCAGTGAAACTGCCTGACTGAGTAAAGTATGCCATCTGTTTTGAATGAGACTCAAGAAATGGTTCAGATGCAGTATTAAATTCCTCTCTGAGAATTTAGGGTAGTGTAACTATTATACAAAAGCTCTTGTGTGCTCCACAGAAGACAGTCAAAAGTGTTACATGAGGGTGAGTAGATGAATATAATCAATAACTGATATCTGTCATGTGTATTTTGTTGATTCATGTTTTTCATGTCTTTTATTTTGAAACGTTTAGTTCCTGTTTCATGTCATTTGTTCCTGGTCATGTGATGTACTGTTCTCCCATGTCCATGTATTTAAGCCCTCATGTTTTCCATTGTCCTCTGTTAGGTATTATATGTTTGGTAACGTTGTTCATGTCAAGTCAAGATTATGTCAAGTCAAGTTTATGTTAAGTCATGTTTATATTCAAGTTCATGTTTACGTTTATGTTTCACATTTATAGTTAGGCTTTTTTGGATTTCACATTTGTTAATAAATTGCACTTGGGTTCTTCATTTCATCATTATCGTCATTGCCAGCAGCAACATCGTTACAATATCTATAAAAGGTTTAGTTTATAATAGTGTATAATACACCTGAACTTGCCATTAAACCTGTCCACAAGACTGGGAAACTGCCACTCTATAAGTTGTCCCCTCACAAACTCATCCATGAGATGTTCTGACTTGAAAAGACATTTTGAATTACACTTCTTACCTAGAAACTTCATTAAATTTATGTAAAGAAACAACACTTTGCTAAAACAACCCAATGAAGTGATCCAGCAGATTTAACCCAATACCTGGAAAAATTAATCTACCAAACAGTGTTTAACATGTGCTAAAATAACCCAACTAAATGACCCAACAGACTCAACCCAGCGTGCTGGTTTAAAAAATAACCCAGCCATTTTTAGAGTGTGGGTGCGGTCTTAACTCCGTTTGCGGTCTCTGTAAATTGTTCGGGTCTGGAGCTTGTGAAGTGTAACATTAAGATAGGACATCATATACACTTTCCACTTTTTGAAATGTCTATGTTAATGTATCACACAATTCACAAGTAATTCTCATGTATTTATATATAGCCTAAACCTGAGCGCAATGTTAAATTCCTGACCTGAAGTGATGATTTCACGTCGGAGCCCGTATATCCATCTCTTAAAGTTGACCACATTTATATTCACATCAGCGATTAAGGTAATTAACTGGTTAAGACTTTATTCCAAAAATAAAGTCTTAACTGCTCAATATTAATCTATTAGGAATATTCCTCCTTATGTAAAATGAAGAAACTGAAATACTCCATCTTTCTTCTTTAAACTGTGCTAAATTTGAGAATGTTAAGTGTTCTTGAACTCTGGAAAAGTGCTATATAAAATGTAACATTATTATTATTATTATTATTATTATTATTATTATTATTATCGTAAAAGTTCCTGATAGGCTTAAGGGATTTTCACCTGTTTATAGGCTATACTGATTTTATTTTCATTTCTTTTAATGTTTGAATTTGTATTTATTATTCACTGCAAAATGTGTGTTTGACACATCACATTTTACTGGCCACCTCCTGCCTTCACAATAACGTTGTTAAACATGAACAGACAAACGAAAACGTCATGGTTACTTGTGTAACCTCCATTCCCTGATGGAGGGAACGAGACGTTGTGTCGATGTAGTGACACTAGGGGTCACTCTTGGGAGCCCGAGACACCTCTGGTCTTTGATAAAAGGCCAATGAAATTTGGCGAGTGGTATTTGCATGCCACTCCCCCGGACATACGGGTATAAAAGGAGCTGGCGTGCAACCACTCATTCAGGTTTTATACTGAGGAGCCGAGACAAGGTCCAGCCATTTCAGCGGGTAGTTCAGCGTTGTGGCAGGAGGGACACAACGTCTCGTTCCCTCAATCAGGGAACGGAGGTTACACAAGTAACCATGATGTTCCCTATCTGTCACTCACTCGACGTTGTGTCGATGTAGTGACACTAGGGGTCCCTATACAAAACGCCGCAAGTGGCTGAACTGTGATACGTGAACTGGTGGTGTGTGATGGGCAGACCACTGTGTGCCTCGTAGCCAGCGCACCAGGCTAAAACATAACCTCCCCCAACATAGTTATGCGTGTTGAACGGCCCTTTGGGGACAAGTCGACTACCCAAAAGATAGAGACAGGCTAGCCCAGTCGTGGCCTCTTTTCCCCTTCTTTTTTCCACTCCCTAAAAATAAGGGGGAATATCCGACTGGTCCGACCAGGTCTCGTCAGGGGGTGTCCCTCCCAAGGGGAGGACACCGCGGAGACCACACCTCACCCAGAGAGAGGGGGGATATTTAAGTGGAAAATACGTCACATGGTCTTACCGAAATATGTCAGAGGTATGTCATGTGGAGAAGTCTCATGGTAGGTCCTACCCAATGGGGCAGGAGTTACTACAAACATGGATACTGTGGCAGAAGGGCCTCTGCCCAAGGAAGACACAGTTTGCCAACAGGGAAACAAATTAGCGGAAGATATACATCGCATGGGGTTGCCTACAGGGAACCGCTACATGCGGAGCACCTACCCCAAAACAGGGCTTTTAGTTAGCATGTGTACTGGGCCGGCAGCGAGTCTCTCCAAAAACTCGACTGCCACAGGGCTCGGAGGAAGTCAACCAGGGATCATAGTTTGTGAACACTACTGGGAGTTAATGGCGCACATCTCCAGCTCAGAGGAGGAGAAAGGCGCTATGTGCAAGTGATACACCCGGCCAGCTATCCCGGGATTATCCGCTTGTATTGCGTGCCACTACCCGGGATGAAACTGGTTCCACCCGGAGGTTGTAGAACCTCGCAAAGGTGTTGGGTGTTGCCAGCCCGCTGCTCTGCAAATGTCTGTTAGAGAGGCACCCCTGGCCAGGGCCCAGGAGGCCGCTACACCCCTGGTAGAATGGGCTCGTAGCGCTACCGGGAGTGGCACGTCCTGGGCGTGATATGCCATAGCTATGGTGTCGATGAGCCAGTGGGTGATCCTCTGCTTGGAGACAGCGCTTCCTTTCTGCTGTGCACCAAAGCAGACAAAGAGCTGCTCAGAGATCCTAAAGCTCTGTGTGCGATCCAAATAGATGCGTAAAGTGCGCATCGGACACAGCAACGACAGGGCTGGGTCTGCCTCCTCCTGGGGATAGTTTTCAGTGAGGAAAATCAAATTCAGTAATTAATGATTACCTAACAGTGAACTACCTCAGTCATCAGTTCGCTATTACTTTCTATATTAGTTAATAGTAGTAACTAAAGTGTATGTAGTACTACTCATTAATCCTGCATTAATTCCTGTGTAGTTACCTATTAATGACGGACCATTATTATAAAGTGTTACCCATTAGCCTCAATGAACACAAAATTTATAAAATCACCCAGTATGGACTAGCTATAGTTTCTAAAAATAAAGAAAATTATTTATTTGGTCATTGCAATAACTTCAGTAAAAGGGTAGAATGGAATGGCTTGAGGAATGCTGTCAACACTAAATTTGTGTAAAATTTAGTGAGAAAATTGAATGAGATTATTTGTGCAAGATTACTTGTCTTCCCATCATGCTGTAGAAAGGATACAAATTATGCTACTTTTGGGGTGTCACAATTTAAGAAACGTTCTGTTTTTTTGTTTGTTTGTTTGTTTTTTTGGAAATCAAGTAACAGGGTTTTACGCTAAATCTGAGACACAACTAAGTGTCCCACCCATTAATATTTTGTGTCTTTTTCATCCTCCCACAGTTTTTCTGACCCAGGTCATTGCCTTTTAAACACATCACCAGATTTGAAATGAGCTTGACCTGTGCTAATTGTCACACTTTTTACTCCAGTAAATATTTCTCAGAGTAGGTGGTAGGTTTATTTTTTAAAGTCTTATATCTATAAATAAATCAAAGTCTTGGCAACAAAAAAAGCCATGCAAACTCTCTTAAATTACAATATAATTTTGTGACTAGCACAATGCATCATATAATAATCATTCAGTGATGACCTAGAAAAAAAGGAGAAATTCACATTTTACCTCTATTTTTCTCTGTATCTGTCTTTGTTGTCATTATTATCATGGTTGAGGACAAATGAACTTGGTTTCATTGTGACAGACACAATATCCGACTCACATTAAGATAAAAAACACAGGTATCTTTGAGACTGCGAGCGCCGCAAGCTCCGCTGGGCAGGTGTGTTGGAAGGCCAAAAAACACGACATATTCCACCTACAGGAATATACAACAAACTAGACATTAGGTGTCGCTCTGACCCTGGTTCGAATCTGCCTTTTGTCCCACTCTTTTCCCCTTCCAATTTCCTGTTTCCACTCTTAATATTTCCATTAATACTACTTAAAATAATAGATAAAAATGAATATTAATGTTTATTTCATCGCAGTGATTTGGTCACAGTGAATATTGGGGAGTGCAGAGAAAGGTTTGATCCGGAGGTGGGGACTGTCTATTGCACTCATTCCCACAGCTCGGCATCACTTGTGTGTAGATTGCATCACTGTATTATGTGGAGGTGCTGATTTCAGATTATGTGGATTCCCTAATTAAAACTTTGAATGGAATCAATGGCAATGTTTCTTAGTCTCTTCCTATGCCCACAGAAAAGCTGACTCATTCATTTGTTCCAGGACAGCAGGTGTTGGTGAAGTGTTTGAACCCCACTAAGGTCGGAGAGCCAAGGTACCTGGGACCCACAACTGTCATTGCTGTGACACGAAACGGGGTGCTGACTGACTTGCAGCTACAGTGGATCCACACTGAAAGCAGCCCCATGAGAGAGAATGCCACTGAGATCGAGAGAAATTGAGATCGAGAGTTCTGGAGAACCTGATTTTGAGAAAGCCATGGTGAAAACACAATAACGAGGAGCAACACCGTCATCTGAATCGATGAATGACGATAACAAGAGGAAGATAGATTCTATCCAAGGAGGAGTTTGTGTTATTATTGGAGTAACATGCTGTACATTTATACCTGATAATGATGCTGATGGCCATTTGATTGATGAAGGATTGCAGAATGTCAAGAATTGCTAATGATTTACGAAGTAGAGAAGTAATTGATGCTTGTAGCACTTCTCAGTGGAAGGAGGAGGCGAGAAGCAGATTTCCTGGTTCAGGTAGGCGCTTTTATTTTCCTCACTGCAGCACATACACACTCTCAGGGCTTTTCGTTGTTGGATAACACAGCCAAACAAAAACATCCACAAACTAGTTTACAAAATACATTCTCAACTTTGTAATACTAATAACTTTCGGCTTCACAGTCCATGCCCAGGCTCTCTCTCCCTTCTAACTGCTGTGTGGCTCTATTTATGCCGCTCTCCCCATGCTCACTGAAATTAGAGACAGGTGTTAGACATAATTTAACTCAGGTGTAAGTGCCCTTACCACAACCACCCCCCCCCCCCCCCCGCGGCCACAATGCTGAAAATGGTATTTTGGCCTGGCTGAATAGCTGGAAGAAGCTATTTCTGAATGCATTAACACCCATTGGTGTAATCCTTTTGATATTAGCCTTTATTGCTTGCTGCATTTTGCCACAGATTAAGTCTTTGATTAATAGAGCAATGAATACCCTTGTATCTACTCAGTATGCTCTTTTTCATGCTAGAACTGAATCTATGTACAACTAAGAATACCACTCTTTGATTATTTGTGTAACCAGAAATCAATTGTAATCAATTTGTTTTTTAAATCAATTTCATTGTTTTGATTGGTAATTAGATTAGTGGATGCAAATCTTTTACTCTCTTCTAGTCAGTTCGGGAGAGAGATGTTTGGTTTATTGTCCGAAGAATGTTACTATACAATACGGTTGATTGGTAAGAAAGTAGGTGACCCATGATTGGTCAATAGACAGCGCAGAAGGAGAAACTGGGTTGTAAAGTACCACTCTTGAATAGTTTAGATCACATACGGTATTCTTCATCATGCATTTACTGAACTAAACTGAGAGCTCGTGATTCTTTTAGAACCAAAGCGGGCACTGTGAGAAATATAGATTCGCTTTCAGTTTCAGGCCTACTTTTTCATTTTGGGCCTCCATTGTCACTAGTCTTTACTGACACGTAGTACTTGTTTTTCTGTTCCTTCTGCTCTCCTTATCTAAAGCTCAAGGATTTCTTAAGCTCGTCTTTTAATACAAACTGATATAAACTGGTATTCTGATAGCAGAGAGCGCCTCTTAGACTTGCACACAGATAGAGATGTCTGTTACTGACGCATGATGATTTTCCTTGATGCACTTTTCTGGTATAAATATGTTTGATTGTCAATAAACCTTTGAAGATGCTTTGATATCAATTTTGTGTCAGAGTCTCTTCCCTTGCAAGCATATTCCTGAGCGAGAGGACAATGGAGAGTGCTGTGGGCGAAAAGGTCGAACTACATAGAGTATAGGAGAAATAATCTAACAGTAATATTGTAGTAACCATTTTTTTTTTTTTTTTTTTTTTTTTAGCAAAAAACATAGTTTTAATGCAATTAACCATGGTATTACTACAGTAATATGGTGGTAATATAGTAACCATGGTTAATTTGGGGGTTACTGTAAATTTGCAACAAAATACCAGGGTAAACTATGGTTAATGTAGTAAAACCAAAATTATTTTTTTCCAAGGTACGGTTTAGGGGTAGGGGTTAATGCAGTGTACTGTATGTTAGTATTTAAATATGGGTGCAAATAGTATCTGACACTATTTGTACCAGGATGCAATTAGTATCTACAATTATTTGCACCAGGGTGCAATTAATATCTACCATTATTTGCACCAGGGATGGGGTGCAAATAATATCTGCCACTATTTGCACCAGGGTGCAAATAGCATCTGCCAAAAAAAACAACAAAAAAAAAAACAGTAACCCGTGAATTCTCATATTCTTAAGCCATATATATATATATATATATATATATATATATATATATATATATATATATAAAAGGGTCAAAAATTGCTACTAATAAGCGGATTTGGAAACTGTGCCTGTCAAATGCAGAATCACTGTGCAAGCACTGCATTAGCCAAACACGCAGTTGTCCACAGCTGTAATCAATCACATGATCAGCCGTGATAGTCAAGGACCGCTGTAGTCATAAGCGTTTGGCTGAGACAATTCAACACAAATAAAATCTTACATTACATCAGCATCAACTATAATATACTTACATTTAAATTTTATACATTAGGATACTAATGCTGGGGTGGTATTTTTCTGGGTGGCAGTTATCACCCCATGCCATCCCCAGTAGGTCTGCCCCTTTTCTAGAGAGCATTTTATTGCATTTTTTTTTATTTTATTTTTTTTTATTGCAAATGATGTGGTTGCTTCAGCTATAGTGGTTTTCATCTCACATATGCTTTTTTTGACACTATTTGAGGTTTTGGTTAAATGTTTCCATTAGGGAGGTAGGTTTTGTTCATTTAAAACTCCACTGAGCATTACCCTTAAAAACTTCATAAAACCCTTAAAAACATTTTACTTGCTTTAAGGGCCCCTCAGTGGACATTTCACATTGAAACTGCAGTGATACATGTAATGAACCACGTAGTTTAATTTTGCAAAAATGTTTTCACAGTCATGTTATTTTCATGAGATAAGGTTGCAATAACTTGTAAACCTACCCTGAATTCCAAGGTTGTTAATCAATGGTATTTGCTTCTGTAGAAGCCATCTGCCCGCTTCATTTCAAAAAATTGTATTTTTTTATTTTTCTCCCCTTTTTTCCCCAATTTGGCATACCCAATTCCCAATGCGCTCTAAGTCCTCGTGGTGGCATAGTGACTCACCTCAATCCGGGTGGCGGAGGACGAATCTCAGTTGCCTCTGCATCTGAGACAGTCAATCCGTGCATCTTATCACGTGGCTTGTTTAGCACGTTACCATGGAGACCTAGCGTGTGTGGAGGCTCACGCTATTCTCTGTGGCATCCACACACAACTCACCACGTGCTCCACTGAGAGCGAGAACCATATTATAGCGACCACGAGGAGGTTAACCCAACGTGACCCTACTACTCAGTCACTCAGCACGTCCTGGATTCAAACTTGCAACTCCAGGTGTGGTAGTCAGCATGTTTACTTGCTGAGCTACCCAGGTCCCCTCAACTTCATTTTTAGCCAATGCATTTAAATGCATTTAATAGCAATACACCAATCAGAGAATTACCAACAAAGCGTGCCAAAAGAGCTCTGAAGCAACCGTCCATGACACACTGTGAATAATGCAATCCAGTTTGTCTCCATATGTTATTGTTTTGATACTTGCAATCCATTTTTTTTTTTTTTTACATTCTTTTTAAATTGATTACATTATTCGCAATGCTTCATGGGACTGTAGTTCATTCCCACATGAAAGACTTTAAGCAACAGGACATTTTGTAAATTTGTCCTATTTTTTAAATACTTTGTTCTTCAAGTAAAAAATGTAATGTTGTGATTCACCTCGGACCTGGTTGGTTTGGTTCATGGCTTAGAACTATTTTTTGAAGTACTTCATGAAATCCCTATTGAGGAAATGAATAGGAAAAAACACTTATTGAACCCAGTCGGCTAAAAAAGTGCATGGGCACTGTTGCACTAGACTACAAGTGAAATGAAGAAAACTCCAGTTTTTATTCTTTTGAGTTTAAGTTGTGTGATGATGCGAGAAGTTGTCGTTATTTTTATTTTTTATTATTATTTTTTTTTGCTTTAAATTATTGAGAAACAACAAGTGCTCTTGTGTGTGTGCTCTTATGTCTTAACTAATATTATATAAGGCAAAGTGTATGCATTGCAAATTGCTTATTGATTTTCATCTCCTCATGCTAGGTCTGATGTTTTAGTTTATACAGAGAATTATATACATTTTTAATCCTTAAAATTTTATCAAACTGTTCTGGTTTGTTGCTTATGTAAGGCGGCATTTGCCAAGAACATCAATGAACTTGTGAACTTAACTTGTGAAGAAGACAGAGAGAGCAAAAGAGAGAGAGAGAGGCTCCTCCAAGCAAGAACAAAATGTTTTTACAGCATTTCACATTGCATTTTGGTTGGAACTGGGTAACACCGCAGTAGATATATATATACATACATAAAAATAATTCAGAAATAATAATAATAGTAGTAGTAATAATAGTAATAATAAATGTAACTGAAAGAAAAGGATTATGAAATGTGAAAATACCTACCTTAAGGACCCTCAAAACCTCCACCAAACAGCAACATTTGTGGCATATTTATTTAGGTTTTAATAACATAATATTTGCATTACATTTGAAAGAGACATTTAAAACAATGTAGTGGGTAAGTACAACATACAACTATTGTGTGCTGATAATGAGTCAGTTATTGAGTTTTACATGAATCATGTAGCCTTAACATTATTTAATTTCAGAACAGCAAATTACTTTTTAAGAATAGAAAAAGATACCACTGGATTTTTTTAAGCGTTTATATAGTGAGGTTCCTAAAACAGTGCAAGAGGACTGGTTAACAAAATTCAAAACAACATTACTGCAACATTTTGAAAAACATATTTATTATGTTAAAAACCTCAGACATCTGTTGTATTAAGTAGGATAAAACATTATCACAACCTTTTCACAACTATATAAATAGTTTTTACAATGAAGTTGTGCTAGCTGAGATGATTTGGGCTTAAGTAAACAGCAGAAGTATACTCACTTCCCTTAGTTGGCTCATAAAGTGATTCCCAGAGAGAGGGTTACCATGGGGCCATCTTGCTGCTTTCACATTAATGTTTGAGAAATGTTCTGCATCTCTCAGTCAGCCCCCCAGAGAGCCACTGATGCCATGTTCTGACTGTGATGGGCCACCACTGAGATTTCTAAAGGTAGAGCAACAGGAGAGCTGTCACGATTGCAGTGCAATCACATTCCGCATGCATCCCAAGAATGCAATATGAGGAAATGCTTTTAAAACAGTGCTTTTCCTTCTCAGTAACCTTCACATCTGCTGTAATCTCTGCACTTCCAAATACAAAGGTATGTTAAAAAAAACAGGGTGACCAGATTCCTGCTTGTGGAAAACGGCAGCACCCTCCCAGCAAAAATGTAATTGACGTATCCTTACCTTGGCGCAGATCAATGCAAAGTAGAGAGTGTGTCTGCATCTGTAACTGCTGTCACCCTGTACATTTCACTGGCAGCAATTTTTTTCAGTGTGTGCTTGTCTTTCAAGAGTTTATCGTAAAATGCAGAGCAATCCAGCCAAAATTAAGATGTATGAAAAGCATTGCCTTCATGACTGTTACACTGAGTCGAAATTTATCCAGTGTCCATGCTGGGTTCATTAATGAGAACACACGCTCCACAGATACAGATGTCCCAGGCAGGCACAAAACAAACTCCAAGACCTTGGCTAATACTCCGAAATTGAAGGTCTTGCTCCCCAGCTCACAAAAAACATTTGTCCATCTCTCAGACATAGCCATCTTGTTTATGTTCCACTCAGTGATGGGACGAGTGACAATGTTTTTCGCACAAGCCCACTCATCAAAGAGTGTGGTTTCGTCAATCAAACTGAGACTGGGGATTCTGGAGTAGAAGTGTTCAAGGCTGCTCTGAATATCTTTCCACTCTGGGATGTCTCTTAGTAGAGCCCCTCAAGTTTTTCTGTGTTCTCCAATGAGCGGCTAAAATTTTGGAGGTAATCCACTGATGCTGAATAAAAGTTTCTCACTGCACAAAAGAAATCATCCGCTCGCATGTCACCAGCTTCAGCCAGGGCATCCAACTGCTTTCCATTTCCAACTGCTTTGAGGGTATGAATGATTTCTCCAGCCTGGCCTGCAAGGCTTTTCTCAAGTCATGAATGTGCAAAGCTATGGCCGTGTACAACAGAATGATAAGCAAAATGTCCTTCACTTGCGTGCACCTTGTCAGATTCTGAACTTTGCTACACAAAAAAATCGCTAACATCCACATGCTTTTTTGTATGAACATGCTGTGCGATGTCGGTGCGGCCTCCATGGGTGATGGAAAAGCGAGCTCCACAAATCTTACGCCTCACTTTACTAGGCTTTGTCTGTGACTCCTTTTTTAGAAACTTAAACTCTTTTTGAAGATCCTCATTTTATGTACATGTACGCTTCCTTGACATTTTTCCAGCCGCAATTTCATCTGTGTTCTCTTTCAAACTGACTCTTCAATCAGTTCACTAACTGGACATCTATTGATAGGGGATTGTGATTGGCTAGTTTAATTCAATCATGTGCTTCAAATAACACAGTGTGATTTTATTGCTTTTACAAGCCGTATCCTTGGCCACCTTTGTTTAGAATACTCACGTGCCTGAAAAAGGCATAGACGGTAGAGAAATTTTAGGAGAGGAGAAATATGGGACAAAACACGATTTTTTCAGAATAAGTCGGGACACTAGAAAAAGTGCTTAAATACGGGACTGTCCCGGGAAAACCACCCTGTTAAAAAACAATCACCTTTTCCATCCTCAGAATCCAAGTTATATCATATTATAACTTTGGCATGTGAGGAAATTTTTTATGCCCCACTTATGGCCATTTGTTTACTGCTTGCAGTCCCTTTACTGACCATGTGATGCATATTGCACACAAAACTGGAAAGCGCTTCAAAATTTCAAGCTACAATCTGATTGCTCGGTGGCTTAGCTACATAATTTTCTTGAGTCTAGAAATCTTCCACAAGCAAAAAAAAGTGCACCGGCAAAATAAAAATTGTGTTTACAAGATACCGGACTGCTTCAAAAAGCACATTTGCATATTTACTGTATAACTAAATACTGGATTTGCTAGGTTAGAGAAATCAAAAATTCTAAGATGCTCTATAGTTCTCTATCGTATGGAGACTATCTCTCTTCTCAGAAACATATTGCATATGTCTGGGACTATGACACCATGAGTGGCATGTAACGTGGGCACTTTTGGTAAGACACTCTACTTGTTATCACATATACAGAAGATACATTTGCTGTGGACTATATAAGTCCAGATGCTGCTCATAACATCGTCTTTTGATTCCAGTGTCACAAAGTGTAGCCTTTCACATTATCATGTCTAAAATCAGAAATTGCCTATATTGTGTATGCATTAGTTGCAAGGCATCCATGCCTCTCCAGGATGGTTATGATGCCTGTGTGTCCTGTCTTGGTCATGATTATGCACTCAAGGCTAAAGAGGACCCTACTACTTGCATGAACTGTTTCATCTTGTCAGCGCTTATCAGGGAGGTTCACTAGCATTCCTTTGGTGAAAATGCAATAACAGTCCTCCACCTCTTCATCAACCCAATCATCATAAGCAGGATCTTGCTGCAACTGTTGCAGCACTGGCACAACAGGCTGAGGATCTGACTGCTAAGATAATGCTGGCGCATCACATATCACAAAGGGTCTGAGCATGAGACCCAGATGTTCTGGATATACGTTACCCATATGACTGTTCTGTATAAAGGAAGTACAGATACACAATTGACTTCTGAAGAACATCAGGCTGAAGGTGTTGTGGCTGCTGAGTTGTCAAGTTCAGACCCCAATCCACTTTGAGGGCTACTTGATAGGACTGTCAGTGGGCACAGGCCAAAAAACCACCCATGGTACCTCGTGGATGCAAAATATTTACCATAGTGCAAGATAATGACAGGACTGGCTGTGGTCATCTACCTGCTGTGGACCAGCCAATTCTTTCATTAATAGCACCTCCAAATTCCCTCTTAGGAAAATTTGACTGTCCAAGTAAGTGCCATCCTGGGGCTTATCAGAATCATTTGGTGCAGAGTCTTGCTCAGTCTAACATTCTGGAACAGACTGCAGAGCTGTGGTTAGTCTCTTCAACTCTGCTTAGGATTTTCAAACCCAAGGCTGTATGTTCTGGAGGTCTATGGTAGCGTTACAGACAGCACACCACCATTTATGGCTCACCTAGTCTAAGCTACATACAATGGACTGGGCATCTCTTCTTGAGTTTCCTGTGCCTACAGCCATGTTTGGCCCGGGTGTTCTTGAAATGCTGCAGCATGCATGGGAGGCTCGTCTTGGTGAACAAGAGATGAGAGGCTTTCCTCCTGGGACTACTAGGGGAACAGGATTTAGATGTGGCATATCTAGTTTCCAGCCTGTATTTCATTCTCGTTACTCTAGAGGTCAGAGGGATCTGGACAGGCCCTATGACCTTGGAAATCAGCCTGATAATGGCAGATATAGCAGAAGTTGTGGACTATCTGGGATGCATCATCAATATGACAAGCAGGTGAGACCGGATAGCATGCCTCAGTCACATTCCTGACTATTTGTCAGCTCTCAGCTTCCCTCAGCTCGCATGGCAGCTTGGAAAGCTGTTTCTGACGATCTATGGGTGGTCTCAACCATGTGTCTGGGGTTTCGCGTTCAGTTTTCAAGCAGACTTCCTCTTTCTAGAGAGATACTTAAAATTTCAGTGTCATGCCACACACAAAGGGAAGCATTGGAGCAAGACATTTTGATGCTCCTCTCAAAGGGAGCCATTCGAGGGCTGGGAGAGGGCAGGCAGTAAGCCAGGTTCTGTTCTCAACATTTTCTAATCCCTAAAAAGGACAGCATCTTTCGGCCCATCCTGAATCTCACAAATATCTTTGTCCTCAGAGGTTTAGAACATTAACTGTGCCAAGGGTGAAGCAAGCTATTTAGCAAAAGGACTGGTTCACACGTGTAGACCTAAAAGACACCTACTTTAAGATTCTGATCTGTGAAGGGCACCGACGATTCATTCGCTTTGCATTTGAGAGCAAAGTATTTTAATTCCAGGTTTCTTCCTTTTGGCCTTTCTCTCACCCCAAGAACTTTTACCTGATGCATGGATGTGGCACTTGCCCCTCTGTGTCTTTAAGGGTTGAGGATTCTCAACTATCTAGACAACTGGTTAATATGTGTGCAATCCAGAGAGCTGTGTCACCAAAGCATAACTCTGGTGAAAAAGCACATTCAATCACCAGGACTAGAGCTCAATAGGGAAAAAGTGTACTAATCCTATAGCTGACAGCCAAGTTTTTGGGGATGGTGCTGAACTCACGATCATTGAGGGTGACCCTAACCCCAGAGAGACATCACACTTTCAGAACTTGTCTCTCCAACGTTCGCCCCAGAAGGAGGGTTCCGTTTCAGACCTGCCTTCACCTAGTAGGCCTAAAAGCGTCTGTGGCCCAGATTGTACCTCTGGCTCTGCTCTTTATGAAGCCAGTTCAGAGGCACCTCTTGAGACAGAAACTTTGTCCACAAAGACACCTTACAGTGAAAGTGCCCATTTCAAGGAGGCTACGAAAAGCCCTCTTCTGGTGGGAGAATGTAGAGAACACACAGGTTGGGTCAATGTTCACATCAATGTGTTGGGAACTGAGAACCATATATCGGGCAATGCATCACTTTCTTCCATATTGAATGGGGTGTCATGTTCTGGATAAGACCGACAGCACAGTAGCAGCAACTTTTATGAACAGGCTGAGGGGCTTGAGATGTGCTCTGCTTCGCAAGGTGGCCCAAAACATGTTAACATGGGCACAGAAACATTTCTCATCACTGAAAGCCGTCCATCTCCAAGGGAAAGAAAATCTGGCAGCAGATAGCTGTCCAAAGGAGGTCCCAGACGAGGGGAGTGTAGTCTTCACCCAGAGGTGGTCCAGTTCATTTGGGATGGCACACATAGATCTTTTCGCCTTCAGGGAACTAACTCACTGTCCTCTGATTTACTCTCTGGAGAGAGAGCAGGCTCTAATAGGAAGCGATGCATTGTTGCACAAATTGCCAACAGGCCTTCTGTATGTGTTTCCTCCTTCCATGCTTCTCCCACCTGGAAAAATGGAACACATATGTGAGAATGCTGTTTGTAGACTACAGCTCAGCATTCAACACCATAGTGCCCTCCAAGCTTGATGAGAAACTCCGGGGCTCTAGGCTTAAACAGCTCGCTGTGCAGCTGGATCCTGGACTTCCTGTCCAGCAGACACCAGGTGGTTAGAATGGGCAGCAACATCTCCTCATCACTGACCCTAAACACTGAAGCCCTGCAGGGCTGTGTTCTCAGCCCACTCTTGTATTCCCTGTACACACATGACTGTGTGGCAACACATAGCTCCAGTGCCATCATTAAGTTTGCTGATGATACGACGATGGTAGTTCTGATCACTGACAATGATGAAACAGCCTACAGGGTGGAGGTGCACACTCTGACATGCTGGTGTCAGGAGCACAACCTCTCCCTCAACATCAGCAAGACCAAGGAGCTTGTGGTGGACTTCAGGAGAAGAGAAAGAGAACACTGCCCCATCACTATCAATGGAGCACCAGTGGAGAGTGCTTCAAGTTCCTGGGTGTCCACATCACTGAGGAACTCACATGGTCCGTCCACACTGAGGCCATTGTGAAGAAGGCTCATCAGCGCCTCTTCTTCCTGAGGCTGAGGAAGTTTGGAATGAACCACCACATCCTCACACGGTTCTACACCAGCACTGTAGAGAGCATCCTGACTGGCTGCATCACTGCCTGGTACGGCAACAGCACTGCCCTAAACCGCAAAGCCTTGCAAAGGGTGGTGAGAACTGCCAGACATCATCGGAGGTGAGCTTCCCTCCCTCCAGGACATATATACCAGGCGGTGTGTGTAAAAAGCTCGGAGGATCATCAGAGACTCCAGCCACCCGAGCCATGGGCTGGTCTCACTGCTACCATCAGGCAGGTGGTATCGCAGCATCAGGACCCGCACCAGCCGACTCCATGACAGCTTCTTCCCCCAAGCAATCAGACTTTTGAACTCTTGATCTCTCACAATCAAAATACATCAGCACTGCACTTTATTAATCTTAATCTTACACTGGACTGTCATAAATTATATTCTCTCTTAACAACACACTGGCAACTGACTATCAACCGACAGCCTGAATGTCAATACAGCACAATACAACCTACTGTATATTTTATATATACTATTTTTATTGTATACTGTGTATTCTATATTGTATGTATTGTATACTGTACATTGTATATTATTATTTGTATATTGTGTTGTGTGTAAATATGTGTATATTAGATATGTAAATTGTGTTGTGTAAATCTGATGTTTATTGTAAACTGGTATATGTCTCATCACTGTCATGACTGCTATATTGCTCGGGAATTGCACCCAAGACTTTCACCCACTGTTGCACTTGTGTATATGGTTGAGTGACTATAAAGGGATTTGATTTTGATTTATTACATAAAAGAGTGAGTGCGTTTCAAGCTCTGTCTCACCATAAGGATTGTTGCAGGTTCTTACCTGATGATGCTGGATTGATACTTTGTCCTAATCCATTTTTTCTTCCAAAAGTAATCTCTCAGCTTCATCTCAACCAAACGATCACATGCGAAACCTTTCCTCATCTTCTAAATGAGTCAGATGAAAGTCGACAGCTGTCACACTTGTGCCCTGTTAGAGCACTTAATATCTACTTAAAGCATTCAGACCAGCTCAGGCATACTGATCCACTCTTTGTAAGCTTTAAACAAGAGTTTATCGGTCATCCTTGTCTAAATCTCACCTATCTCACTGTATTGTGGACACAACTCAAAGGGCTTAAAATGAAGCAGGCATTCCTACCCCCTCTAATGTCCGTGCACATTTCAGAAGGAGTGTGGCCACTTCATGAGCACTGTTTAGAGGGGCACCTTTGGGAGAAGTCTGTGAGACTGCCACTTGGTCAGTCCCATCGACTTTCACATGATTTTATAGATTGAATGTTGCTGCAAGTGATTCCGTGTTGGGGTTACTCCACACAAATTGAAAAAAAAAATTGTTTCTTTATAAGGGGGCGGAAATAAATCCAGGCTCTTAAAGGTGATGATCTTTGCGGTCTTCTTAGCTTCTGGCGGGTTGACTCGAGGAACCCCTATGCCCCTCATACGCTAGTGGTCAGCGTCTTGCTGGATAAGATTGATCTGTGTTAAGGTTTTGTGCACTGGGTCTATAGAACAAATGGCAGGGTGTGGCCCTCTTTGTTCCTTTAGGGGCTGCATATTTGTATATAGTCTGTTGGTTTGCGTTCTTTAAGCACCAAGTTAAAAAGTAGGCTCTTCTTTTTAAAGGGAGCTGTTCAGCACACTCAGCTGACAATTATTCTCTTCACATCGTGTCTTACAGGTCATCCCATACATATGCAATGTGTATCTGAGTGGATACGATAGAGAACATTGGGTTACATTGGGTTCTATCCACCAGAGGGTCACTCCAAGAAGCATGTCATCAAAATTGAGGAAGTTATGTGCAGCATCTGGACGTATATAGCCCAGGACAGATGTGTCTGCTGCACATGTGATAATGAGCTAGAGTGTCTTACCAAAAGTGTCCACATCACATGCCACCCATGGTGTCATTGTCCTATACATATGCAATATGTATCTGAGTGAGACTGATCTCACATTGAAATTGAAAACAGTAGGTTGACTTTTCTTTACCTAAAATTGGTCTCTGCTTATCGAAATTCAAAACACTGCTCCAAGTGGTCAAAGCGATATGTGTTGTTAGGTGTATGGGCACATGTGAACATTTTTAATTTAATTACAATACTTAATTACTTTGTAATTAGATTACACCCAACGCTGATAACAGTATGATCAATTTTAGATTTACATGCCCCTAAATGGCACGTAAAAACAAAAGGAACTGTGGTTTGTTGCTTTACATATCAATCAGGTTGTCTCTTTCTGTTTAAGACGGCAGTTCTTGGCCAGAATAGACCAATTCAACATTCAACATGTCCAGTTAGTTGTCAAACACATTAGGTGTGTCTCATTATATCAGGATGTATACATGACGCATGGGGCCACCAAAATGCGACCTCTGGAGCACACAGCCTGCGAAACAAGACAGTGATTCAAAATAACAGCGGGAGGTATTTCATTCATAGTTACTTAACAAGGTTATGTTGACAGGATTACCATAAAATACCAACTTTAAAATTTGGACCATGTTATTAGGTGTCGGGATGCTACCTGGATGCCTAACAAAAATGTAAGGAATAGTTCACTCAAAAATGAAAATCCTCTCATCATTTATTCACCATTATCCCATCCCAGATTTGTATGGCTTTCTTTCTTCTGCTGAACACAAGCAAAATCTGTTTCAGCTCTGTTGGTCCTCACAATGTTAGTGAATGGGTACCAAAATTTTTAAACTCCAAAAGCAGCATAAAAGTAAACCATGCGACTCCAATGGCTAAATCCATGTCTTCTGAAGCAATATGATAGGTGTGGGTGAGAAATGGATCAATATTTACTCAGACTTTTTTTTACTATCAATCTCTACTCAGGTAGTGGCAG
This sequence comes from Myxocyprinus asiaticus, assembly GCF_019703515.2. Taxonomy (NCBI): domain Eukaryota; kingdom Metazoa; phylum Chordata; class Actinopteri; order Cypriniformes; family Catostomidae; genus Myxocyprinus; species Myxocyprinus asiaticus. The sequence continues at coordinate 9,439,489 of NC_059370.1, read as the reverse complement.
GGAGGAGAATTTATAGTTAAAAATGACATAAATATAGATCTGTTTCTCACCCACACCCATAATATTGTTTCTGAAGACATGGATTAAACTGCTGGAGTTGAATGGATTACTTTTATAGCTTAAATATTTTTCTAAAAGTCTTTGTTTGTCTTCAGCAGAAGAAAGAAAGTCATACACATCTGGGAAGGCATGAGGGTGAGTGGATGATCAGAAAATTTTAATTGTGGGTGAACTATCCATTTAAAGTGTTTAGATTTACCAAAAACAAAACACAATTGGACCCCTGGATTGCAGCAGTGAAGCGAGATGGCTGGATACATGCTAACGACTGTGGAAGTGTAGCACACATTTTACCTCTGGTAAGTGAATGGAATTTTTGTCAATTAACTGTAAATTGCTTAGGTAGAGTCTAGCTGACTAGTGTAGTCATAGGGCTCTATTTTTGTGAGTGTGCAAAGCGCAGCGCTATGCACAATGACCGTGCACAACGTCTTATCCAATTTTCGTGAGAGCGCAAATTCTAATCACAAATTTTCGTGCCAGCGCAAAGCGCTAGTGGGCATGGATGGGAGTGTTTGCACAATTGTGGGTGTATGTGCACAAACTGTGGGTGTATTGTATGTAAATGAAGTGCTGCAAAGTGCAATTTGCTATTTTCCTGAGAAATAGTTTGTTGCACTAAGACGTTTGAAAACCACATCTTAACTTAGCGCAAAGTTTAAACTCAGTTGCTGCATTTGCAGTTTGAAAAAAAAAAAAAAAGAGATTTGTGTTGAACTATCTATAGGTCATGGTTTATTTTTCAATTATTATTATTATATTTAAATTTACAATTGTATTTATGGTCTAACTTGTAAGTCTAAAGGTATTTTTCCAGCTGGTGGAAGATGTTGGAGAGAGTAAAATTTTTGGAATTGGTAGGCTATTATTTTTTGTCTACTTCGTTATTTTGATTATATTTTCATTTCTTTTGAAGTGTAATCCCAATTTAGAAATATTTAATTTTTTATTTTTATTATGTTTCAATCAATTTAATTGATCAAAATCGACCGGTAGAAGTGGTGCATGCCGATACAATCACTGTTAATTCTAGCCATGATTTGTGTTTCAGTAGATGAAAATGTTTAATAATACTTACATTCTCTCTATTTCAATGAAACCTACATCCAAATTCTGAAGAGTGTCACATTTTCAATGTGTATAAAAGGATAGTGTCACTGTCTTAGACATATGCCCGACAATCATCAAGGACACATTTTAATGCACAAAAGAACGTAATTTCATTACTAATTCATTGCATACAGCCCATTTACACTACCAGCTTCTTATGCATGTGCTGTCCTACTTGTGCCTAGGCTTAGCGCATGCTTGCATGAAAAATACCAAAATTTCATGGCCATGCCCACTGACTTTGCACTTATGACTTATGGCATAGTGCTGCACTTAACGCTAGTGCTCTTAAAACAGGGCCCAGTGTTTCTTTATGGACTCTAAAAGTGACCTTATATAGTAGATCACTCCCATTATAATGAATGAAGCTATGCATAGTCACATACTTGCAGTGTTAACAGCTTAATTGATTATAATGGGGTCAATCAAATGTTCCTGAACTTTTCGCAGAGGAAATAATTTTAAGCGTCTAAACTATGATATGTTTTCATTGCCTTTCTTACGTAGACGCACTCAGTGTCAACAAGACAATGTACATCTAGATAAGTCACTTCAGGTAAATGTTTGATGCCCTTTGAGAAAAGTTGTTGCCTTAAAGTCTTATATAAAGGATACAGTAATTAACCTCAGTGTTTATTTTCAATGTTTATATATAATCATATTTGTTCTGTTTTAGCTTGACATAAAAGTAAATGCTAGTCATTTTATTTTCACAGTTCTGGGTTATAAAAATGCAGCCACTGGAAATGCTTTAGGACCAGAATTGCAGAAGCATTGTAATTCCTTTGTTATTGTTTGCATCACTAAAAAAGGTCCATAAGCTGCAGTGTCGACTAGACTTTATGCTGACAGACAAATGCCATCAGTGAAGGTCAGTAGGTTGTTTTGAACATCTCCAAGGCTTTTAACATGGCAGGAAGAAATGACAGTGTGTCCTTCAATAGAGGTGAAGTGTTTGTTCGTAGTGGTTGTGGTTGTCAGGGGAGGGAAAGAAACTCAGCTGTGTCGACAGAGAGCTTGAGGTGACAGCCAGGCTGAATGTCAGTGACAGATGAGACGTGGGAAATTAGTAGAGTGTCGTTTGTAAGCAAATCATATCAGAAATGTACAAAACTGTGGGTTGACAAGAGCTAAGCTAGAATCAGTTTTAAAGGAACAGCACCTATAGATATGGAACTGTAGCAGTGTGAAGTTATTTTGTGTCATTTTTTTTGTGCAATTACGTAAAATGTATACTCGGGTCAAATATAATTTTTTTGGCTTTATTTTCATTTGACATTCAAGGAATTCCTGAAGTCTGAAACCTGAAGTTTTTGATCATGTGACATCTTTTCACAGTATGTTAACTATTTTTATATTAAAGTATATGCATCAGTTTTTATCCGGTCATTTTTGACCAAACATATGCGTTCTAGAGTGAAAAGTTACACGATTTAGGTTGAAAGATAGTTTGTAAAACTTCCCTTATTTGCTGTGTTCATTGCCCTCAAAGAGTCTTTTTCACACATAATCACACAGTACAGTATTTGTGTGTGCTCTGTATTATGTATATTGGAGTATTGCACGATTTGCTTATACCGTTGCTTGATTCATGCATCCTTCACAAAGACAAATCTGCCCGATTTCTTTGCCTTGCTGAAGCACCCCCAGATCATCACCAATCCTCCACCTGGTCATCTAAAGGTTAAACGGAGACCTGGAGAGGCCTTCAAGCCACAGAATAAGAGTGAGAATTCCTACCTGCTTGTTGATGGTAGAGTATGGAATGCTTCACGTCTTGCTGTGGTGCCTGAATTAAGTAGGAACATTATTCCTGCTGAAGCATAGCACGGTCTGTCAGAAACTGTGAACCGTCCAGACTCACTACCAAGACCTGTTAGGTTTAGACAACAGCCTAAATGGACCAAGGACTATGTTTTAGATAAATAAGCAAACATACACTGTTGGTGTCAGTAAGTGGCAATCTTGACAAACAGTCAGCAACACTGTTCAGTGGGTCAAGTCTGTATTGAACATCATAGTCAAACTCCATTAGGTGTGTAGACCATCTGGCAATGCATAGACCAGCTTGACTATTGCCTTTACTCGTGAGAAGTGTGGTAAGGGCTTGATGGCCAGTGCGTAGTAGGAATTTCCTTCCCCACAGCCATGTACACCATTTCTCTGCAGCCCAGACACAATGCTTCCTTTTCCACAAGTGAATATTTCTGTTCTATGTCAGACAGGGTATGTGAAGCAAAAGCAATGGTTCTCTATATTGCCTTGTCATCAAGCCGAGTTAGGACAGCACCAATGCCATAGTCTGAGGCATTACATGAGAGTATTGTGCTGTGATTGGGGTTGAAGAGGGAAGGTGCAGGGCTTTTCACTATTGCCTTTTTGACATGATAAAAACTCTCTTGTGCTGCAACAGTCCAGTGAAATTTACAGTCTTTTCAAAGTTAGGCTCTCATAGGTTCTACCAGCATGGCATAGGCGGGTTCGAACTTGCTGTACCAGGCACTGAGACCCAGAAATGACCATAGGGTAGCTGCATCAGTAGGAGGAGGCACGCTCGTAATTGCAGTAGTGTGAGCATCATCAGGATGCAGGCCAACAGCTGAGAGCCTGTAGCCCAGAAAGCTCAGTGTAGTCGACTTGAATTTGCATTTTTCCACATTTAGTTTCAGACCAGCTTCACTAATCCTGTGCAGAACAGCTTTGAGGTTTGCATTGTGACTGGCTTTGGGTGAGCCATGGCCAATCACATCATCCAAGTAACATTGTACACCTTCAAGGCCTTTGAGGATCATTGTCATCATATGTTGAAAGGCAGATGGGGCCGAACTCAGAAGACAGGGCACTCTACAGAACTGGTATAGATCCTCATGAGTAATGAAGGCAGTGAGTCCTCTGCTCTCCTCATGTAGCTGTACTTGGTAGTATGCGTTTTTAATATCAAGAGAAGAGAACATTACTGACCCATATAACTCTGATCGTATATCTTTGATGAAAGGTAGAGGATGGCTGTCTGGGACTACAGCCTTATTGGGCTTATTAAGTCAATGCACATGCGGATTGTGTTATTTTTACATTTTGTGACCACAATGGGAGAAACCCACTCAGATGAGTCAATATTTTCAATAATTCCACTCTCCTCTATTGTCCTGAGTTCATCTGACACCGCTGCCTGTACTGATAGAGGTAAGTGACAGAGTTTTTGTTGTAATGGCTTGACTCCTGGGCAGATCTTTACTTTATGAACAAAGTTTTTAGCACATCCAAATCCAGGAGTGGTTGGTACAGAAGCAGGGCCATCTGTAGACGTAGTTGGTGTGCTGGATGGCTGAAGCATTACACAGTATGTGAAAGGTTCAATCAAATAACCACCTTTAATTTCAATGTCCAGTGCTTTGCATAAGTCATGGCCAATGAGAGAGGTTACTGATTTCACTATGATAAACTCACCAACAACAGTCTTTTTATAGTATGTCACATTAAGTGTCAGGTAACCACACACAGGTATTTTGTCCTTTAAGTAGTTCAGGAGCTATACTTTTGGCGGGGACAGGGCACATGAACTGAAGTGTTCTTTGTAAATATGTTGTGGAAGGATTGATGCACCAGACCCTGTATCGACCATCATCTTAATGGTGCAGGTCAGTTTGGGAAATCTGGCTACAGTAAAAGTACCCTGTAAACGATCTTAGTTTGTGGGCAATGGAGGAGCCAGGAGACAATGAAGCAGGTTCAAGGTCAGTCCTTTTAATAATCAGTTTCAACGCACTTGATGGTAACCATCAAAACCAGTGTACATATAAATAACTGAAAAAATCTCTCAGGGGTTGGACTCGCTGGTCACTCCTCTCTCTGACGCTCAGGCGTGTCTTTTCAGGTCTCCCTCCGCCATCACTATAATGAGAGACAGGTGTTAGAGATAATTACGACCCAGGTGACGAGCCTTACCACTCTCCCTCTCCCGCAGACCGACACATGACCACTCAGGCTGGGGCAACATCCAGCCTGCCTACTCCCCCCCATTTCTGGAGAGAAAGTCAAAAGCGAATGGGTGGTCGTTCAGAGACCAGAAAAGCTGCCGACTCTGCTCTGGGGTCCGACTGACCCATTGCTGGATGGCCTTCTTTAGGTGGCTGTAATCTAGGAGGCTGGCGGCGGGAAGTTGCTGTGCCACTAGCTGCGCCTCCCTGGAGAGTAAGGGCAACAAGCGTGCCACCCACTGATCGGGAGGCCATCTCCAAACCTCTGCAGTCTTCTCAAATATGTCGAGGAAGGCCTCCAGATCATCATTTGGCCCCATCTTTATGAGGGCCACCGGTGGAGTAGGCTCCAGGGAGGTCACAGCGCCAGACCCATCCCTGGCGTTCAGGCTCCGGAGCACCTGCTGGTCCTCCGCTTGTGCCTGGAGCAGGAGTTGGAAGCATTGTTCCAGTTCCAGGCGTACCTCCATGAGGGCTTGGTGTTGTATTTTCTGGATACTGGTGAGGGTCTTGAAGACTTCACCCAGCAGTGAGGACTCTATAACTGCATTCTCCTCCAATGCTGGGTTTTCGGCACCACTGTAAACGATCTTAGTTCATGGGCAATGGAGGAGCCAGGAGACAATGAAGCAGGTTCAAGGTCAGTCCTTTTAATAATCAGTTTCAACGCACTTGACGGTAACCGTCAAAACCAGTGTACATATAAATAACTGAAAAACTCTCTCAGGGGTTGGACTCACTGGTCACTCTCTCCTCTCTCTGACGCTCTGGTGTGCCTTTTCAGGTCTCCCTCTGCCATCACTATAATGAGAGACAGGTGTTAGAGATAATTTCAACCCAGGTGACGAACCTTACTGCTCTCCCTCTCCCGCAGACCGACACATGACCACGCCCCCCATGCCACATACCCATAGGGGCTCCATCATCTGTGTTACAATCAGTCACACTGAGGACTGTCACTTCTGGTAAGCATACTTCATTAACTGACTTTGCTGCTAATTTGCATTTACAGTCTTTAGCTGGGCAGGACTGGTCATTTGCAAGATGGTTAGCAGAGCCACAATGGTAACACATCTGTTGTTCCATCCCTCGTTTATCTTCCTTCAGCTTATTCTTTTGTTTATGCTTGTGTATCTGCAGATTCCAATGCTTTTGAATCTCTGCCACTTGTTTTGTTTCCCTTTCTGCTATGACTTTAGCATCTGCCACTGCAGCTTCAATTTGCCTTGCAATAATTAACGTCTCTTCAAGGGTTAAATCTGGATCTAGTAGTAATCTTTCATGAATTAGTGGCATGTAAGTTTTTTTCACAATCTGGTCGCAGATCATTTCATGCTCAATATTACTAAAAGCGCATGTTTTGACCAGTTCACGAAGCGCTGCTACGTAATGGTCGGTAGACTCACCCACGGCTTGAGCACGTTGTCTGAAGTGGTACCTTTCTGAGACCCCATTCAGTTTGGGGGAGAAGAACTGTTTCAGCAGCAAGAAGCAAAATATTGTAGATTTGTTGCCCTTCTGTTCCCAAGCAGTGTATTAGAAGAGCTCTCTTCCTGTCGGCGGAAAAAGATCCCCTTTTGACTCCACTAGGAATTTCTGGTGGACTTATTTCTTGCCAGCTGCCCATTATGAAACCTTCACTTTTTTCCCCAATTTACTTTGAGGCTTCCTCATAAATCATTAAACTTTATTTTAATGCTACAATTTCTTTGTCATCTTTAATAAAAACAGTAACATCATCTGTATAATTGGAAACATTAATGAGTCTACTTCCAACATCTTTGACCAGAAATACTTTCATCCTATTCCTTAGCTGATAAAGTCGAGGTTCAATTGCTAAGGAATATAGTTGTCCTGATTAAGGACATCCTTGCCTAATGCCTCTTCATACTGGAACCAACTGACTAAGCCCATCCCCAACATTTAACATGGCTGATGCCCCAGTATATAAAAGATTTATCCATGATCTAAATGTTTTGCCAATACCAAATGCCTTAAGAGTACTAAACAGGTAAACATGAGATGCTGTCAAAAGATTTCTCTTGATCAATAAAATGTATACCTAAATCTTGATTATCTATTTTTTGCTAATTCAGTTACATCTCTTATTAGTAAAAGATTATCTATTATTGTTCTATCTAATACACAGTAAGTTTGACTGTCATATACTAAATGCCCCAAGTAATTCATAAGTCTATTTAAAAAACATATAGCAAGAATTGTATAGTCTGTGCACAATAAAGCGACTGGTCTTCAATTGTTTAAGCGTCCACGGTCACCTTTCTTTGGCAATAAAGATAGAACAGATCTTTTGCAGCTGGTTGGTAAAGCTTTCTTTTTAAAGGAGGTGTTGAAAACCTCCATCAAATTTTCTTCCAATTAGCTCCAAAGTTGTTTATAAAATTCTGCATAAAGTCCATCAATACCAGGAGCCCAGCCAACAGAATGTTGTTGTCCTGCTTTTGATAGTTCCTTAATTTGGATTTCAGAGTCTAGTTCATTTTGTTGTTTAGTACTCAATTTGGGCAGGTCCTTGAGTAACAACTCCTACTTGAAACATTGCATCTTTGTGCTACAAACAGTTCATTATAAAAATCGATAATTTCATTTTATGACATCAGATGTCACAGTCCCATTAGGATACTTTAGATACAAAAAAAAAAAAAAAAATGTCTTTCTAGATTAAAAAAGAAAGAAGAAGGAGCATCCATATCCCTCAGAGAAGAGAACTGAGCTATTAAAAAAAAGCTCCTTTTGCATGTTCTTGTAGGAGGGAGGCTAAAACTTTATTTTTTTCATCCTAACTTGCCAACATCTATTACATTTATTATTTTTGATTTTAATTTCAATTTGTTTGATGTCTTCCTCAAGCTCTCTAATAGTATTTTTTTTACCATTGTATTAGTATGAGTAGTATAATTTTGACAAAAAAAAAAAAAAAAAAATTATATGCGTTTTTTCATCACAAAGCAAATTTCTCACAAAAAAAAAAAAAAACTGCATCATGTAATAACTTCCATTAAAATGACAATAAAAACTATAGCGCTGTGGCTTTTTAACAATTATTTCAAACAAACATGAATGGTGGTCAGAAATTCCATTTGGATTAATAAAAGACCTTAAAACTCTATTACTCTTTTCCTTACTTATATAGACCTTATTCATGCTAGCGCCATCTTTTAATGGGAATGACAACGAGGCTGTGAGGGATAGACTTACCATCTTTTCAATGGCATGAATGGTATAAAGATGTATAAAGCTCCAAAAACACTTTAAACTGCAGTACAGCCCACTGAAGAGACTATATGTCTATCCCTCACAGCCTCATTGTCATTCCATTAAAAATCAAAGATGGCACTATCGTGAATAAGATCTATCCATCAAGTCTAACCTTGCTGTACTAATATGGGCATGGGCCTTAACCCAGGTATATTGTTTTACTGCAGGATGCTGGTCTCTCCATATGTCATTTAAAAAGGAATCTCCAATTACATTATTTAAAGCATTGACTGAAGGATAGTGAGGTTCTTCACAGCTAAACTATGTCCACTTTCTATCTCATAAGAAAATACAAAAGTCATATTTAGGCTTTTTGAAAACAAAACAGCAGCACCTCCTATTATGTTAGACCCATGACTAAAAAATATATACATTCCCTTCCCAGGACATTTTCCAAGCTATTTAATTTGCCACATCACTGTGTGTTTCTTGTGTTAAGGTTATGTCAATGTTCTTAATTTGAATATATTCAGTTAAAACTGCTCTCTTATTCCTATCCCTTCCTTTAATATTTATTGCTCCTAATTTACTAATTTACTTTACCTCCGCATTTACTTTATTTTTCTCTACTTCAACCCATTCACCCTCTTTTTCAACTGCTGCCACATTATCAGCTCTACTCGCATTTATGTTTTCAGCCTGTATTTTAAGAGGGCAAGCAAGTTTTTTTTGTCCCTAACATCTCTGCATTCAAAACATTTCAGACTTCTTATGCATAAATCATAAAGGATTCCCTTCATATTTTCTTTTTTTTTTTTTTTCTCCCAATTTGGAATGCCCAATTCCCAATGTGCTTTTAAGTCCTCGTGGTCGCGTAGTGATTCGCCTCAGTCCGGGTGGCAGAGGACGAATCTCAGTAGCCTCTGCATCTGAGATTGTCAACCCGCGCATCTTTTCACGTGGCTTGTTGAGCACGTTGCCACAGAGACATAGCGCGTGTGGAGGCTTCACGCCATCCACCGCAGCAACCACCCTCAACTCACCACGCGCCCCACTGAGAACAAACCACATTATAGCGACCATGAGGATGTTACCCCATGTGACTCTACCCTCCCTAGCAACCGGGCCAATTTGGTTGATTAGGAGACCTGGCTGGAGTCACTCAGCAGGATTCCCTTCATGTTGAACATGAAAAGAGATATCTAGAGATGGCGATTCTAAGTACATAAACACTTGACATCTGAATAGCAGCACGTGTTTTAGTGCTTCATTTTTACATCCATGCAGGATAATTTTTATTCCACTTGCTAGTTTTCCAAACTTAATTCGGTATGAATGGTGGGACATTAGATATTGTGACTCTAGCGAAACCAGTGGTGAAATAGTAGAAAACACTCCACTTACACAAATTCCACTCTCAACCAGCCGATATTCTCAAATCCAATTTGCTTGCCAATAGCCACGAGCACATCTTCTACACACTTGACTCCATGGAGGAGTGAGATAGAGGCACCACCCCATTCGGGTGAACCTCCATCTCAGTCTTCTGCCACTAAGTCCAACTAAAACGCTCAAACGCTCAAACAAACAAATAAACAAACAAACAAACTAACTAACTAACATACAAACAATCAAAACAAAAAGACATCACAATAAATGACTGAAATGACTGACAAATTTTAGCTTCAAAGAAAAAACATTGATTTATTAGAAAAAAGGAGTAAAAAGAGAAAGAAAACAGATCGCTTCTCTCACCTGTAACACTCACGCAACCCAAACTCCCGACATGAGAGAGAGAGAAAGAGAGAGAGATCTGAGTGTTGGCTTGCCTTTTTGTTTAGACACATTTAGGCATGTGTCTAAGCAAAACAGCTACAGCCTCATCTCTCAATGTCAATTCATGACTTTGATCATGCTGGAAGATTAAGAGAATAACCTCTCTCAGGAGCTCAGTTGTTTTGTACAGATGTCTCTGAGTGACACTCTTGTCTAATCAACGGAAGATTAATAGCTGCCGCTTGTAGAGTTATGCAGTTGTTACAATTTTAAAAAAAGAGAAGATAAAAATATGAATCTAATTCCCGACAGGATTAAATTAAATATGAGAGCGCAACACTTAATTATGATCAAGATAATTACAGATGTTGAATATTTAAAAGCCATGAGAACTTTGTCTTACAAACATATTGTACTCTGTCACTTTGGAAGACAATTCTGTGACTCAGAATTTGAGAGGTATGTACGAAGGAAACTTAAAAATCCCATATTATTATTATTATTAATAATTATAATAATAATATATACTGTATATGTCCATACATGTGATCTCTGAGGCCATCTATATGCTAGTGTTAATGTTGCACTGTAAAAAGTGTCTATACATGCAGCTGTTAACATAATGTGCTATTTCTACTTGATAAGACCCTTAATCATCTGTAGGAAATATGTCAATACAGTAAAGAAAACTGTACTTGACAAGCCATTTCATTGGGCCTTTAGTACACTTTGGCTTAAATTAAGACAGCTTAAATTAGTTTACATTATGCATTAAGTTGCCAGTTTGTTTTTATGTATTTACAATTTTGTTTTGCCTTGAGCTATATGTAAATGTTTAAATTAAATATATTCATATTGTGAGCCTTTTAGGTTGGCAACTCCATGAGAGAGAGAGAAAATGCTTACACCAATTTCTCAGTCAATCTGCACAATATTTACTGATGTTTCGAACAAAATGGAAATGATTTGAAATGAACATAGTAAAAAACATTATGTACATTTTTGGATCTCCAGAAAAGGCCCTAGCTCTGTGTTTGTAGAAATAACAAATCAATCAAAACTGTCTCTGACATGACACACATGGATTGGCCCCTAAAGCAAGGATTTGCGATTTAATCAGTGAGAGGCAGGTAGTGTGTAAGTGCAAAACGAGGAGAGGCCCACGAGGTTCATCTGAACTTTCAAAGAAATCCAATTAAATGAAGGAGATAAAGAGACAAACACCAGCAGGGTTTCCTTTGTCTGCCGCTCCTTTCATACAAAATGTTATTTGCTCACTGCATTACCAGGAGACGTAAGAAAATAAATAATTAAATAAATAAATAAATAAATAAATAAGCCCAGTTTGTTGCTATTGAGGCTAGATGTTTTTTTGTGTGTGTGTACAGGTTCAAAGTGAACACAAACTATGGGGCTCAGCAAAGCGAATGTATGCCAAGGTGCTTATCACATCTGTTTGTTTTCAATGAGTCACAATAAACCTTTTCTCTGCATGTGACATGAGACGTGCGCACTGGATCCTGAAATAACACGGGGAAGGAAATCCATAATCCACCCATGGTAATATGGTTCCATGCATCTAAAATTGCATTACATAAAAACAGAGTGAACAAAAGACTAATATTTTGTTTTAAAACCTACAGAGGCAGCAGTATTATAAACACACTCCTGAAGTAAAGCCTTTTTCAAAAGGTAGCCATCTTCCTTACGACCGGTTTAAACTTCTTTGTCGAACCTACTACGCTGAGGCCTACGTGGCAGTTTGCATTAATTGTTCTGTGTTGGTGTGTCTGTGTCGTTCTGTGAGTATACAGTCAATATGCTTGTATTGAGAGAAAATGCCTTCATTTCTGAAATAATTATACATTTAATAAATAAACCATTTATAGCAAATAAAGCAACGCAATGTAATTTGTAGATTCAAAATTATTTATTATTAAATTATTGTACAATTCAAAACTAGTTCAACAAAGCAGTGGGAACCAATGGGGTCATGAATTAGTTGGTTAGCAGATCCCTTTTAGCACTGCTAGATGCACCTACACCAAATGATGGCAAAAAGCAAAAAGCTCCATTGACAGCCATTCAAAAGTAGCTGTGTCTTCTGACTAAATAATTATAAACATTGTAATCAAAATTATTTCATTACATAATAGTACATATTTTTCTGGTGAAAGTTTTGGTAACACTTTATAATAAATATATGTTAATAAAGTAGTTATAAATCATTTGTAAATTATTAGTTTATAGTTCATCATTTATAAAGTGTTGTCTCTACATTGTTAATACATTAATAATCTAAATGCAAATAGTATGTTCTTCACTTATTGTCACTGTAATTAACAAATTATTGTTGCTTAATTAGTTCATATGTAAAGGGTTAGATAATTTATATTTTATTTTTTTATCCTTTCATAACATCTTAACCATACCTAACAGATGTATTTCAAACCAGTAGGAGTTGTTAATGGTTCATGAGAACATTTAGAAGTTATTGATTAATAGTTAATAAAGAAATGTAAAGAAATGTTTATGTATATAGTGAATCGATACACATTTATTCTTAATGTATTTGACTGTTCACTAAAAAACATTCTAGGAACACTTACTCTAAATTCAGTTAATTTTCTTTGGTTTATATTTAAAGATTTAAGACTGATTGCAGAACAACACGGCTGCTGCTCAAGCAAATATCAATTATTGTTATTTTTTTTATCTTCTGTGGCAGCTGCTGCGAGACGCATACGGATGCATCAGGGATTTAACTAGAAAATCATGTCCGAGATGACATGGCCCTAATATTATCAGTGGGCTTTTCCAGTGTTTTTGGATGTAGTATTTGCAGTCAAATCATGAGACATAACTTCTCAGCGAGTGCTAATTACTACTGTGTTAAAAAATAAAAGAAAAAAATACTACTGTGTTGACTCATTTGTATGTACTGTATTTTCCCAAATCAGTCAGCAGATAGAGAAAAAAAGATTCCGAAAGAAATCTCAGTATAGAATATTATTTCTTTAGATAGGGATACTTTTAAATAAAACAAATTAAATTGAATTGACAAATTGAAAATAAAGTAGAAATAAAAACTAAATAAAAATTCAAAACATAACCTTGGTTGTAATGATTAATGCAGCTTTCAATTTCTTTAGTCTATGTTTGAGTGGAGGGGAAAAAGCAACAAATAATTGAAATGTCAACAGAATGCAATAAGAATTGTGTTGAAGGACAGTTTTGTCTTCATACACCTAAAGCATATGCTTTCATTCTGAAACCAATTTGAAGTTTGTTCAGCAGGAAACTAATCATAAAATATATATATGAAATTCAACAGAGGTGTTTTTGTTACATTTATATTGAAAAACTCTTTTTCTTAGTTGTGAAGTTTAAAATAAGCTTAAAATATTGACGCTGAGTTTACGGTTACAATTTTAATTTAGATTCAAGAACAGATTCATTCGGACTCGGACTCAGCCTGTTATGGACTCGATCTTGAGTTCGACTCGGCCCCTTTTGGACTCAGACTCAACTCGGACTTGATTGTTTAAAGACTCAGACTTGACTCAGACTCGACTAAGGTAGACTAGAACCCAACACTACCTTTACATATGAACTACTTAAACAATAATAATTTGTTAATTACAGTGACAATAAATGAAGAATATACTATTTGTATATAGACTATTAATGTATTAACAATATAGAGAGAATAATTTATAAATGATGAATTAACTATAAACTAATGGTTTACAAATGATTTATAAGTACATTTTTAATGTATAATTTAATGTATACTTATATACTTATAAAGTGTTACCAAAGTTTTTTTAAATGGCTATTAAAAGCATGAAGTGGACTTATATTTTCCCCTATCTATTCCAATTGATGAGTGATTAGATCAGTGTAGATTCAACTTTATTGTCATTGTGCCAAGTTCAGGTACAGAGGCAAATAGCAATATACCGTATATATAAAGGGAGAGGTTACCAAGTCGTAGACACACAGTTTATAAGTTGTAAACCGATGTGACTTTTTCCACATTTTTGTATGTAACTTCATGACATGAACAGAATATAAAACAGCAGTTGCTCCAGATTGAAACTAACCCAAATACATGGGATATGATGCCATAGATCTTGATATAATCTTGGAGAAAATGTGAAGCTTCCTCAGATATCTTTTTAATCATACTGGGGGATGGTCTCTGGTTACGTAGCAGACCAATTACTGCTCTTGTGGTCTGCGTAGATGCAACACATCGTTCACACAGTGAATTCACAGAGAGTAGGTTCTTGAGAAAATTCTTGAGCTGTAATCAGTCTGTGCTTACCAAAATTTGAAGCACTGCCCTCAGTGGCCAAAACTGGAAGTGTTGTTGAGATGTCCACAGAGCAGTGCCAACAGCGAGTTGTAAAGCGAGTTGTTTTTATTTGTAAATAATGTAATGCAGTCAACAGGAATGCATATTTCATTAATTATACCCCCTAACCCAAACACCAACCCTAAACCTACCATCAGTAAAGTAAAAATGTATAACCCCATTTCTGAAAATTTGGGACATAAAGGAAAATGCTGATTAAAAACAAAAAGGAGTGATTTGTAAATTCTATTCAACCTGTGCTGTATTGAATGTATGGCTGCAACGAACAATTATTTTGATAACCAATTAACCGCTTGCTCAGTGAAGTTTAGCGAAGACTCGCTTGTGATAAAGACAGAAAATTTAGCGAAATGGAAATATGAATTCATAACATGTATACACTATAAAACATAGAAAATAGCAGTAAAATGTAAGTCATGCATTTGAGAGAAAGAACTCTCAAGCACATCAACAGCACAAGCACTCTGTTAACACACCTGATGCAGCAACCGCTCCACATTAAATTATATGCTTATTATGATCTTCTTTGAAGAGTTTATAAAGTTCTCTCATGTGCTGAACAACTTGGGACATGTTGAATCCGCTTCAACTTGTCTCCGTTAAAAAAGTTATCATGTAACATCTTTCACTACTGTAAAGTGACGTCATTAAGTTCTTCATGCGCGATGCACATCGAAACTAATCGATAATGAAATTTGTTGTCGATGATTTTCTTTATCTATAATTATTGATTTTATCAATTATATGTTGCATCTCTAATTGAAACCACTACAACAACACATTGATATTTTATCTTGTGAGTTTAATGTTTTTTCTTTTGGGGGGTGGTGAATATACACTCATTTCAAATCAGATGATTGCAACACACTTCAAAAAAGTTGGGACAGTCAAATGTTTTACACTGTGTAACATCACCATTTCTTCTAATGACACTTATTAAGTGATTGGACACTGAAGACACAAGTTTGTTTAGTTTAGCAAGTGGAATTTTCCCCCATTCATCCATTATGCAGGTCTTTAGCTGCTTAATTGTAAGGGGCCTTTGTTGCTGTATTGTGCACGTCACAATGCTCCACACATTCTCAACTGGAGACAGCTCAGGACTGCAGGCAGGCAATCGCTGCTTAAGCACCTATGAACTTGTAAATTTGTTAAAGACCCCTCCAGTGAAAATCAAGTTTTTTAACTTGTTTACATGTCAATATGGTGTTTTGTATATGCTAGAAGACATACCATGAGTGAAATCAGCAGTCAACGCCATGGCTGAGCATTTTCGCCTTGTAACTGCAGTGTACCAAAGACAATCTCAAAAACACGTATTCAGACAGCCAGGGTTTCATACGTCACAAACCTAAGGAACCAATCCCATCAACTAGCGGGGTGGGGCTTTCAATATCAATAGCATATGCTACGGCGAAGCAAGGGGTATCAGGAGAAGCAAGGTGTAGCTACATATCGGTATTTTATAGACATTTTCTGTTTTTGAATGCAAAGTTGCGAAAGGACAAATGGTGAGCCATCATGTAGTACCAAAGGATCTGAAAATCTGAGATAAATGGGTGCAGTTTATTTGGAAAAATTGTAATGTCCCAGCAAAACTTCCAGAGAAAACTCTCTGTAGAAGTAATTTTGTAGAGAACTGTTTTGAAAATTTTACCCAAAAACAAATGGGTTTTGCCATTAAACTTATACTGAAGCCCAACTCTGTTCCATCAATTTATCCTGGGGACACAGCAAACCCGAGCTGCAGGCGAGCGGTCCAGGGGTGAGTGGAGATGGAGGCGGGGACTAATCTGCATATTCATATATCCACACATACTAAATGAGGCAAAGGTGTAGAGTTATATCTAAGCCATTTTAGGGCATGAAGGATTATTTTCATGGAAAAAACTTTTAAATATGTAATTTTGATTAACCAAGGTGAGTTTTTAGGGGTTAAACCAGTGACTGGAGAGGGACTTTAACATATAAATGCACCTGTAAATTATTTTACCCAATATTTGTGAGGGCTTTATGTTTTATGTCTGTTAGAGTATTGTGCCATAAGCTTAGCAACATGCTAACATCAAACTCAATTTAAATCATTTGCAAATTGAATCTCCTGTGCAGAGCGCTGTTTGCATTTCGTGTGGATTTACTGCCTATCTAGAGCATTCCAAAATCAATTAAATATTAAGGTTTCATGAGGGTTAGGATGCTGCCATAGTAGGCAGGGTTTGGAACAGAGCGAGAGTGTTGGTAAATTCAGAACTGAAAATGACTATCTGTTGGATTTTATTTAAAATTTGTGTGACACTGAATGATGTGTATGTTGTATTAATATTGACTTTACATCTTAGTATTTTTGTTCTTATTGTTCTGAATATTTGTAGGGTAAATTTTAGCGAGTTTTGAGGTTAGCGAAACGCTATTGATCAAAAGCCATATAAGGTGTCTGCTGTATCAGTGGATGCTGAATGATTTATGATGCCTCACTGATGCCAGATGCTGTAACCATGAGCTACCAGTGTGGCTCCACTCGTCACCATTATTGGCCAAGAGCCATGGCAACAACCAGACTCCCATTACTGTGATACCATTACATTATGGGAAGGATTAGGTCTTAAGAGACCTACTTTAAAAAGGTTATGGACAGTGAAAAGTGTATATCCATACCCATAAGAAAGAAAAATCTCAGTTGAGATTTTGTTAACACAGTTGTTTCTCCTAAATAACAATGGATTGAAGGCAAATGGGCACATTTGCTGGAGTCTCTTGCTTCTGAGATTTTCCCCTGAGAAAGTAATCTCTCCCCAGGAATCTCATATGTTTCTCCTCTAGAGTTTCAGAAGAGATCTCAACAATGTCTCAATCTGTGCTCAAATTTGCCAGGATACCAAAGTCTGCATTCATAAATCAGAGAAATTCAAATTAACTCAAAAATGTATTGTCAAATTCTTCCAAGAGCTATGCAATCCACATTAATTGTATAGCTCTGTACCCTTAGTGTATGTCAACTGCTGTCTCATTTGTGTCTATTTTGTAATTTGTCTATTTTGAGTTTAAGCAGAAACATCTAAGATGAAGTTAATAATTAAATGAGAACTCCACTGAGTCCCCAAAGGTATGAAATAGAAACCTCTGAGCAATAAAATTGTCCTTTCAGTATATACCACCCAGAGTGGAATGTGTTTCCTGCTTTTATAGAATTGCATACTTGTAGTTATTATTGTTTGCCCATTCAATTTTTAATTTGTTTGGAAATTCTTCGTAAACATGTTCTAGATTATTAAAGATGATGTGCATTATTCATGGTTTTGCTGAACAAGGGGGCTCAAGTTATTTGTAATTTAACGAAAACCCTATGTTCTGAACGAAATTAGTTTCTTTTCATTTTTATTTATTTATTTTTAATTGGCACTCTATATTAAAACACCCTTCTGTGTGAATGAGTTAGAGTTAAATCACTTCCAGGATTAACAGTGTTCTTTTTATGTTTCTTGGGGTTTTGTGAAAGGGTGAATTTCACCGCAGCTCATGGTCAATAGTGTGTCACTAGAAAGGTTGTACCACATCGACCTCCCTGATAAAGATTCAGTCCCCAGTTCATAACGAGATAGCAAGATTATTCTTTGCCATTGTGAAGTCATCAACCCAGCCAATATTAAACTTCTAAAATGCTTTGGAATTTCCATTTCAAAGCCATTTATTCATTTACCTTGTTCTCCCCTCTTTCACCTTTGCATAAATATAGTCTAGACTCCAGATAGGGAGAGGCTTGAGCATCTTAACTTTAATATGAACCAATTAGGTATTCCACAATAAGTAATTGGTATTCTAATAGGGGCCTGGTGGACTCAGTGTGCGTGGGAGGCAGCGTTGGCCATAGAGAGTTGAACTTAAGTGGCCCAGATGTTTCATCAATCAGAAAGATAATAAGATATCAAAGGGCCCCTCTGGGATGGTGGCGATGCTCCACCAACTCTTGCACTCCTCTTCTCTCTTCTTGTATGCCCTGCTTTAATAACCATGAAAAGCTGATTTACTTAATGCCACTCTTCTCATGGGCCTTGGAACGAGAGTGGAATTCGGGTTCAGTGCGTTAGGCTCAGTTATCAAATTTCTATAGGTGCCTGACAGTTCAATTTTGCAGCCCAACAGAGCTTAATCCAAAGAAATGCACTGCGTGAAGTTGGAGAGAGGATTTGCTTGGAGAAAATGGGCTGTGATATTTAGCACCTCTGTATTCAATGGCAGTGGGGCTTGTGTAAGTATGTTCTCTGTGTAGATGGGGCTGCACTATCTGATGTCTAGATACTTTAAACCACATGCAGCACAGCTAAGCTCTTTCTATATCTTAATGTTATTTATGTGCTGCTAAAATGCCAGGAAACATTACATACACCAAGGCACTTTAAGTACAGAGATAGAGTATCTAAGGCGTGTTAATGTACAGTACACATGGACATGCCCTGTGAAAAGATCCTGTGTGTATTTCTGTAGAAAACCCACACACACAGTACAGCTATAAAGATATACAACTTTACATTCAAGAGGTCTGTTCCAAAACCTAGTAAGCTACCTTGTTAACTTGTTAAAAATTTGATGGTCAATGTACTGTAAGCATATTAGACAGATACCTTTGGCCAATTACTTTCACATCTTTCAATCAATGCATTGGTAAGATAACAACCAGTGATGGGTAAGTATTTACTCAAAAAGTAATCCACTGCAAATTAATAAATACTTATCTAAATATCATAATCCAATTACTTTACCAATTAATTGTAATAAGTAATCCCATTACTAATGAATTTACTTTTAAGTTAATATTTTTTTTTCTTCTCTCAATTAATTTATTGTTGCATGTAACTCACGTTTCTCCCATACAATGACTCATTATAGGGCCCGTCAGCTGTCATAGAAATGCAAATGCATTCTATTCTTTATGAATTCTAAATATTTTTTTACTTATTTATTATTAATTGTAAATTAATCATTATTATCTACATAACCTATTTTAGAAATACAGTATGTGTAACCCAAGTACTGTACTTAAAAGTAATTAACCATTTAAACATTCACTGTGATCAAATTACTGCAATGAAATCAACATTTATATTCATTTTTATCTATTATTATAAGTAGTATTAATGGAAATGTTAAGAGTGGAAACAGGAAATCAGATGAGAAAAAGAGTGGGACAAAAGGCGGGGTCGAACCACCATCGCTAAGAAAACAGTACACATTCACACTAGTGGTCTTCACGGGTCCACCCTAACCCGAGGACCCAAGACCCGATGGGTTCATATCCACGTTTTATACGGTCAACCGGGTCCGGGTCAGGTCCCATTCTATTGCTGCGGGTTCCGGGTCTGTTTAACCTTGTGTAGTACCCGAGTCGATCCAAGAAGACCCGGCTGTGATCAGACAGCACTGATGATGATGGTGCTGTGTGTGTATGCTGTAACTGGCAACATTGTAAAATTAGGATGAGAAAGTGCGGGCCGGGAAATAAAGTGAAAAACGGAGTGGAGCCACAACGAGCTGAGTAACTTCAGAGGCAGAGCAGAGTTAAGGCACACGATAGCAAATTAGCAATGCCAACATTAGCAGCCGTGGCAATGAATGAGCAATCGTTATTATAGTTCAAAGGGTATTATCAGTCGAAGTTATCTTATGTGAGATTTTAAAAAAACTGCAAAGCTGATTCTAAACAAGTCGTGTATGTCATCCGTCACCGTGACAGCAAGTGGACTTTTGAAGCTGAAATAATGAATGGATTAGCTATGCTGTTTCAGTCAGCAAGAGAGGAATCACAAAAAACCTGGATGTATTTTACCAACTTTCTTAACAAGGAGGATGGATTATATGTATCACGGCCAGGCAAAGGGAAGAAGCTGCACTATCTGATGTCTGGATTCTTTAAACCACATGCAGCACAGCTAATTATTAAGATAAGTATTTACAAATATTGGGTAAAATTGTCTAAATATATTTTTGGCAGATACTATTTGCACCCTGGTTCAAGTAATGGTATATGCTATTTACATCCCAGTGCAAATAGTGGCAGATATTATTTACACCCCAACCCTGGTGCAAATATTGTCAAATACTATTTGCACCCATATTTAAATACTAACATACAGTATATGGGCATCATTGCAGTGTGTTTATTGTGTATATTTAGAGACCCACAGACACACTACATTAACCTCTACCCCTAAACCTAACCTTAACATTACCTTAGAAAAACTACCTTGGTTTTACTATAGTAACAATGGTTTCACCAATTGCATTAAAACTATCATTTCTGCCTAAAAACATAGTTACTACAATATTAGAAATACAGTGATGCAATGTACACAAAAGCATCATGGTGATGTATTTTACCAACTTTCTTGGGTCCGGGTCCCAGCATTCAAACAATAGACAGGTCCGGTTCGGGTCGGGTAGTACATTTCCGGGTCTCTTTGGGTTCAGGCACGAAGTTTTGGACCCATGAAGACCTCTAATTCACACACCGTCTTTACACCCCACGCCACTGCAGCGACATTTATTTACTGGTTTGTTGTATATTTTTGTGGTTTCACCAGACTATTGTGGTGCAAATAACTGCCCTGTGTGGCAAATGCTATTTACACTGGGGTGCAAATGCTGTAGACATTCCGTATATTTTATTGTAATGGAAACATAAGCATGTTATATTATGAATTATAGGCATATTTATGATAGACATTTCTCTCAACTCATGGTATTTCCTTATCCATGAAGGATACATATGATGCTGCCTTAGAATTCAGCCAAAAGAAGATATCTCTACCTTTTTGAAACAACTTTTGCATATGGAGTGCATCTATGAAGCCTTAATGCTCCAGCACACTCAAGGAGTTCTTCTTCATTCTTTGTTCAGAGGTAAAAAGAAATTCGAAACAGCTGAGCAACGACATACTGTTTGCAACCATTCAGTCACCAGATACACTGTTGTGGGAGGCATTTAGAGGAGCATTTAAGTATGAGGACGCTCAAGACTACATGTAAGACATCGACTAATATGACATTAAATTGTGTTATCTATGACTTCATGCCTTCTATAAGTAGAATTCACACGAGATCAGTAAAAGAAGCTGTTTTAACTAAATGATTTAAAGTAATATATATGCAGTAGATAATGTGTAATTTGTAATATTTACCTTTTAGCATTCGTGCCGCTAATGCGTTAACATGACTATAATATTTGCCGATAGTCACTCTTGTTACACTCTTGTTATTGTATTTTATGATGACGCTGGTACTACTGCAAAGATGGGTGTATAAAAGAGTGTTAATGGGTAGAATGAAGCAGTATATCAAACAACAGAGTAAATGGGCACTTAAGAGTCTGAGTAGATTTGATTCCCTTTGTATACTAATTAAAAAAAAAAAAAAAAAGAACCTCATGAAATAGTAACGTGCTTATGGACCAGATATCAGAAGCTAGGATTTGGCTTTATAGACAGATAGATAAATAGATAGATAGAAAGAGAGATAGATGAGAGAGAGAGAGAGAGAGAGAGAGAGAGAGAGAGAGCAGAACAGAGGATGAATAACTCACAGAGTCATAAGTTCAGGTTTGAAGGTAAGTATATTTTAAATGAATTTCTTCTTTTCTTTTTAGGTCAGGTCAAGATCACAATACAATGTGAACACAATTAAACATTAAATGTGATTTAAATATTTAGACTCTTGAAAATGTATCTTTGAATTACATTTTTCAGAGAAAACAGGATGAAAACCACAAGTTATGTACGAACTTCTTGTGGATCTTGGTAAATGTAAAGTATTGTTTTCATTAAATCAGTTTCAATCTGAAAAGTAAATACCTGTAAACTCACGAAATATCAACATGTAACACAATATAACTTTAAAACAAAATGATTCAGAATGATTCAGTTGTGTCCACAGTTAATTAATTGTTCTCAATAAATCACTCAAGACTCAAAACTCTGGTCAGTTGTTTCACTCTCTAATAAGAATGGATAAACAAATCTGTTTCAATAGTATTTTTTTTTTTTTTTTTTAATGAATCAACTCAATAACTCAGTATCAAATGTTTGACTCAGTAGGATCAATAGATCAGTTTAAATAATCGACTCTTTTGAGTGAATCAGTTCAGTGAATCAGTTCTCGTGGAGTTCAATGTTAAAAGTAAAATGAATAAAATTTTCCTACCACTCTGTTGATGACACAAGTGATTCAGTTCACAGGCTACGGAATCGTTTGGTTGGCTCACCACGTCCAAACACCATTTGATACTCAAGAGGATATTCAGTGCAAGGACACGATCACATCCAACATCGTTGAAGCACAGAAGTTGTCACATCTAGTTGAACACACACGCAAGGAAACAAGATTTAAAAAAAAAAAAAACCCGGCCTTGCATGACACAAAGCCAAAAGATTCATTAAACATCTCTTCATGTAAGACCAACTTATTACCACATACAATATTATCAACTCATAATACAATAATATTCAGTTTTGCAGATCAAACACTTCAAATACTTTGCAACATATTGAACATGTATCTGAATTCTGTATCCTTTAACTTTTACTTCAAATAAAATCATGTGTTCTCACTCTGTCTACACTGTCTGTGTATTTATTCTTTTAGCTCAGTTTTGTTTTAAATAGATGCTGACATGACCTAACTCCAGAATATGTTTAATTAGCATTACGTGAGAAGCATGACCACACACCTGTTTGTGATCCATTATCTTATTAACACAATTGACATCAATCCATCTCAAATTCTTTATATTTTATCAATGATGCATTGTTAGATGAATTCACCATGGATCATTTTTAAGATCGCACACACACGCAGAGGTTCTTCTTGCGGTGCGTGGAGTCTGGCTTTCACTATGGTGAATTTCTCCATAATTCCTAGTTATTCTCGTATATTTTTAGCGTCGGCATCCTCGATTAGGGGTTTCACCATCTTGTATCACTTTTCAGCAGTATTGTTGATTTACAGCGCTGATGATTGCGCCAGATGCTTTCAACGGAGAAAAGTTTCACTCAACACATCAGTACAATTTGGAATCAATTTGATATCTAATATAGTGAACACTTACAGTGAAGCAGATGGAAAACTCAGTTTCTTCTGAAAAAACTCAGATTAAAACTCAGATTAATCCCTCACTCTAATTATGAACAGGTGCTAATTTGCAGCCTCTAAAGCGGGAGGTGAATTCGAGCAAGGCTTAATGACTGCTCTCCTCTGTGTCCAGTGGCAAAAAAGAGCATTTCACCTAGCATGATGTGAGCACATGGCTTAATCTAATTTCATGTACACTCGCGTTTCCTATTTAATGACATTAATTTCAAAAGTCACTGTAATTGGTTCTCAACATCAGTTTTGAAAACGGAAAATGAAAAATATATAAATTTTCATTAATATAATTCTAGTGTTATCATTCATTTTTCCTTTTTTTTTTTTCTTTCAGTTTAATTTAGTTTACTCCCTAGTAACCTTTGTTATACTCTCCCCTCCTAAAGATATGCATGTCCCGTTGCATTTTCTGGGTTGAGTAATCACTGCTACTGAGGGAAACTCACATGGCATTTCCAAGGAGGAATTTTTTAGTTCATGCAACAAAGACTGTATAACCAAGGTAAGTTAAGGGGATCACCTAATTCATGGTGAAGAAGTCGTTTTGGTGGTTTGTGTTGTCTCCGAGAATGTCTGAGACCCTTTTCTCCATAGTGTTGCTCATTTCCTACCATTTGATCATTCCAAGGGTTTGTTTCACTTTGTGGCAGGTTATCATTCCTTCCTTCTGCTTGATTGGAAGTAACAGGTGATTGTTCAATAAGCTCATTTGATTCTTGCATTTGTGCTGCTGACTCTAACTCATCTCTTTCAGACTCATCATCAAGCACATCCGTTTCTGTAGGATCCATTACTTTTTTTAATTTTCTCTTTCAGGCTTATCCAGTGGATTTTAATGTACATTTTCAATTTAAGGTAAGTCAGGTAAGATTTCTCTCACAGGTCCCACTGGAGCAGGCTGCAGATCATCCATAAGTTACAAGTTCCTTCCCATGTAAGCTATCTGTTGTTGGTTGACTCGAGGAATTTGGTGGTTCTGCATTAAAGAGAATTCTGATCTCAACTTCCAGTAATCTTTCAGGTCCATAATAATCAGCTGGGTCATCTTCTGAGTCTGAGTGTTCAGTCATGATTTCTGACACTTCATCATTTTCAACACTAGGGTGAGCTTGAGTTCTGGTTCTGCAAGGCACTTTTTTCTTTTTTGTTTCCTCAGGTACATCTACAGTTAGAAATCAGGTCACAGTGCAAGTTATGAAGAGGACCATCTTTTCCTTTGGGTCATACTTTGTACACTGGTAGATCCTCGACCTTTCAAGCTACCACATGACATCACACTCCCACTTGTCAGCAAGCTTGTGTTTTCCCCTTATTCGGACGTTCCTCACCAGAACAAGATCACCAATTTTGAGGGTGGAGGCAACAACATGTTTGTCGAATCTTCTCTTGTTTCGTTCAGTGACCTTCAGAGAATTCTCAGTGGTGACACTGTAGCTTTCCTCCAGTCAACTCTTTAGATCCTTTACATGCTGAGAATGGGACTTAGGTGGGGTACTGACAGGTAGACCAAAAGACAGGTCAACTTTTAGCTGAGGCTGTCTTCCAAACATCAGTTCGTACGGTGTAAATCCAGTCACATCATTCCATGTACAATGTGCGCGTGCACCAACGGTTTAATGAAGTCTTTCCATCAGGCTTTTCATTTGTTGTCTAGCGTACCTATCATCTGGAGAAGGGTCCTATTGAAATGCTCCACTGGGTTCCCTCTCGGATGGTATGGGGTAGTTCTAACCATTCGTATCCCAGCAATATGGCACAGCTCTTTAATGGTGTGTGACTCAAAGTCTAGGCCTTGATCGCTATAGTGTTTTTCCGGGAATCCGTAGTGCACATGGAAGTTTCACAGGCATCTAGCTACTGTCTGGGCTTTCTGATTTCGTGTGGGCACTTCAACAGCATATTTGGTAAAGTGATCTGTAATCACCAGTATGTCTTTGGTGTTACTTCAGTCAGATTCCAGTGACAAAAAGTCTGTGCAGACTAACTCCAGGGGTCAGCTTGTCTTGATATGTACTAGTGGTGCTGCTCTTTCTGGTGGTGTCTTCCTTCGGACACAATGTTCACAAGTCTTTATCTTTTCTTCTACTGTCTTGGACATCTTCGGCCAGTAGAATCTGGATCGGATTAGATCAAGTGTTCGCTCAAAGTGACCCATATATTCATGGAGGCTTGTTGGAACCATTTTGCGGAGATCAGCAGGAAATGCTAGTTCTTACATCAGGTTTCCTTGATCTTTTATTCTCCTAAACAGCACTCCATTCCTCAGTTCTAACTGATCCCATTCTCTGAACCACAGAGCTACAGCAGAGGATTCAAATCTTAAGGTAGAATGACCACTTTAATTTCTGTATCGGCTCTTTGTCATTCCCTCAAATCCTCTTCAGATAGATGGGGAATTACTAGGAGTCCTTTAACATCTTCATGTTGGAAACTTTTGGGTAGAGTGTCTGCATTGAGAGCCAAGGTTTCAACTAGAGTTACTGAGGGGTATTGAGGGTCAATGTCTCACCTGACTGACAGACTTGGTGTCTTTCACAAATGGCTTTCACTAAAGAATGGTTAGTTGTTCTGCTTCTGCCAAATGGTGAAAAGTGAATTGTCTGAGTCTCATTCTTTTTGAGATGCTAAATCATCCATGGGCCCATTGTATGGATGTCAAGAAAGTCCATCTGCATCTTGATTTCGGCTGACAGCTCAATATTGGAGCTTGAAGGTGAATGTTGATAGACTTGACAACCATCTGTAACTGGTGGCATCAAGCTTAGAGGATGTTAGAATGTACATCAAATGGTTGCTGTCAGTTACTACTGTGAACTCAGATCCGTACAAGTAATCACTGAACTTTGCGGTGACAGCCCACTTCAGTGCTAAAAATTCCAGCTTATGTGCAGGGTATCTGACTTTGCTTTTTGACAGTCCTCTGCTTGCAAAATGATGACTCTCAATTGTCCTTCTTGCTCTTGTTACAGTGCTGTACCATGTCCAGTGGTACTGGAGTCGATGTTCAACATGTATGGGAGTTTGGGGTTGGCAAATCCAAACACAGGAGTAGATGTGAGTTTATCAATGATAGTGTTAAACGCTTGTTGACATGACTGCATCCATCTCTCCCCAAATTGTTCTTTGGGATTTAAGTACTGTTTGTCTTTGTTAGTCTCTTTCTTACTGCCTTTTTGTAGTGGGGGGAACCCTGCAGTAAGGTTGTTGAGGGGCTTATTGATCTTAGCGTAATCTTGCACGAACCTTCTGTAGTATCCAGAGAACCTGAGAAAGGATCTGAGCTCCTTGAGGTTCTTGGGTCTTAGCCAGGTTTTGAGAGCTTTGATATTTGTTGGGTCTGTTTCAACTCCATTCTGGGATACTATATGGCCTAGATATCTGATGGACATCTGAAAAAACTTGCATATTTCAGGTGAAAGTTTCAGTCCATATTCTCTCAATCATTTGAGGACTTGCAAGAGTCGGGACTCATGTTCTTCAAGAGTCTTAGAAAAGACTATGAAATTATCAATGAAAACAAGCACTTCTTTTCTGCTGAGATCTCCCATGCACATCTCCATTAATTGTTGAAACGTGCTTGGTGCGTTTGTGATTCCTTGTGGAATCCTGTTGAATTCCCAGAATCCTAGGGGACACACAATTGTAGTTTTCTGTTTATCAACCTCTTCCATCTCAATTTGGTAATAGCCTGATTTAAGATCGAGAACTGTGAACCATTCTGAGTTGGTCAACACTGAGAAAGCTTCTTCCATATTTGGCAGGGCATATGCATCCTTTATAGTTTGGGAATTTAGCTTCCTGAAATCAAGGCACAAATGCACAGAATTGTTCTTCTTCCTCACCACAACTATGTGGGATTCAAAGGGATATTCTGATTCGCAGATGATACCAGCATCGAGAAGCTCTTGGAGATGTTTACTGACTGTGTCAACATCTTGAGGGTGAATCGGTCGGGCTCTGTGCTTGAAGGGTGTTTCATCACTGAGTTTGATGTGATGTTTCACTTTGTCAGTGTGGCCATAGTCAAGGTCATGCAAGGAGAAAACATCAGGCATAGAGTTCATCAAATCTGTTATTCGCTCTTTCCTTTTCAGTGGCAGAGGGGAATCTCCAAAGTCAACAGGGATCTTGGATATGACAGGTTTCACCTTTTCATTTACAGTGTCACGTCTGGAACAATCTTTTTCCATTACTTGCTGAACAGCATGCACTTCGGCTAGCACTGTTTTTGGAGGATTCACCAGGTCCATTTGAGTTCTGTTTCTAAGCACAACTGGTAAGTGAACAGGATGTTGTTTCACAGGTAAGGTGTACAGGCAACTGGCAACTAGCAGACCACCAGGTAAGGAAGACTTTGGTGGCAGCTCTATGGCTACCCAATTTTCAAGGCAAGGGCCTCTTATTTGGACAAGTCCATCAAGGACTACTGTGCATCCTGCTGGCACAATTTCAGGCATGTTTACCTTAATCTTCACTCATCCTAATGTATCGGTGCATGCGTGTTGTCTTCTCATTTTAAGGACTTTGATCTCTGCTTGATAGCCATGAAAGGAAGATTTTGGGCTGAAAATCTGTTTCCTTGAGTGCAGTTGACATATAGGACTAGTGAGTTGGTGTCAATAAGAATTTGGGGCACATTTGTCAGATCTGGAACCACTAGTGCAAAATAGGAACTTCTGCTTCAATTCCAAGGAACTCCTTGGGAAACTTCAAAGTCAGCTCAACATAACCCAGGTAGGGCACAGCTTTTGAGCAGTGCACTTTGCTCCCACTAGTCCTGCTGGTAAGCCACGGCAGGAGGTTCCATTATGAGCATGCTGGCTGAGTGCTTGTCATTGTTAGTTAGGGCATTTATTTCCTTTTCCAGTCTCCATCTGCCCTGTGACAGATAATGCCTTCAGTTTAAATGCTGTGTGGTTACATCATTCTGAAGATCTCACTGAGCTCTCCATCGCAAATCATGGTCATGGCCCGGTTGCAAAGAGAATTCTTGAATGTCTCCCCGGTCATACGAAACTCATAAAATACTATATCGAAACAACCCCAGGGGTGGTTGTATGCAGTTGTCCCTACTGATTACCCGAGCAAAAAAAAAAACAAAAAAAAAATGGTTCGAGAAGAATGAAAGGGCATGTTTGATATAGGGGTAATAGAAGAATCCCACAGTGTATCCAATGCCTCGTATTGACGAACTGCTTGATCGGTTGGGTGCAACTTGCTTTTATTCGACCCTGGATTTAAAGAAGGGTTATTGGCAGATCCCCTTAACACAAATGTCCTGTGAGAAAACGGCCTTCTCCACACCATTTGGCTTACACCAATTCATGACCTTTGCCTTTGGTTTGTTTGGGGCCCCGGCTACATTTCCTTATGGACCGAGTCCTCAGACTGCACTCTGTTTACGCTGTGTATGTCTGGATGACATCATTATATACAGTAATGATTGGCAGCAGCATATGCAGCATCTGAGGGCAGTTCTGAGGTTGCTGCAACAGGTGGGACTCACAGCAAATCCCAAGAAGTGTGCAATTGGACGGGTGGAAGTATGGTATCTGGGGTTCCACTTGAGTCACAGGCAGGTGCGCCCCCAAATTGATAACACCACAGTGGTTGCAGCCTGCCTGAGACCCAAGACCAAAAAGGAGGTGAGACAGTTCCTGGGGCTGGCTGGCTATTATAGGAGGTTTGTGCCTAATTATTCGGCCATCACCAGCCCGCTGACTGATCTCACTAAAAAGGGAGCCCCAGACCCAGTACAGTGGTCAGAGCCATGCCAACAGGCTTTTATGCAGGTGAAAGCTGCGCTTTGTAGTGGGCCATTGTTACATGCTCCTGATTTTTCTCTCCCTTTTGTTGTACAGACCAATGCGTTGGGTCTGGCCATTACCGTGGCTTCTGCCACCTCTGTGAAAAATCACTCTCAAAGTCTTGAGGTATCGATGCCAGAAGATGGACTTTATTATCAGAGATAAAAAGCAGAGTTGCTCTGCAGAGCAACTCCAGAATATGGGTTTGTACCCGCTTAAATACATATGATCTACCAAGGCGTGGCTAATACATTCCACACATTTCACCACCATCCATCACATTTCCAGTCTGTTGTTTTTCAAGAAGTGAACAGGAAATGTCCATGGAGGGGCTTCACCATATGTCTTCTCTAGTGTCAACACAGGAGACTAGTTTACCATATGTGAGCACATTCCATTCTTACACAGGCACACACAGCAAGATACATGCTTGACCACCAGAAACAATTGTATAATAATATGGGTATATTTTCATTGATTATCCTTGATTAATTTATATTTAACATATTCTACATTATCCCCCCTCTGGGACTTATTTTAGTCCCACCTTCACTGTCTTTATTCAGAGTGCAGTTTCATAATTCAGTCACCTCAGTTATGCTATCTAGTGAATAAGTTAAGTCACACAGCTTCACTACCAATGACCAGATTATGCAACCGCACTCTGGTGGAGATTTCAGAACCAAACTTCTCCATCCAAGTTTGATTAAGAATGGAGTAAAAGATTCTGTCTCCCTATACCTTCATTCAATAAATGAAACATATAAGCATGTTATAAGCATGAGCCTGCAATTGGTGCAGCCTTGTCTGTAGTTGTCACAGTTATGTAGACTATATAAAACATAAAACAAAATATTCATCATAATATTAAGAGTTCTTTGTGTAGTGTATATATCTTCAACCCAGATACTTTGCGCATCGTATAGGGTCACTTCCGGGGAGAGGTTAGGCTAGCACTTACATCCCGGGGCATGGCTCCTCACTCATCTCCTCATATATATTCATTGGAGGAATCAATTTTCTCCCAATTTGGTCTTTCTGTCTATCCAGGGAAGTTGTCATTGCATTGGACCATTCACATTGATCAATGTCATCTGCTTCACTGTTGCTCGGATCAAGAATGATTTTACCAATGGTAACACATAACAGGATATTATTCCTCCCACAAGGATTGTTATTCCAATCATTATACCAATTCTAGCCAATCATGCACCCCATTTCCTAAACAATTCTATTTAAATTGTTATAAACAAACAAGACAAGCAATGTTAATCTTTAGTCACCACCATGTTTTCTTTTTCCATTCTTCATTAATATTAAACTGTACATGAGTTCAATAAAAGCATAAGTAAAAGTAATAAATCATTTTTCAATCTTAATTCTTCATCATACAAACATTCCCAGGTTTGTTTAATACTTCTTTAATAAATTAGGCACTCCCTTTTTCTGCAACGGTTCTTAAAACTTTACTCTTCAACACAGGGTATGATCCCCTGATGGCACAGTGAAAGAATGCTTGGTATTTAACACTGTGATAAAAGGTTTTAGTAAAGAGGTTATTAAAATGCAGTTGGGTTGAGTGGAACCATGTCACCCCTTCTTGGGCAGGCTTCCAGGCCGGTGATGCCCTGCCTTAGGTTGCCTAATATAATATAATTCATTATATTAACTGCTTTCAAACTTTCCCATCTTAAACCATCTTCAAGAAAACCTCTTCCAGAACTTTCAATTCCTACTTACTTTTGTCCATTCAAACAACATACATCAAAAACTGTAGAACCTTTTGGTATTCCGAATCTAGGTATTACCTCTCTTGTTAGAAAATTGATTACTGTTCCTGACCCCTGATCTGCTGATGGCACTGCTTCCAGCCATCTACTAAATCTACATATTACCACAAGCATATAATGCTTTCCATGCACTCTCTTTATCATGTCCACATAATATATAACCAAATGCTTGAATGGTCCTTCTGGCACTGGTATATGTCCTATGGGTGTTATCATTTCTTTTCTGACATTGTTTTGAGCACAGACATTACATGTGGACAAAAACTCATCAACCTTCGCTTGCAAAAATGGAGACCAATATCCCTGTTGTTTTATTTTCCTTATCACTTCCCCCTTTGCGCAATGGTCAAAACCATGTGCATCTGTAATAAGAACATTGAGAAGCTTAGTTGATGCAACCATCTGTCCTTCATGAGAATGCCATATACCTTGTGAATCTTTCTTTGCACCCCTATTGTCCCACATAGTATGTTCATATTGTCCTGCATTATTTCCCTTAATGACAAAGTCATTGCCCTTTTTGTGGGCTTGACATTTAATGATAGCCAATCTTTTAGGTAACATCATTGCGGAAATCAACTGTTCAATCTGTTTAAAGTTTAAACAAAATAAAGTAGTAAAGAGGCACAATGGAAATTCAAACAAATCTCTTGTATTTTTAAATAATTGCTCAGTAAAATACACTACGTCCTTTTAATTTCTCATGACTCTTAATTTTTTTTTATATTCAAATATTTCAGCATCATTTAACAATAAGATTTTTCAGTTATTATTCTCTTATAATTCTAAGCATTTCCTGACAAATTATTCAGTTAAATAGTAGAGACAAATGTCACTGTGCAGAAACTGTATGCCTCTAGTGATACTTTCATAGATTAATCTCAAAATAGAAATAGTTGTACTAGAAAAAGTTACTCAATCAACTCTTTAAAGTGAGTGTACTCTCTGGAAAATTTTGGGAAGTAACCAATCCAATAGGTAACTAACTTTGCCATCAAGTTTGTAATATTTACTCTTTAAATTAATAACTCAGCGGTTAGATGCTGGATTTAAATTTAGACCCTCAGAACAATTTAGACATGGGTATTGAACCCATGGATGGCAGTCTGTAAAATCATACACCCAATTGGTGGTATAAGACTGAAATCAAATTATCCAGAGAAATTTGAATCCACATTTGAAATGTAAAATCAGTAATGATTACCAGCAGTCATGTGAGCAGGAGGACCAATTGTATAAAAGCCCACATCATTTTCAGTCTTCTTTTTCTCTGGATTTCCTTCTGCAGTATTAGCAGCTTCAATAAATCATCTGGGCCAGCCATCTGCAATGGTGAGAGACTGGTTCCAGACTAAGTTAATGAAACATCATACTCATAATGGTGACAACAGAAAGGGTCAAACATAGTTAGTATCAAAGACACACAGGATAGATGCATGAATATCAAGTTATTAACATTCATAGTTGAGGAAGTTACGATGTTCAATTTAATCTTAATGTTTTTCCATGGATTTCACCTGCTATCAATGACCAATTTTTCCTTAGCATTTTCAATAATTTTTACAATCAAATAGGTCCAAAATATTTCTTAAATCTTCAAATCAGAACTTCTAGCACAAATAACATTTTCCATTTTATGCACTTCCAAAAGAAGAAAACTTCTATTTTGTTAAATATCAGAGCATCTGAGCAAAACTGTTTACAACGTTTACTTAGTTCTGCCTCCTTATTGAAGGTTGGGACTTTATTTTACATTTTATCTGGCATGATTGGTCACTGAACAAACCCAAGAAAAAGCATTGCAATATTGGCAAGGCTGCCACACATAAAAAACAGGTATTAAGAGCTCAACTTCAGCGAATTGAAAAAGCAGAGGACATGAAATGATCCAAATCATTCTTAATTTTCTTTCCTTTAATTCTAGTCTCAAAGGCAGCTGTCGGTGTACCCATGATCAACCAATGCCTACACTGTGTATATAAAACAAGAAAATAAAATAAAAAATATCTAATCTTAAGTAAAAGAATCTGCTATCTATCTTTTCTAAATTTGGGGCACCCCTGTCTGAGTGGACAAGTTTTCCCATTCAAAGTCTGCAGACTATCGTTGGCGCCATCCTTACAGTGTACAGGGTCATAGGTCTCTGTTTATTCAGGGCACTAACAGCATCTCACACAATCTCTCCATCAGACAGTCCCTGACAAAATAATAAACTCTACATATCTTATTTTTGTTGGTTGATCAAGTTTACACAGATAAAGTTGCAACTCACACGTAAATTTGTTCTCCAGACATACTTAAACACATAGAAAATCAAAAACAAAACAAATAATCATGGGTTCTTACATTAAGATATCAAGACTTTATAGTGTTTAATTTAATATTGTTCAAAATTTTATTCTCTCATAAACTGGACCAGACAGAATATAAAACAGACACATGACTGTGAAGTTTTCACATTTAAGGTTTACTTTTCATACTCAAGTTACAAAATATAATTTTCTTATTAGTCAGTTCACTCTTCTTTGTAATTTCTGTTTCCCTGTGCCCACCTTCCTCCATCAAATGATGACTCCTCTTCACTTTCTCTCTCACTACTGTCTAATAGTCTACTTCTATTTCTCACCAATTTATCTGTGTCTCTAATTAATTCTTCTGTATCTCTAATTCTTCTATCTATTTCTGCTTCTATTACTTGCACTTCTGCTTCAATCTCCTCTTCTTCTCTTCTCACTTACCCTAATGGTTCTTCTTCACACACTGTTTTTTCTTCATACTGTGCTTTCATTTTTTCTAACGCTGTCCGTGCCTGTTCATAACGATCTAAAGGCAGATTTCTCAAATTGTTTCTATTCTGTACCTTCTTCGGTTTAACCCCTAGCCCTGTTTTTTTTTTTTTTTTTTTTCTAACTCCACATGTCCCTCCATCTGAATTTCTCCTAAAACCTCTACAGTTCCCTTGAGTATTGGGAACTGACCTTCTGGGGGTACATATGGAGGTGGTTTTCTCTGTCCTATATTTTTCAGTGAATTTTCTCCTTCCTTTTTGAACAGTGCTAGCACTTCTCTTTCTCTTTTCCCTTTTTGTTTCTCTCTTTTTCCTTTTTTTTACTCATCTTTAGTTTTATAATTTTTTATCAAAGTTCCATTTCCTTGCACAACGCTATACAAATGTCCATTCCTCTGGCCATTTTGTCATCATATCTTTGGTTCTCTTTTGCAATTTGTTTGAGAGCTTATCTATAATTTCTCTACACAATGGATATTTTAATCCTAATATTTCCACAGGAGTGGCTGCCATGATATTTCCTATAATACGACAAACCCTATCTTTAGGAACAATTTATCAATGTATCAATTGTTGAATTTTTGGACAATTTTTATTTGTTCAAATAATATGATCTTCCAAAAGAAATTAAATTATTTTTATTTATTTATAAACCAATTTCCCTTATCTTCTTCTATAACATGCACTTTAATTGTAATAATTATTATACCACATACATGTACAAGTTTCCTATATGTTGTCAATTTACTTTTAGGATCACTCTGCATCCAAATATTGCCAAATAACAATAACAGCTTCTTTGTCTTAGATAAGCTGAGTCTTTATTTCTTTCACTGTTATTTTTACTCGGCATACAAAGAATGAAAAATTATTTTATCACCATCCATTTAGATAAATCTTTAAATTTAGAGGATAAATGTATATCTTACTATTTTAATTTATTTCCTACTACAATAATCTGCAAAGCCAATATCTTGAAACAATTTTTCTAATTTCTTTCACCTTCACTTTTTTAATTCACAACATTCATACAAGTCCCTTTATTTTGTGGGGCTCAAATTCTCATACATACCTATTTTCATACATACCTGTCCCTTTTTTGGGCTCATACACTCATTCTTTGTCCTTTTATTATTTAAGGCTCATTCACTCATCCTTTGCCCCTTTATTATTCAGGGTTCATTCTCACATCCACTCCTCTCAAGTGCGACAATAACTGTGCCCCTCTGTTTAGTCACACTCACGTGATGGTCCAGGAGGCACCCACTGTCCACAAGATACAGAGTTTATTTTCTCATACAGCCACAGTCACGGATATACTCACACAGACACAGACACTTTCTATTCTACACTCCCTTGAGTGACATATAAGTTCTGCTCTTCACTGATACCCTTCCTCAACACAGTGAAAAGCAATACCCTGCGGGACTTTTGCCTACCCGGTCAAAACCTCTGTGATTCACTTCCTCAAAACAACAGAGC